>NC_088424.1:42948224-43248224 GCF_034236695.1 Oncorhynchus nerka | reverse complement strand
TCGAGGCAAAGATGATCGTAGCAAAGTACAGAGAGATTCTTGATGAAACCTGCTCCAGAGCACTCAGCCCCAGTCTGAGGTCTGCCTAACCTTCCTTCAGGACAATAACCCTAAGCACACAGCCAAGACAATGCAGGAATGGCTTCAGGATAAGTCTCTAAATGTCCTTGAGTGGCCCAGCCAGAGCCCCGACTTGAACCCGATCAAACATCTCTGGAAAGACCTGAAAATAACTGTGCAGCAACACTCCCCATCCAACCTGACAGGGCTTGAGAGGATCTGCAGAGAAGAATGGGAGAAACTCCCCAAATACAGTTGTGCTAAGCTTGTAGCATCATACCCAAGAAGACTCAAGGCTGTAATCGCTACCAAAGGGTCTTTAACAACAACTGAGTAAAAGGTCTGAATAATTAAGTAAATGTGATATTTCAGTTTTTTATTTTTAATCCATTTGCAAAAATTCAACCTGTTTTTACTTTGTGTGTAGATTGAGGGAAAAAAACTAGTTGATACATTTTAGAATACGGCTGGAACAACAATATGTGGAAAAAGTGAAGGGGTCTGAATACTTTCCCGAAGGAACCGTATATCTATACCTACCTTGTCACAACGCAACTGATTGGCTCAAACGCATTAAGAAGGAAAGAAATTCCACAAATAAACTTTTTAAGAAGGCACGCCTGTTGAAATTTAAATGTATTCCAGGTGACTACCTTGCGAAGCTGGTTGAGAGAATACCAAGCGTGTTTAAAGCTGTCATCAAGGTAAAGGGTGGCTACTTTGAAGATTCTCAAATAGAAAATACATTTTGATTTGTTTAACACTTTTTTTGGTTACTACATGATTCCATATGTGTTATTTCATAGTTTTGATGTATACAATGTAGAAAATAGTAAAAAGAAAAACTTGAATGGATAGGTGTGTCCAAAACTTTGACTAGTAGTGTGTGTGTGTGTGTGTGTGTGTGTGTATATATGCAGCTGAAGTCGGAAGTTTACATACACCTTAGCCAAATACATTTAAACTCCGTTTTTAACAATTCCTGACATTTAATCCTAGTAAACATTCCCTGTTTTAGGTCAGTTAGGATCACCACTTTTATTTTAAGAATGGATTCTATGGGTTTGAGGTCAGGGCTTTGTGATGGCCACTCCAATACCTTGACTTTGTTGTCCTTAAGCCATTTTGCCACAACTTTGGAAGTATGCTTGGGGTCATTGTCCATTTGGAAGACCCATTTGCGGCCAAGCTTTAACCTCCTGACTGGTGTCTTGAGATGTTGCTTCAATAAATCCACATAATATCCACATACCTCCCTCATGATGCCATCTATTTTGTGAAGTGCACCACTCCCTCCTGCAGCAAAGCACACCCACAACATGATGCTGCCACCCCCGTGCTTCACGGTTGGGATGGTGTTCTTCGGGTTGCAAGCCTCCCCCTTTTTCCTCCAAACATAACGATGGTCATTATGGCCAAACAGTTCTATTTTTGTTTCATCAGACCAGAGGATATTTCTCCAAAAAGTGAAGTTGCTAACCGTCGTCTGTCTTTTTTTTATGGCGGTTTTGGAGCAGTGGCTTCTTCCTTGCTGAGTGGCCTTTCAGGTTATGACGATATAGAACTCGTTTTACTGTGGATATAGATACTTCTGTACCTGTTTCCTCCAGCATCGTCACAAGGTCCTTTGCTGTTGTTCTGGGATTGATTTGCACTTTTTGCACCAAAGTACGTTCATCTCTAGGAGACAGAACGTGTCTCCTTCCTGAGTGGTATGACGGCTGCGTGGTCCCATTGTGTATATACTTGCTTACTATTGTTTGTACAGATGAATGTGGTACCTTCAGGCATTTGGAAATTGATCCCAAGGATGAACCAGACTTGTGGAGGTCTACAATTTTTTTTCTGATGTCTTGTCTAATTTCTTTTGATTTTCCCATGATGTCAAGCAAAGAGGCACTGCGTTTGAAGGTAGGCCTTGAAATACATCCACAGGTCCACCTCCAATTGACTCAAATTATGTTAATTAGCCTATCAGAAGCTTCTAAAGCCATAACATCATTTTCTGGAATTTTCCAATCTGTTTGAAGGCACAGTCAACTTAGTGTATGTAAACTTCTGACCCACTGGAATTGTGATACAGTGAAACATAAGTTAAATAATTGGTCTGTAAACAATTGTTCGAAAAATGACTTATGTCATGCACAAAGTAGATGTCCTATCCGACTTGACAAAACTTTAGTTTGTTAACAAGAAATTTGTGGAGTGGTTGAAAAACGAGTTTTAATGACTCAAACCTAAGTGTATGTAAACTTTCAACTTGAACTGTGTGTGTGTATGTATGTATGTATGTATGTATGTATGTATGTATATCACACAGTGGGTGCTCAAATCACAACAATTGTCTTGCTTTCTCATGATTTGGCTGGGTCTAATTGTATTACTGTCCTGGGGCTCTGTGGGGTCCGTTTGTGTTTGTAAACAGAGCCTCGGTACCAGCTGGCGAAGGGGACTCCTCTCCAGGTTCATCTGTCTATAGGTGATGGCTTTATTATGGAATGTTTGGGAGTCGCTTCCTTTTAGGTAGCTGTAGAATTTAACGTCTCTTTTCTGGATTTTGATCATTAGCGTGTATCACCCTAATTCTACTTTGAATGCATTGTATAGTTTTACATTGTACACGGAATGTTTTTGCAGAGTTCTGCATAAATTAGTCTTAATTTGGTGTTTGTCCCATTTTGTGAATTATTGGTTGGTGAGTGGACCCCAGACCTCACAACCATAGTGGCAATTGGTTATTTAACTGATTTGAAGTATTGTTTTTTAGCCAGATCCTAATTGGGATGTCAAATGTTATGTTTGTTTTGATAGTGTAGAAGAAACTTCTTGCCTTGTCTCTCAGATTGTTCACACAGCTTTGTGGAAGGTGTCTGTGGTGCTGATGTTTTGACCCAACGTAGGTATCGTTCTTTGTGCTCTAAGGCAACGGTGTCTAGATGGAATTTGTAGTCCTGGAAACTGGACATTTTTTGGAGCCCCATTATTTTTGTCTTATTATACTGAACAAAAAATATAAACACAACATGCAACAATGTCAATGATTTCACTGTTATAGTTCATATAAGGACATCAGTCAATTGTAATAAATACATTTGGTCCTAATTTATGGATTTCACGTGACTGGGAATACAGGTATGCATCTGTTGGTCACAGATACAGTACCATAAAAAAATAAAAAGATAAGGGCGTGGATCAGAAAACCAGTCAGTATCTGGTGTGACCTCTATTTGCCTCATGCAGCGCGACACTTCTCCTTCACATAGAGTTGATCAGGCTGTTGATTGTGGAATGTTGTCCCACTCATCTTCAATGGCTGTGCGAAGTTGCTGGATATTGGCGGGAACTGGAACACGCTGTCGTACAAGTCGAGCTCAATGGGTGACATGTCTGGTGAATATGCAGGCCATGGAAGAACTGGGACATTTTCAGCCTCCAGGAATTGTGTACCGATCCTTGCGACATGGGGCCCTGCATTATCATGCTGAAACATGAAGTGATAACGGTGGATGAATGGTATGACAATAGGCCTCAGGATCTCGTCACGGTATCACTGTGCATTCAAAATGCCATGGATAATATGTACACTGAACAAAAATATGAACCTAACATGTAAAGTGTGGGTCCCATGTTTCATGAGCTAAAATAAAAGATCCCAGAAATGTTCCATAAGCACAAAAAACTTATTTCGCTCTAATGTTGTGCACAAATATGTTTACATGCCTGTTAGAAGGCATTTCTCCTTTCCCAAGATAATCCATCCACCTGACAGGTTTGGCATATCAATAAAATGATTAAATAGCATGAGGGGAAATAGTAAAACTAAATGCAAAAGCACACATCAGACACATTTACCGTTTACTACAGTACTAAGTGGTTTACTGAAAATGACAGTTGATGAAACAAACCCAAGCCTCCATGGGGTTGTTGAGGAGGGACAATCTGAGTTTAGGACAGTCACACCTGAGGTGACCAGTATCTCTGACTGGCATTTTATCCTCTACGTGTTGAGGATTATTCTCTTCTGGTATACCAGGGTGTCTGGGGTGGTATGTACACACACACACACACACACACACACACACACACACACACAGCATAGATAGGACTGTCTGCTATCTACAGCAGCAGGATTAGGTATGTGGCAGTAACATAGACTTGAAGGGAGTCTCAGATGGATACTAGTAAGGTTCTTAGCCTTAATCCTGTCATTGGCCTCATTTAGTCCTTCATACTCTATGAAGGTGGACTGAGGTTCCATCATCCCAAACGGCACCCTATTCCCATCATAGTGCACTACGTTTGATCAGAGCCCAATGGGTAGTAGTGCACTACGTTTGATCAGAGCCCAATGGGTAGTAGTGCACTACGTTTGATCAGAGCCCAATGGGTAGTAGTGCACTACGTTTGATCAGAGCCCAATGGGTAGTAGTGCACTACGTTTGATCAGAGCCCAATGGGTAGTAGTGCACTACGTTTGATCAGAGCCCAATGGGTAGTAGTGCACTACGTTTGATCAGAGCCCAATGGGTAGTAGTGCACTACGTTTGATCAGAGCCCAATGGGTAGTAGTGCACTACGTTTGATCAGAGCCCTATGGGAAGTAGTGTGCTGTCTAGGGAACAGGGTGCCATTTGGGAGGCAACCTGAGTCTGTTTCTGGATCTGAATAGGATATTGATTCATCAGCACAATGAGGTCTGAAATCATCTAGTCTAATTAGTCATCGAAATGGATGGACGGTTGGTGAGCTGAAAGAAGATACAGCACAGCCAGTTGTCAAAGTTTACAATTACTTCAAAGTCTTTCAAAGGAAAATCTCCAGATAATATATTCTGGATCTCTTCCATGTGATTTTCAATATGAATAAATTGTGAATTTAATGACATTGGGTACAGATGTTGTCCGTCGATCCCGATATCGCAAATCAACACATAAGCAGAGTTCACCGTTTTCCCTGAGCTCTCGGTCACACAACTCTCTGTTACAATGGAACTGATAATTGTCTGGCAAGGTTAAGACAGTAACATGTTTTAACATGTGCATCTTTAAAGAAGTGTTTATACTTCTAAGGCGCAAATGAAAAAGGATTTATTTCTAACGTGCAAATAAAGAGCCTGTAAAAAAATAACAAGCATTATTTGTCCCTCTGTGTCAGGATGAAATGATCCATGGGACTGAGGAGACCTGCTGGAATGTATTGTGATGCAGAGACGCTGTCATAGCAGATTTAGCTTCCAGCTCCAGATTAAGGTGCCCGAGACTGGAAGAATGCTTCCAAATGTTGGAATTGGCTCAGGTCCACACACACACACACACCAGACACACACACACTGGACACACACACACACCGGACACACACACACCGGACACACACACTCACCGGGCACACACACACCGGACACACACACACCGGACACACACACACCGGACATACACACACCGGACACACACACTCACCGGACACACACTCACTGGACACACACACACACACACACACACTGGACACACACACACGCTGGACACACACACTCACCGGACACACAAACACACCGGACACACAAACACACCGGACACACACACACACACACACATCGGACACACACACACACACATCGGACACACACACACACCAGACACACACACACCGGACACGGACACACTGGACACACACACACTGGACACACACACACAGGACACACACACACCGGACACACACACCGGACACACACACACACCGGACACACACACACACCGGACACACACACACCGGACACACACACACTGGACACACACTCACCGGACACACACACGCACCGGGGACACACGCACCGGGGACACACACACACAAGCACAGACGGACGCATGCAGACACCCACATACACACAGTCAGATAATTCCATAGTAAATGAGTATGTCCATTATCCCCTCAAAGCCCCAGCATCCATCAGTCCAGAAGGAGGAACGCTAGAAAAGGGCAGCAGGAAGGCATCTTTCTTCCGGACGGTCCAGAGGGGAAGCGGGCCAGGTGGAAGAGGACGTCATACTCAGACAGAGGGTAGAGAGGATGGAGGGCATTACCTCTTCCTGACGGGACAGTGTGGAACGCAGTGGCGCCCTGGCGGAGTCCTCGTATGAATCACTCTGTGAACTTTATTGTTGTTTCTGTCAGGCAGCTTGGTGTGAAAGGGTTTCTGTCTGTCCCCTCTGCAGTTCCCTTGTTCTATACCGAGACCTCCAGACTGGCTGCGCCCTTCCCTCCCGCCGGCCAGCTTGATTGGGTTGACCATTAACACTGGGATGGGTGTGTCCCACCCACCGCACTGCCGCTTGGACAAAGCCTGAGTCCCAAATGGCACCCTATTCCCTATATTGTCCCCTACATTTGACCAGGGCCCTGTAGTGCACTACAGTGTGTAGGGCATAGGATTCCATTTGGGATGCAACCAGGAGAGCATAAGGACCTCTGGGAGACATGCCTGCTGACTTTGTTCTGTCAGGGAAAGGTTGGGAACTGTGAAGGTTGGACAGAACCCGCCATGAAGGTCCCCCCCCCCCCCCCTCCTTCCTTCCCCTTCCCCGCATATCTATCTTCTCCAAGACATGCACTTCATGGCACTGTGGACTTGGCAGGATGACAAAAACTAGGCTGAGCTACAAATATTATTATACATGATAAAAGAGAGAGAGGCCTTCACACGAATCTTATCAGACTGAACCCTGACCCTGTTGTTTTAGTTGTCAGACAGCCTCTGTCAACAACAGCCTTCTGATTCTGACTACATGTGTCAGTCCCAAATGGAACCCTATTCCATATGTAGTGCACCACTTAGCCATAGGGCTTTGGTCAAAAGTAGTGCACCACTTAGCCATAGGGCTCTGGTCAAAAGTAGTGCACCACTTAGCCATAGGGCTCTGGTCAAAAGTAGTGCACCACTTAGCCATAGGACTCTGGTCAAAAGTAGTGCACAACTTAGCCATAGGGCTCTGGTCAAAAGTAGTGCACCACTTAGCCATAGGGCTCTGGTCAAAAGTAGTGCACCACTTAGCCATAGGGCTCTGGTCAAAAGTAGTGCACCACTTAGCCATAGGGCTCTGGTCAAAAGTAGTGCACCACTTAGCCATAGGGCTCTGGTCAAAAGTAGTGCACCACTTAGCCATAGGGCTCTGGTCAAAAGTAGTGCACCACTTAGCCATAGGGCTCTGGTCAAAAGTAGTGCACCACTTAGCCATAGGGCTCTGGTCAAAAGTAGTGCACCACTTAGCCATAGGGCTCTGGTCAAAAGTAGTGCACCACTTAGCCATAGGGCTCTGGTCAAAAGTAGTGCACCACTTAGCCATAGGGCTCTGGTCAAAAGTAGTGCACCACTTAGCCATAGGGCTCTGGTCAAAAGTAGTGCACTACATACAACCTTAGAAATATAGAACCTGAAAGGGTTCTTCGACTGCCCCCACAGGAGAACCCTGTGAAGAAACCATTTTTGATTCCAGGTTTTTGTGTTGCATGACGCCCCTGCTCCAGACAGTCTTAAGTTGTTGTCTGTAAGAACCTCAGTTCACCCTTAAAACATGTATTTGTAGTTATAATGAAGTCATTGACTAGACTTGGCATGTATTTGTTCTCTCCTTATTTCCATAACAAATGATGGGAAAGGAAATGGTTCTCTTCGACTGGGAACTGAGAGCAAGATATATCTGGACACAAAATACTGTCCTGCTTCAATTTCCTGAACAGGTTCCTGAAATACATTGTCAAGGAGGTAAAACATGCATTACCACAATCACTCTATCAGTCACCTCATATTGCTAAATTAAGGTTCATTTCTTCAAAGGAAATTGTCAACATGTGGTTGTTATGAAATGATTGTATAATGCTTATGAATGTGTTATGTAAGGGTTGCTAATATGTTTGATTTATTTTACCTTTTATTTTGCAAAACATAAACTAAAAGCTGATTGACATAATTCGGAGGAGACCAAATGAGTCTCCCATCCCTGAGACCGGGTAATTTTAATTTAACCAGGCAAGTCAATTAAGAACAAATTCTTATTTACAATGACGGCCTACACCGGCCAAACCCGGACGACGCTGGGCGATTTGTGCAGCACACTATGGGACTCCCAATCATGGCCGGTTGTGATACAGCCTGTATTCGAACCAGGGTGACTGTAGTGACACCTCTAGCACTGAGATGCAGTGCCTTAGACCTCTGTGCCACTCGGGAGCTTGTAATTTGTACATCTAAAGGTTATTAATGATGTTAGGTATGGCAGAGGTTTTTGTAAGAGAGCTTTATAGATAAAAAAGCGAGGAATGAATAGACCTACGTGATTTCAGAGGGCCAGCCTACTTTCTGGTAAAGATGTGGCCTCCCAAGTGGTGCAGAGGCCTAAGAGGTTTAAGGTTTGATCCCAGACTGTGTCACAACCGGCCGTGACCTAGTGTCCCATATGGCGGTGGACAATTGGCCCAGTGTCGTCCGGATGAGGGGAGGGTTTGGCCAGGTGGGCTTTACTTGGCTCATCGCGCTCTAGCGACTCCTTGTGGCGGGCCGGGCGCCTGAAGGCTGACTTTGGTCGTCAGTTGAACAGTGTTTCCTCTGACACATGATGCGGCTGGCTTCGGGGGCTAAGAAGCGCGGCTTGGTGGGTCTTCTTTTGGAGGACGCATGACTCGACCTTTGCCTCTCCTGAGCCCGTTGGGGAGTTGCAGATGAGACGATATCGAAATCACGAAATTGGGGAGAATTTATTTTGAATAATAAATAAAAGGAAGTGATGTGTACTGAACCTATCATCTGTAATAATACGTATATAATATGTAATAATACGTATATAATATGTAATAATACGTATATAATATGTAATACGTATATAATATGTAATAATAAGTATATAATATGTAATAATACGTATATAATATGTATATAATATGTAATAATGCGTATATAATATGTAATAATACGTATATAATATGTAATAATACGTATATAATATGTAATAATATGTATATAATATGTAATAATACATATATAATATGTAATAATACGTATATAATACGTATATAATATGTAATAATACGTATATAATATGTATATAATATGTAATAATACGTATATAATATGTAATAATATGTATATAATACGTATATAATATGTAATAATACGTATATAATATGTAATAATACGTATATAATATGTAATAATATGTATATAATATGTAATACGTATATAATATGTAATAATACGTATATAATATGTAATAATACGTATATAATATGTATATAATATGTAATAATACGTATATAATATGTAATAATACGTATATAATATGTATATAATACGTATATAATATGTAATAATACGTATATAATATGTAATAATACGTATATAATATGTATATAATATGTAATAATGCGTATATAATATGTAATAATACGTATATAATATGTAATAATACGTATATAATATGTAATAATATGTATATAATATGTAATAATATGTATATAATATGTAATAATATGTAATAATACGTATATAATATGTAATAATATGTATATAATATGTAATAATATGTATATAATATGTATATAATATGTATATAATATGTAATAATATGTAATAATACGTATATAATATGTAATAATATGTATATAATATGTAATAATACATATATAATATGTAATAATACGTATATAATATGTATATAATATGTAATAATACGTATATAATATGTAATAATACGTATATAATATGTATATAATATGTAATAATACGTATATAATATGTAATAATACGTATATAATATGTATATAATACGTATATAATATGTAATAATACGTATATAATGTAGCGACCCGCACAGACAGCTGTGTGTTATGTGCTAGGCTAGGAGGTGGTTGTGTTGTACTGACCAGTACCCGGTGTTCGCGGGGTCCGACATGTCAATCCACCTGCTATCTGCCAATCACGGGAATGCCTGGAATGTTCTGATGCCGGGCATCCTGGTGGTTGGCGGAGTGGCGTGGAGGGGGGGTTGGGCATTGGAAGTTAAGACCAGGTTCAGCCTTTGTTCTCTCTCTCTCTTACATCTGGGCTTCACAAGAGAAGGTCACGGTTGGATTGTGGGTTATCTGTCATCTATTTGGCGTGTGCTACGGCCCAAACAGTAGCCTGTGTAAAGTTGGTTCAATAAACCGTCAATTCGCAAACTCAAGCCTCTGTCTGGACAATTGTTCATTTATGATCTAGTCAGGTCATTACATTGGTGTCAGAAGTAAAAACGTTGATACAAGTTAGCCAGCTAGCTAGCTGACTTATGTGGCTAGCTACCGTAGGTGAGAACGGGGATTGAAAATGCTTCGAGGGAATCCGAAAGTGAAGGTGGAGGTAGGGGACGATTATGGCCAAGGAGGTGCGTGTGAATGGACGTCGGGGGTTCTGTCTGAGGAGATCGCCAGGGCGTCGGAGCGCAGAGGCCGCTTGAGGGAGGACGTTAGAGTGATGGTGGCTGAAGCGGGCATGAGTGCTTCGTCGAGTGTATTTCGCGCGGATTCTGGTGGGCGGACCGAAGTGGCGACGTCGACGCGGCGTGACGAGGAATCTGGGGCTCAGGATGTAAACAAACATGGCGGCGCCCAGTTCCCGGCTGCGTCCGTATCTGTTAAGACCCGAAGTATTCCGGTAAGGCGGATTGGGAAGCTTTTCATGCTCAGTTTGAACTGTTAGCTCATTTTAGGGGTGGTCGGATGAAGAAAGGGCACTGCAGTTGGCTTTATGCCTCACGGATGAAGCTCTGTCCTGTTTGATATTGATTAGCCCAGAGGACAGGCATGATTATGGTGCTCTAGTGGGAGCACTGAGGAGGCGCTATGGACAGTGTGTACAGCCCGGGCTACTGCGCTCCGAACTGAGGAATAGACGCAGGCAGCCTGGAGAGTCTCTACGGGTGCTAGCTAATGACATTGAGAGCCTCTCTCGGCGGGCATATGCTCACATGCCCCCTCCGTGCAGAGCGAGCTAGCACGGGACCAGTTCATACAGGCGCTCTCCCTACGGAGCTGCGCATACAGACCCAGCTGGCTCATCCTGAGTCATTGCAGACAGCCTTGGAGATGGCTTTGGAGAGGGAGCTGGTGTGGGCTGGGGCTTCAGCTGGGGCTTTAGTGGGGGTGCAGGGAGACACACCCTCTGTGCGAGCTGGGGGGCAGAGCAGCCCGGAGCCGGAAAAGCCTGCTTGGGTGGCCGAAATGACAGAACTCATTCGGGCTGTGTCGCTACAGGCGGCACGAAACACAAGCCCTGGTCCCAGGGTCTGCTGGGGTTGTGGCCAGCCAGGCCATCTGCGCCGAGATTGCCCCATGTCCCCCAGAGGTCAGGGAAACGGCTCGGGGTCCGCATAGACCGGGTAGTGCGGACCCTGGCTTTCTATCCCAACCACCATCATCTTCAGGAGGAGCCCACCGGCACAGACGGGGAAGCAAGGCTCCACTTCCCCCAGAAGCAGACGAGGGCAAGCGGAGGGAGCCTGTTGTTGTGGTGGGCCGGACCTGTGTTGGGGACTTTTGTCATGTCCCTGTCACTGTGGAGGGGGTGCCCTGCTCCGCCCTGGTGGACACTGGGTCCACAGTAACCCTGGTGAGGCCAGATATTGTGCCAGGTTGGACTCAGTGTGAGCCTACAACTGTGCAGCTCCGCACAGTCACAGGTGAGCTGGCACCCATGAAAGGGAAGGGAATAATGACTCTGACAGTAGGGGGCAGGACTGTGCGTCATCCTGTGTGGGTGGCGGCTGTGCAGGACCCTTGTATCCTGGGGTTGGACTTTCTTAGGAGCACAGGCTGCCAGTTAGACCTAAATAGGGGCACACTGAGCTTCCAGGGAGGGACGGAAGTCACCATGGCCCCCCCTAATGTCACATTCACTCAACCCAACAAACCCTTTACTCCAACAGTTAAAGCAGCAGAGACTCATGGCTGCGCCCCCTCCCCCACAGCTGTGTGTGACTTTTCCCCAGTCCCCCTGTCACCTACGGCGGTGTGTTACATTCCCCCAGCTACCTCCATGACACAGCCCTCTGTGAGCCCGGGCCGCACCCCCCAGCCCAGCTACCCCAGATGGGAGAGGAGAGGACACTGTCTGCAGTGAGGGAGATATGGGGGAGGAACTGTGTTGGTCTTGACCCTGAGCAGCAGGAACGGTTGTGGCAGTTGCTGTTTGAATTCAGAGACAGCTTTGCGTTGAGTGAGGAAGACTCTTCTGGTGCAGCATGAGATCGACACAGGTGATGCTCGACCCATCAAGATGCGTCCCCGCCGTATCCCGCTGGCACGCCAGGAGGCGGCAGACAAGGCTGTGTTGGAGATGCAGCGGGCAGACTTCATTGAGCCCTCAGACAGCCCCTGGGCGGCGCCAGTCGTCATGGTTCCGAAGAAGGGGGGCAAGCTGAGGTTCTGTGCGGACTACAGGCGGCTGAATGAGGTAACCAGGAAGGACTCATACCCCATACCACGTATCGATGAGTCGCTGGACCTGGTTAGGGGGTCCTCCTGGTTCTCCTCACTAGACCTCCGCAGTGGCTACTGGCAGGTGCCCCTCTCCCCAGAGGCCAGAGCCAAAACTGCGTTCTCCACTAACAGAGGACACTGGCAGTTCAAGGTCCTGTGCTTTGGCCTGTGCAACGCTCCAGCTACTTTTGAGCGTTTGATGGACAGGGTGCTGGATGGCATCCCCCGACAGCAGTGTCTGGTATACCTCGATGACATCCTGGCCCATGGCAGCTCCTTCCAGTCAGCCCTGGGGCGCTACGGCGTGTGCTGGAGAGGGTGGCTGCCGCAGGTCTGAAGCTCCACCCGAGAAGTGCCACTTCATGAGGAGAGAGGTGTCCTTCTTGGGCCACCGAGTGGGGAAGGAGGGGATCAGCACCATGGAGGACAAGGTAGGGGCTGTCAGAGACTGGCCCACCCCCACCGACCAGCGTCAGCTGAAGAGCTTCCTGGGCCTGGCCTCGTACTACAGGAGGTTTGTACGGGGCTTCTCAAGCGTTGCTGCTCCACTGAACCGCCTGCTGCCGAAGGACAAGGCTTTCACTTGGACAGTGGAGTGTGAGGAGGCGTTCAACACCCTCAAACGTGCACTGATCGAGGCCCCGTGCTCGCCCCCTGACCTCACCTTGCCCTTTATCCTGGACACAGACGCGAGCAATGTGGGCATGGGTGGGGTGCTGGCCCAGGTGGGGCCAGAGGGGGAGAGAGTGGTGGCGTACTTCAGCAAAACATTTGACAAACATGAGCGCCGCTACTGTGTCACCCGGCGGGAGCTCTTGGCTGTTGTGGCTTCCGTCAAACACTTCAAGTACTACCTGGGTGGTCTGCCCTTTACTGTAAGGACTGACCACTCTGCTCTCCAGTGGCTCATGTCTTTCAGAGAGCCAGAGGGGCAGGTGGCACGCTGGTTGGAGGAGCTTCAGCCGTATGACTTCACGGTGGTGCACAGGGCAGGGGCACGCCACTCCAACGCCGACGCCATGTCCCGTCGGCCCTGTACTGCAGACGGCTGCCGCCACTGTGAACGGAGAGAGGGACGGGAGAGAGAGCTGCGGGCAGAGGAGGGTGTCTGTGCCACAGTGTGTCGGGCGAGCGGGCCTGTCTGCTGTGAGCTGCAGACTGTCGACGTGGCTGAATGGCGGCAGCAGCAGGGACGGGACACAGACCTACAGCCAGTGCTACAGTGGGTAGAGGCGCAGGTGAGGCCACCATGGGAAGAGGTGACAGCGCTCTCACTCGCGACCAAAGGGTTGTGGTCGAAGTTTGAGAGACTGCGGCTGGCTGATGGCGTGCTACAGCGGGCATGGAAGGAGTCAGCTACGGGAGAGGAGAGGTGGCAGGTGGTGGTCCCAAAAGCATTGCGGGAGGCTGTGCTCCAGAGTACTCATGGGGGGTGGGGACTGGACACTTTGGGGTCACAAAAACACTGCGCCGTCTCCGTCAGGGCTTCTACTGGGGGCAGCACAAGAGGGATGTGGAGGACTTTTGTCGCCGCTGTGACAACTGCACAGCGAGAAAGGGCCCCCAGGCCGCTCTCATGCTCAGCTCCAACAGTTCCCAGTGGGGGCTCCCATGGAGAGGGTGGGAGTGGATGTAGTTGGGCCGTTCCCCACCACAGACAGTGGAAACCGCTGGGTGCTCACGGCCATGGACTATTTCACAAAATGGCCCGAGGCCTATGCTCTGCCTGACCAGGAGGCAGAGACCATCGTCGACGCCCTGACAGCGGGGATGTTCAGCAGGTTTGGAGCTGCAGAGTCCATCCACAGCGACCAAGGCAGAAACTTTGAGTCCCGTGTGTTCGCCACCATGTGTGAGAGGCTGGGTATGCACAAGACCCGCACTACTCCTCTCCATCCTCAAAGTGATGGCCTTGTGGAGCGCTTCAACAAAACGCTTGGACAGCAGCTGGCCATCGTCTCTTCCAAACACCAGCGTGACTGGGACAAGCACCTGCCTATGGTCCTCATGGCATGCCGCTCCGCTGTCCAAGACTCCACCTCCTGCACGCCTGCCCTCCTCATGCTGGGGGAGAGATCCGCACCCCTGCGGAGATGGCGTTTGGTCGGCCCCTGGATAGCCCTCATGTTCCTCCGGGGCCGGAGTATGCCCGGAGACTCCAGGACCGCCTGGAGACAGCCCACACCTTCGCCAGAGAGCAGCTGGTGAATGCAGGTGTGAGGCAGAAAAGGAACTATGACGTGCACACCCGGGGAAGGCACTTTGTGGCTGGGGAGCTGGTCTGGGTCTACAGCCCCTAAGGAAAAAAGGCAGATGCCCCAAGTTGGACAGTCACTGGGTGGGACCCTGCAGTGTCCTGGAGAGGGTAGGGGAGGTTGTGTACCGGGTGCAGCTTCCTCCCAGGGGAGAAAGGTGGCACTGCACCGGGACAGGTTAGCCCCATACAGAGGGGCCTCTTCTCCCCAAACCCCAGGAACCCCCACAATTCCCCTCTCTGGCAATGACATTCTCCAGGCACCCACCCTCAGGTGCCGCAGACAAGGCTCCAGACAGCCCACTCCCCCTGTCTCCCCCCCTGTGTCACCGCGTGGTTCCCCAGAACCACGGACTGTATTACCCGTTCCCACTTCCTTGTCCCCCATATCCCTGCCTTCATCCCCTGGTTCCCAGAGGGGCACTCTGCGACCATCACGGCCACGCAGGCAAAGGAGACCTCCGGGTCGCTTCAGAGACTTTGTTTGTTCCTCGGGGACGAGGGACTTTGTGGTGGGGGGGCTGTGTAGCGACCCGCACAGACAGCTGTGTGTTATGTGCTAGGCTAGGAGGTGGTTGTGTTGTACTGACCAGTACCCGGTGTTCGCGGGGTCCGACATGTCAATCAACCTGCTATCTGCCAATCACGGGAATGCCTGGAATGTTCTGATGCCGGGCATCCTGGTGGTTGGCGGAGTGGCGTGGAGGGGGGGTTGGGCATTGGAAGTTAAGACCAGGTTCAGCCTTTGTTCTCTCTCTCTTACATCTGGGCTTCACAAGAGAAGGTCACGGTTGGATTGTGGGTTATCTGTCATCTATTTGGCGTGTGCTACGGCCCAAACAGTAGCCTGTGTAAAGTTGGTTCAATAAACCGTCAATTCGCAAACTCAAGCCTCTGTCTGGACAATTGTTCATTTATGATCTAGTCAGGTCATTACAATAATATGTAATAATACGTATATAATATGTAATAATACGTATATAATATGTATATAATACGTATATAATATGTATATAATATGTAATAATACGTATATAATATGTAATAATACGTATATAATATGTATATAATATGTAATAATATGTATATAATATGTAATAATATGTATATAATATGTATATAATATGTATATAATATGTAATAATACGTATATAATATGTATATAATACGTATATAATATGTAATAATATGTATATAATATGTAATAATACGTATATAATATGTAATAATATGTAATAATACGTATATAATATGTAATAATACGTATATAATATGTATATAATATGTATATAATATGTAATAATACGTATATAATATGTATATAATACGTATATAATATGTAATAATATGTATATAATATGTATATAATACGTATATAATATGTAATAATACGTATATAATATGTAATAATACTATGGTTATGGAGTGTTTATGTAGGTAACGTTAAAATAAAATGTTGATGGAAATGTTGTGTTGAATGTAAGACAGTGAACAAAAGACTGGAATTTAGGACAGGGTGATTAAAGCTAAAACTGCCTAGTTTCATCATCTTAATATCCCCACAGAGACAGACTTTGTAAGGCTATAATTTGTGCCAATAGGTAGCATCACGATTCTATTAGCTTCAGTATAGCTTCTTCTTATGCCAGATGCTCCCACACTAGTGAGGTGCTGAAATCAGCTCATTGGCTCAAAGCTGCTGGTCACATCGGTGTCTCTCTACCTCTCTCTCTCTCTCTCTCTCTCTCTCCCTACCTCTCTCTCTCTCTCCCTACCTCTCTCTCTCTCTCTCTCTCTCTCCCTACCTCTCTCTCTCTCTCCCTACCTCTCTCTCTCTCCCTACCTCTCTCTCTCTCCCTACCTCTCTCTCGCTCTCCCTACCTCTCTCTCTCCCTACCTCTCTCTCTCTCTCTCTCTCTCTCTCCCTACCTCTCTCTCTCTCTCTCTCCCTACCTCTCTCTCTCTCTCCCTACCTCTCTCTCTCTCCCTACCTCTCTCTCCCTCTCTCTCGCTCTCCCTACCTCTCTCTCTCTCCCTACCTCTCTCTCTCTCTCTCTCGCTCTCCCTACCTCTCTCTCTCTCCCTACCTCTCTCTCTCGCTCTACATTTCTCTCTACCTCTTTCTCTCTCTACCTCTCAAAAACATTTGAGAGAACCAATCAAAGCTCAGCACATTTCTGCATTTCCAACAGCCTCCTGTCCAGACCAGGGTGTCACAGCTCTCCCTCCTGGTGAGTCAGGTGAATCTTGTTAGCCAGGCTATATTGACCCACCTCCCTGACCCTCTCATCTCATCTCACTCCATGATGTTGAATAAGTGTACTCTGCGATGGCCTCTCTGACATGCTGTGCATCCCAAATGGCAACCTATTCGCTATATAGTCCCCTATGGGCCCTGGTCAAACGTAGTTCCCTATGAAGGTAATAGGGTTCCATTTGGAACGCATCCATGATCTGTGTGAACTACCGCCCGCACTGCACCCCCTCCCCCTCCCCACACTCTTCCCTTTTGTGCGCTCAGAACAGAACAGCCTCAATTCGTCTTGACACAAACTGGTGCGCCTGGCACCTACTAACATACCCTGTTCAAAGGCACTTCAATCTTTCGTCTTTCCCAACGCGAACTGAATGGCACACATACACAATCCATGTCTCAATTGTCTCAAGGCTTAAAAATAATTTTTTAACCTGTCTCCTCCCCTTCATTTACACGGATTAAAGTAGCTTTAACAGGTGACATCAATAAGGGATCTTGGCTTTCACCCAGATTCACCAGGTCAGTCTGTCATGGAAAGACCAGGTGTTCTTAATGTTTTGTACATTCAGTGTATTCCCTACACAGTGCACTACTTTTGACCAGAATCTAGTACTGTTGCACTATTGGACCCTATGGGCACTGATCAAAAGTACTGCACTACAAAACAGGGGGCAACTCAACTCTGTCCTCTGTGGTCTGAGGGAGCAGGTGCCCGCTGTGCTGGAGGTTTGCCAGACATAACATCTCAGAGACAGGAATACGGCTGTCTAATACAATAACAAACACTGTAATTATAAAGCTAGTGTTCAATATTGCCGCAATGGTGCTTGAATGAAAAGCCAAGAGCTGCAATATTGCTCTGAGGAGGAAAACATTGACTGTTGGCACAGCTATGGATTAGCTATAGCAGCTTCTAGTCAACACAACACAACAACAGATTCAGCTTTTCAGAGCTTGGTCTATTTGTACTTGTGTGTGTGTATTTGAATTCCGTTAAGATCAAGGGCTATTTTTGCTTAATTAGTGACAGAAGAGGTTCCTTTCTGTCCAGAAATGTACCCGTCCTGCTGGCAACAGAGGATGTCAACCGATAGTGATTTTACGCTGGTAAAATAACTGATATTGTCCAGCCAATCCCCTGACAGAAAGCTGCCAGTACAGGAAGTCCTAATCCTCCTTCTGGTTTGTTGTTATCAGTTATAAGAATTACCCATTAACTTTGACACAGGTAGCACAGTGGTTAGTTATGATTACAGCATGTTTATGAATAGGGTGCTTCTACTATAGCAGATATCTCCACCCTATCAAAGCCTACAAATGTAACCCTATTCCCTATATATAGTGTACTACTTTTGACCAGAACCTATAGGACGCTCGTCAAAAGTGGTGCACTATATAGGGAATAGGGTGCCATTTTTAGACCCAGGGCTGTGGTCCTCATATACACCACCAGTATCCTACAAAGGATTGTTATTCTATTAGGGTCTATTTATTGAACCCGTATTTGACCAGGCATGTTGGCTGAGAAGAACACATTGTCCTCTCCACTCTAGCAGCGAGCTGTGGTAAAGAATTACAGTCAGCAGGGGAGTGGAGAGTTTCTATCGTTTCTTATCACGTTGGTGTCTGAGGAATTTGACTGGGTTCCTGTCTGTGTTGCTGCTCCTCTGCCTGTCTATTCCTCACATGTACGTCCTCCCCAGTTCCACATAGGACATTCTGTTTTCCCAGGCAGCCTCGTGAGAAACCAACTACAGTAAACATGACATATCCGCTGAGTCCCAAATGGCTCCCTATTCGCTTATAGTGCACTACTGGTGACCAGAACCCATAAGGCTCACTATAGGGCAGTTTGTGCACTATATAGCAAATAGTGTGCCATTTGGGATGAGCACATCCTCCCACCTCTTCAATCGTGTCTCTCTACAGGCTGTGTAGGAAGAGACCCCTTCAGTTCATCCCTTTGTCTGGCACACGAGACAGTGAAGGACACCTCAAATGGCATCCTATTACCTTCATAGTGCACTACTTTTGACCAGGACCCAGAGCCCATAGTGCACAATGTAGAGAATTTGGGACACACATCATCAACAATACAAACAGCACAAATGAATTGCAGAAAGTTAAAACGGGAAACAATTACAGAAGGAAGTGTAAGCAGACATTTTGATATACACATATATCTTAGTGATAGTCCATCCAAAGAGGATAGCATTGACATAGGCAGGAGGGTATGCTCTATCTGAGTATAAGGGGTGTCAGTGCAGCTGTTCTTCCTATGAAGGCTGCCAAGGACAGAGGAGAGATAACGATGCTGCTGGACAATGTGATGCCTCTGTGTTTAAACAAAGATAATATTTTAGATACTGCTTGAGAGTGTCCCTGGATTTTTTTGGGGTCTAGAAGGCTACATTGGTTTACATCCCAAATGGCACCCTATTCCCTATATAGTGTACTACTTTAGACCAGGGCTCATATGGTTCTGGTCAAAATAAGTGCACTATATTGGGAATAGGGTGCAATTTGGGACATAATCAAATACATGGGACTGAGAAGGGACTCTTTTCAAAAGTAGTGCCCTATAAAGGGAATAGATGATATTTGGAAACCAGACCATGATCACGTTGATATTGACAGAGACAAAACATCCAGTAGCATACTGCCCCCTCTACTTCCTCAGCATGTCTTATAACTGCATGAGCAGGTTGGTTGGAGTCTGGTTGGCTGGAGTCTGGTTGGTTGGAGTGTGGTTGGCTGGAGTCTGGTTGGTTGGAGTCTGGTTGGTTGGAGTCTGGTTGGCTGAAGTCTGGTTGGTTGGAGTGTGGTTGGCTGGAGTCTGGTTGGCTGGAGTCTAGTTGGCTGGAGTCTGGTTGGTTGGATTCTGGTTGGCTGGAGTCTGGTATCCAATTGTTTAGTAGCTACTATCTTGTCTCATCGCTGCTACGAGTCTGTTGATCAGAGCTAAGGAAGAAGGGGAAGAAATCAAATGTAATCAACAAGTGGAGATGCAATTTTTTCTCCTCCTGACCATAGTTGAAAGACAAGCAGGTTTATTATTTCCACGCATTATTAATTTAACACGCAATTTATTCACGCTGTTTTGTACACTACATGGCCAAAAGTAGGTGGACACCCCTTCAAATGAGTGGATTTGACTATTTCAGCCACACCGTTGCTGACAGGTGTACAAAATCTAGCACACAGCCATGCAATCTCCATAGACAAACATTGTCAGTAGAATGGCTTTACTGAAGAGCTCAGTGACTTTCAACGTGGCACTGTCATAGGATGCCACCTTTCTAACAAGTTTGTTCGTCAAATTTCTGCCATGCTAGAGCTGCACCAGTCAACTGTAAGTGCTGTTATTGTGAAGTGGAAAGCAGCAACGGCTCAGCCGAGAAGTGGTAGGCCACACAAGTTCACAGAACGGGACCGCTAAGTGCTGAAGCGCTCAGTGTGTAAACATCGTCTGTCCTCGATTGCAACACTCATTACCAAGTTCCAAACTGCCTCTGGAAGCAATGTCAGCACAAGAACTGTTCGTGAGGAGCTTCATGAAATGGGTCTCCATAGCCGAGCAGCCGCACACAGACCTAAGATCACCATGCGCAATGCCAAATGTCAGCTGGAGTGGTGTTAAGCTCGCCGCCATTGGACTCTGGAGCAGTGGAAACGCGTTCTGTGGAGTGACGAATCACGCTTCACCATCTGGCAGTCCGACGGACTAATCCGGGTTTGGTCGATGCCAGGAGAATGCTACCTGCCCCAATGCACAGTGCCAACTGTAAAGTTTGGTGGAGGAGGAATAATGGTCTGGCGCTGTTTTTTATGGTTCAGGTTAGGCACCTTATTTCCAGTGAAGGGAAATCCGCTACAGCATAAAATGACATTCTAGACGATTCTGTGCTTCTAACTTTGTAGCAACAGTTTGGGAAACCATGACAATGCCCCTGTGCACAAAGCTAGGTCCAAGCAGAAATCGTTTGTCGAGATTGGAGTGGAAGAACTTGACTGGCCTGCATAGAGCCCTGACTTCAACCCCATTTGGGATAATTAGAAACGCCGACTGAGGCGTAATCGCCCAACATCAGTGCCCGACCTCACAAAATGCTCTTGTAGATTAATGGAAGTAAGTCCCCGCAGCAATGTTCCAACATCTAGTGGAAAGCCTCCCCAGAAGAGTGGAGGCTGTTATAGCAGCAAAGGGGGGGGGGGGGACCAACTCCATATTAATGTCCATGATTTTGGAATGAGATGTTCGACGAGCAGGTGTCCACATACTTTTGGCCATGTAGTGTATTTATATCTTATTAACAGACGTCGTGTAGATTGTTACAATAGGCCTATCGCCAGTCTAACTGCGTAATCCAATATACTCCAGTCCGTATTTCCCCTTCGCCCCATCTGGCTCATTTACAGGTTATGTTTACTACTGGCGAAGGAGAGGCACAGAGAAGGGGATCCTAAGGGACTGAACAATTTAGGCCTACCTCTATCGTAGAGTAAAATATCGACATTATATTTTGCTGTTCTCGTTGTGCAATAACCGTGTGGTCATTTTGGAAGGAGATATCCATCAGAGGTTAAGTCACCCGAAACGCCTTCTATTATGAAGAAAAATAGCAACTGACTAACGAACGAGCAACAGCGAACAGTTGACTGGAATCGAGTTTGCGGTTTGATATCCCCCCCCCCGATACACGGTTCAGATTAGTTTTATATTACTTGAAGTTGTAAACGACATAGTAATCGTTAGTATTTTTGCGTTCATGCAAGAAGATATGTTTGTGAAAGACAGCAGCCATGAGTAGTGAGTGACCCGTGGGTTTCGCTGCTGTACGCCACGCTTGCTTTGCATGAACCTGAAGTTGTCAAAAAGCGAAGCTACAGAATTCAAGGACTGTGTTGCACTTTTACAAGCTGCGCTTTAGGTGTTCTTTCAATGCACGAGAATTTAACATTTATTTAGTAACTAGATACATCCATAGCGAGTGTTACCGGAAGCGTAATTCAATTGAGAGTTGATAGCTTTGAAATCGCATCAAACTTTGTGGCCTCCTGCCCATTCAGCTAACGGTACCGTTAGCCAACAGCTAGCTAACGTTTACTCCCCCTTTTCATCTGCGACGCTAGAGACGCTGCGGATTGTATCAAAAACACTTGAAAAGACTCAATGCGATGCCATTTATTGCAAAGTGAGACTTTAACCTTTTGTTTAGCCACAATGATTCTCACGGTTGCGTTTGTTTGTGGCGATTTTGAATATCCCTCGGACCTGTGCAGTTAACTAGCTGAAGCTAACCAGTGAGTTAGCTCGCTAACTAGCTAAGTTAGCTAGTAGTGAACACGTTGGACCCTCCGCCCATTTTTCCGGGATGAGCGTTTTTATATATTTTTTGTTTACCTGTGGTTTAACTAACAAACCAAAACGACAGCTACACCTTGCCAGCTAATTTTAATCGAGTTGACTCGGATTCTTCCCCGGACAGTTACTGTCTACTGTGTTTTTTTGTCGGTCGGATATTGACTAGAGTTGAGTCAATATGTGTCCGCGGACTTTCCTTGTGTTTTTGGTGACTGCTGTCTACGTATGGAATTGTCAGCAAACGAATGGAGAAAGTACAGAAAGTAAGTAGTTAACTAATTTATCATCTTATCTGTTGCAGATGTGTATTATATTGTTCCTAATTTGACATTATTGTTGATATTGTGTATCAGTGTGTCCGGATTTGGAAGTCTCTGATTTAACATGATCGTCTTTGATGACAGAAAGTCGAGTCATTTAGTTACTGGAGATTTGGAAGGACGAAGGTCAATTTTATTGTTTTTTTTCTTCTTCCTGGTTTGCAATGTGTTTTTGCCCATTAGCCATCTAATTTGATCAAAATGCGTTTGCCAACATGCAAAAGTACAAGTATATCCTATATATTTGCTTGGATATCAAGTCAAGATTTAAAACACAATGTACGTCATTAATTGATTTGGGGGACAAGTAGCACCTAACAAATATGTTGATTGCCATGTCAATGCTGTGAATAATTACAGCCATGACTACTAGAATGTGGGTTTAATGCTAATGCTGGCAATATTTGCATGATTATTTAAGCATCGAAGAACACAGCCTGAATAATTTAATACGTGTTTTTAAATCAATTTAATAGAATGAAACATGGTTTACAGTTGTGGTGTTTTCTAAGGTCAGAACACGGACTATACGCCAAGCCATACAATGGGAAGTAAATATCTTGTAAAATTGTATGATATTAATTGTAATCACCTGCTTTGTTTACTCATGCTGATAAAAAAAAATCCCTACCTATGTACCTCACTGTGGTTTAGAGATGAAGAATGTGTTTCAAGTCATTTACTGTTGTCTTGCCAACAGCAGTAAGTGGGTAAACAAAACCAGAGATTTAAAAGCAAGCACTTTATGTCAAACCATATACTTTGTAATCAATGTAGGTTTATCCTGGCACTCAATCGGATGAATCAGATGCAAATGTACAATTTTTTGTTGTTGTTGTGCCACACTCAGTCTGATCAGATTAGATAAACCAAATGAGTTCAAATGAATGGTCAGGATGGATGTGCTAACATGTCTTCTGTTACTTAAAGTTGTTACTCTATAAACTTTCAGTGACAACAGAAGATAGGTGAACACGTCCATCCTTAGTCCTGACCATTCATTTGAACTCATTTGGGTTTATCTGATCTGATCTGAGTGCCGTAAAAAAAATGTTGTACAAGTGCATCCGTTAAAAAAAACTCCAATGAAAATGCCTGGTTTGTTGTACATAATTCCTTTAGACAAAACAAACTATTTCAATCTGTCTTTGTTTACTCGCTGTTGTCCATGTGCATCCGATTTCTTAATGTAGTGAAATCCGATTGGGTGCCAGGATAAAACTGCATTGATTTCAAAAGTGTCTGGTTTGACATGGTGCTCTCTTATTCATCTCTCATTTTGTCTACAAAAGAGGTAAAACATGGATTTCCTTCGTTCGTTGTTGTCTTGCCAACAGCAGTAAGTAGGTAAACAAAAGGAGAGATTAAAAGAGAGAAAGTGCCCTCTATTTTTAGGCTATGATGCCGTTTTATCGTGGCACTGGAGACGATCGGGTCTGGTTTCACTAAATCAGTTAAAACAAATGGCATTAGAATGGATGTGGTTTTAAACACCATTTCTGTTAGACTAGAGGCTAAAGTTAAAAAGTACACCATTCTGGGTGCTGTTTGTCAACGGTCTATTTGGAGGGCTTCAGAAATAGAGAAATAAATATAGCCATCCTTGTGACACACTTGGCTTTGCTATAGTAGAGGAAACATTGGCCTCTGTTCAGTCCCCATCTGTCATTGCTTTTATCCTTAAAAAAGTGTTGTTTTTCTGCCGTCACTATGCTCAACAATTTCCATCCATAGTTAGAAAGATAAGAATAATAGCATAATAACTAAGAAGTGAATTTTTATTAAAAAATGTCAATGTGATAAAATCCAGACAAGTCTTCAACCACAGATCTAGCACCTCTCTGATTCAGAGAGGTTGGGTTAAATGCGGACGACACATTTCAGTTGAATGCGTTGTGATTAGGTATCCTCCTTTCCTTTTAGTGTGGGGAGGATTTTGCTGTAGGTAGGTCTGTTTGAAGGAACTAGTGGTTTAGTCTGGGAGATGGATGCATCTCTGGGTGGTGGGTCTGTGTGCCTTCCAAATGGCACCATATTCTCTATGTAGTGCACTACTTTAGACCAGGGCCCTATGGCACCCTATTCCCTATGTAGTGCACTACTTTAGACCAGGGCCCTATGGCACCCTATTCCCTATGTAGTGTACTACTTTAGACCAGGGCCCTATGGCACCCTATTCCCTATGTAGTGCACTACTTTTGACTAGGAATGCACAATATATCGGTGAACATATCAGAATCGGGCCAATATTAGCTAAAAATGTCAACATCGGTATCATGCCGATGTCTCGTTTAACACCGATGTTAGAAACCGATGTCAAAGCTACAGTGCATACAGTTGAAGTCGGAAGTTTACATACACCTTAGCCAAATACATTTCAACTCAGGTTTTCACAATTCCTGACATTTAAATCCTAGTAAAAATTCCCTGTCTTAGGTCCGTTAGATTCACCACTTTATTTTAAGAATGTGAAATGTCAGAATAATAGTTGAGAGTGATTTATTTCAGCTTTTATTTCTTTCATCACATTCCCAGTGGGTCAGAAGTTTACATATACTCAATTAGTATTAGCTAGGTTGCCACTTGTTGTTCGCCTATTAAAAATTGAACTTCAGTTTATGAATAGCTAGCCAGCTAATTAAACCTGTTGCCCAAAGCTAACGTTATAAGCAGCCAGCTAGCTTCATCTGGCTAGTGAGGCTCGACCGGACTGGGTTATGTGTTGTGAAGCTAGCCACAATAAGGATTATGCACAATAGTGGAATTTGCATTTATCCTTCAAAATAAAAGTATGTCATTGACAGTGATGCAAATGAATACTAATAGTAGAATTATGCCATTTTATTTTGAAGGCTATCCGCAAAGTCCACTATTGTGGCTAGCTTCACAATAGATGGGTCTGACCACCATTAATTAAATAAGAACTGTCTTATAGTCACTGAAACAGATGATATGTTTTTGTAGGTACGTGAGACAACTTTACCAGCATCATAGCATACGTATTAGAGGTCGACCGATTAATCGGAATGGCCGATTTAATTAGGGCCGATATCAAGTTTTCATAACAATCGGTAGTCAGCATTTTTGGACACCGATTATGGCCGATTACATTGCACTCCACGAGGAGACTGTGTTGCAGGCTGACTACCTGTTACGCGAGTGCAGCAAGGAGCCAAGGCTAGGTGCTAGCTAGCATTAAATGTATCTTATAAAAAACAATCAATCTTAACATAATCACTAGTTAACTACACATGGTTGATGATATTACTAGTTCATCTAGCTTGTCCTGTGCTGCATATAATCGATGCGCTGCCTGTTAATTTATCATTGAATCACAGCCTATTTCACCAAACTTAACAAGCGCATTCGCGAAAAAAGCACTGTCGTTGCACCAATGTGTACCTAACCATAAACATCAATGCCTTTCTTAAAATCAATACACAAGTATATATTTTTAAACCTGCATATTTAGTTAATATTGCCTGCTAACATGAATTTCTTTTAACTAGGGAAATTGTGTCACTTTTCTTGTGTTCTGTGCAAGCAGAGTCAGGGTATATGTAGCAGTTTGGGCCGCCTGGCTCGTTGCGAACTGTGTGAAGACCATTTATTCATAACAAAGACCATAATTAATTTTCCAGAATTGTACATAATTATGACATAAAATTGAAGGTTGTGCAATGTTTAGATTTAGGGAAGCCACCCGTTATATAAAATACGGAACGGTTCCGCATTTCACTGAAATAATAAATGTTTTGTTTTTGAAATTATAGTTTCCGGATTTGACCATATTAATGACCTAAGGCTCGTATTTCTGTGTGTTATATTATAATTAAGTCTATGATTTGATAGAGCAGTCTGACTGAGCGGTGGTAGGTTGCTGCAGGCTCGTAAGCATTCATTCAAACAGCACTTTCCTGCATTTGCCAGCAGCTCTTCTCTGTGCTTCAAGCATTGCGCTGTTTATGACTTCAAGCCTATCAACTCCTGAGATTAGGCTGGCAATACTAAAGTACCTATTAGGACATCCAATAGTCAAAGGTATATGAAATACAAATGGTATAGAGAGAGATAGTCCTATAATAACTACAACCTAAAACTTCTTACCTGGGAATATTGAAGACTCATGTTAAAAGGAACCACCAGCTTTCATATGTTTATGAGCAAGGAACTGAAACGTTTGCTTTTTTACATGGCACATATTGCACTTTTACTTTCTTCTCCAACAGTTTGTTTTTGCATTATTTAAAACAAATTGAACATGTTTCATTATTTATTTGAGACTAAATAGATTTTTATTGATGTATGAAGTTAAAATAAGTGTTCATTCAGTATTGTTGTAATTGTCATTATTACAAATCTATATTTGTATATAAAAATCGGCCGATTAATCTGTATCGGCTTTTTTTTGGTCCTCCAATAATCGTTCGACCTCTAATACGTATCGATGAATCATTATGACATATGAAATACGAGTGATAGTGTAATCAATGTGTTATAACTACGTAAAAAATGTATGAACGCATTAAATTATTATGTGACGTGCAGCCATATTCAGGTCCTGATTGGTCAACAAGCTTATTTAACACGTTAAATAGTGTTTTGCTAGTTTGCAGACTTTTTTTTTTGTACAGCTTTGACAGTGCTACTGTATGTTTTTTTTGACACGCAAAGACCCAAACGCGTTCCATAGAAATCCTGGTTGAGAATGAAACGAATGAACAAATGAACAACGAAACAGCACAGCAAGTATGTGAAAGAAAAATGTTTTGACTATGTTTTACTGGTAATGGGGATTAATGTAAAATGCCAGCAAAATAACTTTTTGGTGTGTGTGTGTTACCTTTATTCAACTAGGCAAGTCAGTTAAGAACAAATTCTTATTTACAATGACGGCCCGAACGATGCTGGGCAAATTGTGCGCCGCCCTATGGGATTCACAATCACGGCCGGATGTGATACAGCCTGGATTCGAACCAGGGACTGTAGTGACGCATCTTGCACTGAGATGCAAGGAAAATATTGAATATTGGTATCGGCCAAAAATGTCATATGGGTGCATCACTACTTTTGACGATGGCCTAAACAGCTCTGGTCGAAAGTAGTGTGATTTATAGGGAATAGGGTGCCTTTTGGGATGCCGCTCAACCCTATATAGCCACATCCAACACATCCAACACAAGAAGGAAAGAAGATATGGTTTCTGTTCGCTCTGTCTGGACTTGGTGACTCACTCGTGTGATGTTTTAACTATTTGACTTAGTGTGGTAGACTTCTGTAGGCTTGGGCTACAATGAGATGAAATGGGCCTCGGCCTACTCTTTCACCACCTTTTTATGCACTATTTATGTATGTAGGCTACACCTGGAAGTTAACCCTCTTAAACAGCCTTTGACTAGCAACATTGCAGGGAATCAAACGCTTGACTAACACACCTTGTTTGGAATGCTAACGCAGCCGAGTGTGGTTTCTGGTTTTGCCTTATGTCACCCATGAGTTGAAACAAACAAACTAATAATAATGTGAAGCTACCTTAAATTAAAAACTGAAAAGAGAAGGGTTGCGATTGGGTAATGTCATCAGACCAGTTTGTGCTAGATTCTGTTCTGACTGAGACATAATTCATAAACAAGTTGTGTAATTGCTCGGCTGCTGGCTCTGGCTGGCCCCATCTCGTTCCTCTCCAACTTGACAGTGAACCTCCGATAGAGAGGGAGGCAGACGAGTGAAACTTATGCCTCACTGAAAGTGTTTCATAACATTGACTGACCAATGCCTTGCCTGGACCAAGTCTCTCTGTAGGCTATGTTATGAAGGACTTGTAAAATGGCTTTCTAGTTTTAACCAACTACCTTGGTCAAAATGGGCCATTCTGGCGAATCAAAAGGCTAAATGAAACAAATCTTTTAGTATTTTTTTTTTTTACATTACATTTACTTCTTACATCATACATTTACATCACCCCATTTTCTTTACATACTGAAGGATTGAGTATGGGCATAGATTAATCAGTATATTCTGTTGTCAGATCTGTATGTATAAGTCTCACCCTCCTTCCACATGTTTGTGCAGCATCCATTGTAGAGGTCGACCGATTCATCGGAATGCCGATTTTTCATATATATTTGGACACCGATTTGCCGATAAAAAAAAATATATATATATAATTAAATAAAGATCTATTTATGTATTATATATATATATATATATAGTTTAAAAAAATGTTTTTTACATCTTTATTTAACCAGGCAAGTCAGTTAAGAACACATTCTTATTTTCAAGGCGTTTCACTGCCTTGTTCATGGGCAGAACGACAGATTTTTACCTTGTCAGCTCGGGGATTTGTTTTTGCAACCTTCCGGTTACTAGTCCAACGCTCTAACCACCTGCCTAACAGTGCACTCCACGAGGAGCCTGCATGGCAGGCTGACTACCTGTTACGCAAGGGCATTAAGAAGCCACGTTAAGTTGCTAGCTAGCATTAAACTTATCTTATAAGAAACCATCAATCTTTACATAATCACTTGTTAACTACACGTGGTTGGTGATATTACTAGTTTATCTAGCGTGTCCTGCGTTGCATATAATCGATGCAGTGCCTGTTAATTTCTCATCGAATCACAGCCTACTTCGACAAACGGGTGGTGATTTAACAAGCGCATTTGCGAAAATAGCACTGTCGTTGCACCAATGTGTACCTAACCATAAACATCAATGCCTTTCTTTAAAATCAACACACAAGTATATATTTTAAACCTGCATATTTAGTTAATATTGCCTGCTAACATTAATTTATTTTAATTAGGGAAATTGTGTCACTTCTCTTGCGTTCCGTGCAAGCAGTCAGGGTATATGCAGCAGTTTGGGCCGCCTGGCTCGTTGCGAACTGTGTGAAGACCATTTATTCATAACAAAGGCCATAATTAATTTGCCAGAATTGTACATAATTAAGACATAACATTGAAGGTTGTTCAATGTAACAACAATATTTAGACTTAGGGATGCCACCTGTTAGATAAAATACGGAACGGTTCCGTATTTCACTGAAAGAACAAACGTTTTGTTTTTGAAATGATAGTTTCCGGATTTGACCATATTAATGACTAAAGGCTCTTATTTCTGTGTCTTATCTTATAATTAAGTCTGATTTGATAGAGCAGTCTGACTGAGCGATGGTAGGCATCAGCAGGCTCGTAAGCATTCATTCAAACAGCACTTTTGTGCGTTTGCCAGCAGCTCTTTGCAATTCTTCAAGCATTTCGCTCTTTGACTTCAAGCCTATCAACTCCCGGGATTAGGCTGGTGTAACTGATGTGAAATGGCTAGCTAGTTAGTGGGGTGTGCGCTAATAGCGTTTCAAAGTCACTTGCTCTGCATGGGTAATGCTGCTTCGAGGGTGGCTGATGTCGATGTGTTCCTGATTCAAGCCCAGGTAGGAGCGAGGACGGAAGCTATACTGTTACACTGGCAATACTAATGTGCCTATAAGAACATCGTATAGAGAGAAATAGTCCCATAATTCCTATAATAACTACAACTTAAAACTTCTTACCTGGGAATATTGAAGACTCATGTTAAAAGGAACCACCAGCTTTCGTATGTTCTGAGCAAGGAACTGAAACGTTAGCTTTTTTACATGGCACATATTGCAATTTTACTTTCTTCTCCAACACTTTGTTTTTGCATTTATTTAAACCAAATTGAACATGTTTCATTATTTATTTGAGGCTACATTGATATTATTGATGTATTATATTATGTTAAAATAAGTGTTCATTCAGTATTTTTGTAATTGTCATTATTACAAATAAAAAATTGGCCGATTTTTATTTTATTTATTTATTTAAATCGGTATCGGCTTTTTTTTGGGGTCCTCCAATAATCGGTATCGGCGTTGAAAAATCATAATCAGTCTACCTCTAATCTATTGTGCTCCCAGCTTGCCAACCAACATACAGTAGTTCACCTCAGGTCGCCAATTACAACATCTGAAGTGGTCAGGTTTTTTATACCAGACAGTATCAATCGATCCCAGAAGTCTGCCTCAGTCTGGTCTAGCAGGTAACACCGCCGCCCGCAGGACATCATTCCAGGCTTATTTTCTTTTAAAAGTTTTCAATTCACTAGTCAGAAGAGTCCGTATAGCGTTCTCTCGCTAGAATGAACGATGTGCATCTTCTAGTGACCCGTTGATAAGACGGGCGCCTGTCAGTCACAAAGCCAGCCATGACTGGGAGACACTGCTGGTTTGTCAGTCACAAAGCCAGCCATGACAGGGAGACACTGCTGGTTTGTCCGTCACAAAGCCAGCCATGACTGGGAGACACTGCTGGTTTGTCAGTCACAAAGCCAGCCATGACAGGGAGACACTGCTGGTTTGTCAGTCACAAAGCCAGCCATGACAGGGAGACACTGCTGGTTTGTCAGTCACAAAGCCAGCCATGACAGGGAGACACTGCTGGTTTGTCAGTCACAAAGCCAGCCATGACAGGGAGACACTGCTGGTTTGTCAGTCACAAAGCCAGCCATGACAGGGAGACACTGCTGGTTTGTCAGTCACAAAGCCAGCCATGACAGGGAGACACTGCTGGTTTGTCAGTCACAAAGCCAGCCATGACAGGGAGACACTGCTGGTTTGTCAGTCACAAAGCCAGCCATGACAGGGAGACACTGCTGGTTTGTCAGTCACAAAGCCAGCCATGACAGGGAGACACTGCTGGTTTGTCAGTCACAAAGCCAGCCATGACAGGGAGACACTGCTGGTTTGTCAGTCACAAAGCCTGCCATGACAGGGAGACACTGCTGGTTTGTCAGTCACAAAGCCAGCCATGACAGGGAGACACTGCTGGTTTGTCAGTCACAAAGCCAGCCATGACAGGGAGACACTGCTGGTTTGTCAGTCACAAAGCCAGCCATGACAGGGAGACACTGCTGGTTTGTCAGTCCACTTCCTCCAATTGTTTTTTTTTTTGGTACCGGTGTTATTTATTTGTGTGCTGTGTTTTTGCTGCGATCTTATCTATTTTCCCGGAGGAAGGAGAGCATGATGCTTCTTAATAGTGAGTGAATGTACACGTCCCATGACATGGAAGTGGTAACAATGAGTTGAAATCCACTTAATTATTGTTTCATTGGCCTTTTCAGCCAAAGGATGTTTTACTGGTCTTTGATTGACAACCAAACAGCTTGTGTTGACTAGTTTCTAAAAGGCGACACACTGACTGAATAAAGTCTCATATCCCGTGGTTATTCATAAAGCATACAAAGTAGTTATATATTTTGCATCGGGACAATAAAAAAATATTGTATTTTTTTAGGGTTCAAAGTAGGGCAGGGACGATACCAGTGTTGTGATACTTGTTGATAATAATAAGGAAACGGAACACAAAGCGGATTTAACTTCTTTAGGAAACATTTATTTTCCCAGCTATAACACACGTTTGACATACTGCTGAGCTAAAGAGTTCGTTCTGCTTCCTGTTTTAATATTGTTTTTGCCATAAAAAATATTATGATAATGGTATTCTCCTGGCCCTAATTCGAAACCCATGTCAAGACTTGCCAGTGAACGCTAAAGGGATTCCTCAGTGTAGCCTAGTGATGAGTTGTTCGAACTAACAACTCTTTTTGTACAGATCTTTTAGGTGAACTGAACCGAATTGCATCGGTGAGAGAGCGGTTCATTTGGCTCCCTAATTTGCATACTGGAAGGCTACCAATACTTTTTGGTGAATTATGTAAACACTCAATGAAGATGTTGAATCAGCAGGAACAGTGGGTAGTGATCCTCATTCTGGTTCAAAATGAACAGATTGAAGGTTATGAAAGCTAATGTTATGATTCTTGTATGGTATTATTAAAGATAATGATACAGAGTGCATTCGGAAAGTATTCAGACCCCTTGACTTTTTCCACATTTTGTTACATTACAGCCTTATTCTAAATTGATTAAATAGTCCCCCCCCCGTCATCAACCTACACACATTACCTCATAATGATGAATCAAAAACAGGTTTTTAGAAATGTTGTCAAATGTATTATAAATAAGAAAAAACATAGCAAATTTACTTATGTAAATAGGGTTATGAGGCTTGAAATTGAGCTCAGGTGTGTCCTGTTTCCATTGATCATCCTTGATGTTTCTACAACTTGATTAGAGTCCACCTGTGGTCAATTAGGTTGAAGGAATTGTCCGTAAAGCTCTTGGACAGGATTGTGTTGTGGCACAGATCTGGGCAAGGGTACAGTTAAAGTCAGAAGTTTACATAAACTCAGTTTAAATGTATTTGGCTACGGTGTTTCACAATTCCTGACATTTAATCCTAGTAAAACTATCCTGTCTTAGGTCAGTTAGGATCATCACTTTTTTATTTTAAGAATGTGAAATTTCAGAATAATAGTAGAGAATGATTGATTTCAGCTTTTATTTCTTTCATCACATTCCCAGTGGGTCAGATTTTTACATACACTCAATTAGTATTTGGTAACATTGCTTATAAATTGTTTAACTTGGGTCAAACATTTCGGGTAGCCTTCCACAAGCTTCCCACAATAAGTTGGATTACTTTTGGCCCATTCCTCCTGACAGAACTGGTGTAACTGAGTCAGGTTTGTAGGCCTCCATGCTCGCATGTGCTTTTTCAGTTCTGCCCACATTTTCTATGGGTTTGAGGTCAGGGCTTTGTGATGGCCACTCCAATACCTTGACTTTGTTGTCTTTAAGCCATTTTGCACACAACTTTGGAAGTATGCTTGGGGTCATTGGCCATTTGGAAGACCCATTTGCGACCAAGCTTTAACCTCCTGATTGATGTCTTCAGATGTTGCTTCAATATATCCACGTAATTTTCCTCCCTCATAATGCCTTCTATTTTGTGAAGTGTACCAGTCACTCCTGCAGCAAAGCACCCCAAAAACATGATGCTGCCACTCCCGTGATTCACAGTTGGGATGGTTCTTTGGCTTGCAAGCCTCCCCCTTTTTCCTCCAGACATAACGATGGTCATTATAGCCAAACTGTTCTATATTTATTTAATCAGCTCAGAGGAAATTTCTCCAAAAAGTACAATATTTTCCCCATGTGCAGTTGCAAACCGTAGTCTCCCTTTTTTTTATGGCGGTTTTGGAGCAGTGACTTCTTCCTTGCTGAGCGGCTTTTCAGGTTATGTCAATATAGAACTCGTTTTACTCTGGATATAGATACTTCTGTACCTTTTTCCTCCAGCATCTTCACAGGGTCCTTTGCTGTTGTTGTGGGAATGATTTGCACTTTTCGCACCAAAGTACGTTCATCTCAAGGAGACAGAACGTGTCTCCTTCCTGAGTGGTATCACGGCTCCGTGGTCCCATGGTGTTTATACTTGCGTACTATTGTTTGTACAGATGAACGTGGTACATTCAGGTGTTTGGAAATTGCTCCCAAGGATGAACCAGACTTGTGGAGGTCTACAATTTTTTTTCTGAGGTCATGGCTGATTTCTTTTGACTTTCCCATGATGTGAAGCAAAGAGGCACTGAGTTTGAAGGTAGGCCTTGAAATACATCCACAGGTACACTTCCAATTGACTCATTATGTCAATTAGCCTATCCGAAGCTTCTAAAGCTATGACATAATTGTCTGGAATATTCCAAGCTGTTTAAATGCACAGTCAACTTGGTGTATGTGTACTTCTGACCCACTGGAATTGTGATCCCGACAAATGTGAGCAATCGGGGGAGAAGGGCCTTGGTCAGGGAGGTGACCAAGAATCCGATGGTCACTCTGACAGAGCTCTAGAGTTTTCTCTGTGGAGATGGAAGAACCTCCCAGAAGGACAACCATCTCTGCAGCCCTCCACCAATTAGGCCTTTATGATAGTGGCAAGGCGAAGCCATTCCTCAGTAAAAGGCACATGACAGCTCACTTGGAGTTTGCCAAATGGCACCTAAAGGCTCTCAAGACCATGAGAAACAAGATTTTCTGGTCTGATGAAACCAAGATTGAACTCTTTGACACTATTGTATCGTCCTCATGAAAGAGCCTTGGCAACAGAATACACTACATTATCATCTGCATAAAAGTGTCAGTTACAATTTCTTACAAACAAATCAATATTGTTCCTATAGATGTTAAAAAGTACAGGGCCCAAAATCGACTTTTACGGAACAACTTTAGCAACATTAAGGAAACCTGATTTAACACCTCTACCATCTTCCTCCAGTATGATAGCACTGATAAGTAAAAACCTGTTTTAATCTGCCCCTGGCATGAATGCCACCAATAAATCAAATCTGTGAGCTGCTGTTTTGTTTTACGTTATGCAAAGTCATAAAGGACATGTGGAAGTGAATGTAGCTGGTTAATTTGGGAATGACTGTATCGTCTGTCTAGAGGAGCTAGACATTTCACTGCAGAGCTGGGGTCAATCTAGAACTCAGGAGATTCATTGACATTCCAATTCTAGAATTGCGAAGTTCTGTCTATGAGGATTTTAGTATTTCAGTATACTTCCTTGAGTTTATTGGAATTGGCCATAACCCCGCTTCAGGCTATTTGGCACATTTCCTAGGGGTTGGGGTCAATCTAGAATGGAAAAGTACCATCTTCTATCTATTTCCACTTGCTGTGTGTGTGTCTGCAGATGAAATAATGATTAGGACGCTAGTCTTTGCCTGAGCAAACCAGCAAGCTTTTCAAGCACATTCCCTAGAGGCACAGTTCCTAAAAGCTTCAGCAATTATTCACCAATCGCTGTCTAGTACATTAATAACATTTGAGATATTTTTAGAATAACTTTAGAGCATCATAGACAGTTTCTCAGACTATGGTTAAATACCACTAATCCTTAAATATGTTTTTTCTTTTTTAAAGCTATGCAGTAATCATTCTGAATGGCCTTAGTGTACTGAAGACTGAAATCTGTTATTTATTATTGATGAGTGGTTGTACGACCCAACTATTATTGGCATTGATTGCATCGTCGTCTGCTCCATCAGTGCCTCCCTGTCCTTGGCTCCAGCAATAAATACTGAACAGAAATATAAATGTAACATGCAACAATTTAAATGATTTTTCTGAGTTACAGTTCATATAAGGAAATCAGTCAAATAAATAAATTGGGCACTAATCTATGGATTTCACATGACTGGGCAGGGGTGTAGCCAATCCCCACTGGGGAGTCAGGCCTGGCCAATCATAATGAGTTTTCCCCTACAAAAACTATTTTTTACAGACAGAAATACTCCTCAATTTCATCAGCTGCCCGGGTGGCTGGTGTCAGACAATCCCGCAGGTGAAGCAGTCGTATGTGGATGTCTTGGGCTGGCATTGTTACACCTGGTCTGCGGTTGTGAGGCCGGTTTAACATACTGCCAAATTATCTAAAATGACACTGGAGGCGGTTTGTGGTAGAGAAATGAACATTAAATTATCTGGCAACAGCTCTGGTGGACATTCCTCCAGTCAGCATGCCAATTTCATGCTCCCTCAACTTGAGACATTTATAGCATTGTGTTGTGACAAAACTGCACATTTGAGTGGCCTTTATTGTCCCCCAGCACAAGGTACACCTGTGTAATGATCATGCTGTTTAATCAGGTTATTGATATAGCACACCTGTCAGGTGGATGTGTTATCTTGGCAAAGGAGAAATTCTCACTAACTGGGATGTTAACAAAATTGGAGAAAAATCAGCTTCTTGTGCGTATAGAACGTTTCTGGGATCTTTTTATTTCAGCTCATGGAACTTGGGACTAACACTTTGCATGTTGCGTTTATATTTTCGTTCAGTATACTGTTGGGAAACAACAAAGCAACCAGGCTACCTGCAGCAGTCACCCAGCGAAACCTTGACAATAAGTATTTCAATAGTTGCTGCATGTTTGTTCTTCCTGAGGCCACCATTGGGTAGGAGAGGGAGGCCCAGGGAGAATATGTATACGTCCCAAATTGTACCCTAGTATTCCCTATATAGTGCAATACTTTTGACCAGGGTCCTATGTGCCCTGGTCAAAAGTAGTGCACTATGTAGGGAATAGGGTGGCATTTGGGACACATTCCATGCTGAGTTAATGCAGGCTGTCCACTACCGTCTGTCGTCTGCAGGAGACACACACACACACACACATCTGGCCCTCCGCCTGTCTGTCTGCCTGCTGATGTCTACTCTGCTGCCAGACCAGGGCCTCAAACTAACTGTGTGGTCAACTTACTGTTTTGTTTTCACTTAACCATTATTTATACAGTCTCATTGAGATTGAAATCTCTTTAACAAGAGAGACCTGGTTTGTAAGACGTGTGTGTGTGTGTGTGTGTGTGTGTGTGTGTGTGTGTGTGTGTGTGTTGAAGTCAGAAGTTTGCATACACTTAGGTTGGAGTCATTAAAACAAGTTTTTTTAACCACTCCACAAATTTCTGGTTAACAAACTATAGTTTCGTCAAGTTGGTTAGGACATCTACTTTCTGCATGACACAAGTAATGTATCCAACAATTGTTTACAGACCAGATTATTTCACTCAAAATTCACTGTATCACAATCCCAGTGGGCCAGAAGTTTACATACGTTAAGTTGACTGCCTTTTTAAACAGCTTGGAAAATTCCAGAAAATGTCATGGATTTAGAGGCTTCTGAAAGACTAATTCACATCAGTTGAGTCAATTGGAGGTGTACCTGTGGGTGTATTTCAAGGCCTACCTTCAAACTCAGTGCCTCTATGCTTGACATCAATGGAAAATCAAAAGAAATCAGCCATGACCTCAGAAAAACTATTGTAGGCCTCCACATGTCTGGTTCATCCTTGGGAGCAATTTCCAAATGCCTGAAGGCACCACGTTCATCTGTACAAACAATAGAACGCAAGTATAAACACCACCAAATCAAATTTTATTTGTCACAAACACATGGTTAGCAGATGTATCGAAATGCTTGTGCTTCTAGTTCCGACCATGCAGTAATATCTAACAATTTCACAACTACCTTATACACACAAGTGTAAAGGAATGAATAAGAATATGTACATAAAAATATATGGATGAGCGATGGCCGAACGGCATAGGCAAGATGCAGTAGATGGTATAGAGTACAGTATATACATATGAGATGAGTAATTATATAAAGTGGCATTGTTTCAAGTGGCTAGTGATACATTTATTACATCCAATTTTTAATTATTCAAGTGGCTAGAGATTATTAGTGATGGCTGTTTAACAGTCTGATGACCTTGAGATAGAAGCTGTTTTTCAGTCTCTCGGTCCCTGCTTTGATGCACCTGTACTGACCTCGCCTTCTGGATGATAGTGGGGTGAACAGGCAGTGGCTCGGGTGGTAGCATTTCGCTACACTCGTATTAATTAGCAGTGGTGCATTGGTGCGTTTGGCTGCATGCATCACCCTCTGAAGAGCCTTGCGGTCCACGGCAGTGGAGTTGCTGCACCAGGTTGTGATGCAGCCCTACAGTAGGCTCTCGATGGTGCTCCTTTAGAACACGGAGGGTCCTCGGTGACAGGCTGAATTTCTTCACTATCCTGAGGTTGAAAAGTCGCTGTCGTGCCTTCTTCACCACTGTGTCGGTGTGGTTAGAACATTTCAGCTTCTCTGAGAAGTGTACGCCGAGGAATTTGAAGTTATTGACGGGAATCAGTGTGCCGCCCCGGTACTGTTGAGTTGTCAGGGAACATGAAGATGGAACTGTGTGAGGCCATGCAGTCATGGGTATACAGGAGGGGACTTCGGGTATTTGTGCTCTAATCGTGAGGAAAAGGAGGAAAAAAGGTAGGGTGGTGTTGGTGACCACGATATGGCTGGATTTCTTCTTGTGTGATCCGTGATTTGTTATGAGCCCCTGCTTCATAGGCCTTGTGTCCGAGCCAGTGAATTGCTCCTCCACTTGGTCCCTATACTTGTGTTTTGCCATCTCAATCGATCTGCCTATGTTGTATTTGTACTGTTTAACCAAACGATTGTCCCCGGTCACCTTGTTTACAAGCACCATCTCTCTTTTCAGTTTGCTGCTATATTTTGAAATCCACTCTGTATCACGCCATCGATGCATATTTTGGTGACTGAGTCGGCGTATTCATTGATATCTCCAGAGGCAACTCGGAAAATATTCCAGCCCACGTGATCAAAACAGTCTCGGAGTACAAAATGTACACATTTTGATTGGTCGGACCAACGCTGTACAAAATGGATTTTCTATGTTTGCTTTATTTTATTTATTTTTTTACCCATCTTATCAATAGGTGCCCTTTTTTGCAGGGCTTTGGAAAACCTCCCTGGTCTTTGTGGTTGAATCTGTGTTTGAAATTCCACTGTTCGACTAACGGCACCTTAAAGATAGTCGTATGTTAGAGGTGAGGAGGTAGTCATTCAAACTTATGTGACTTTTATTTAGGCTTGCCATAACAAAGGGTTTGAATACTTATTGACTCAAGACATTTCAGCTTTTCATTTTTTATTAATTTGTAAACATTTTTGAAAAACAACTCCACATTTATGGGGTACTATGCGGCCAGTGACAAAAAAACCCATTTAAATATATTTAATAAATGCCAGAAGTCAAGGAGTGTAAAGTGGCTGCTCCACTGGATGTCATAAGGTGAACGCACCAATTTGTAAGTCGCTCTGGATAAGAGCGTCTGCTAAATGACTTAAATGTAAATGTAATACTTTAAGGCATTGTACATTTAAAAAATAAAAAAGTTTTATTTAACTAGGCAAGTCAGTTAAGAACAAATTGTTAATTACAATGACAGCCTACCGAGGAACAGTGGGTTAACTGCCTTGTTCAGGGGCAGAACAACAGATTTTTACCTTGTCAGCTCAGGGATTCGATCAAGCAACCTTTCGGTTACTGGCCCGACGTTCTAAAATTTGTTGTTACACTTACAGCTCACTAAAATAATGCTTCATTCCTCCTGAAAAGTGATTAAATGAAAAGCTATTTTTATCATGTTTACTTGCATGCCTTTGGTTTGTCATAGAATAAATCAAAGAAGCTGCGAAAAGATATGAATTATTGCTTATTCTACAAAGATATTCTAAAATGGCCTGGACACATTTGTTGGTACCCCTTAGAAAATATTAAACTATTGGATTATAGTGATATTTCAAACGAATTTGTCTCTTTAATTAGTATCACGTCTCCAATCTTGTAATCAGTCATCCAGCCTATTTAAATGGAGTGAAGTAGTCACTGAGCTGTTTGGTATCATTGTGGTCACCACATTGAACATTGACCAGAGTAAAGTAGTCACTGAGCTGTTTGGTATCATGGTGTGCACCACACTGAACATGGACCAGAGTAAAGTAGTCACTGAGCTGTTTGGTATCATGGTGTGCACCACACTGAACATGGACCAGAGTAAAGTAGTCACTGAGCTGTTTGGTATCATTGTGGTCACCACACTGAACATGGACCAGAGTAAAGTAGTCACTGAGCTGTTTGGTATCATTGTGGTCACCACATTGAACATGGACCAGAGTAAAGTAGTCACTGAGCTGTTTGGTATCATTGTGTTGCACCACACTGAACATGGACCAGAGTAAAGTAGTCACTGTGCTGTTTGGTATCATTGTGGTCACCACACTGAACATGGACCAGAGTAAAGTAGTCACTGTGCTGTTTGGTATCATTGTGTGCACCACACTGAACATGGACCAGAGTAAAGTAGTCACTGTGCTGTTTGGTATCATGGTGTGCACCACACTGAACATGGACCAGAGTAAAGTAGTCACTGTGCTGTTTGGTATCATTGTGTGCACCACACTGAACATGGACCAGAGTAAAGTAGTCACTGTGCTGTTTGGTATCATTGTGTTGCACCACATTGAACATGGACCAGAGTAAAGTAGTCACTGAGCTGTTTGGTATCATTGTGTTCCACCACACTGAACATGGACCAGAGTAAAGTAGTCACTGTGCTGTTTGGTATCATTGTGTGCACCACACTGAACATGGACCAGAGTAAAGTAGTCACTGTGCTGTTTGGTATCATTGTGTTCCACCACACTGAACATGGACCAGAGTAAAGTAGTCACTGTGCTGTTTGGTATCATTGTGTGCACCACACTGAACATGGACCAGAGTAAAGTAGTCACTGTGCTGTTTGGTATCATGGTGTGCACCACACTGAACATGGACCAGAGTAAAGTAGTCACTGAGCTGTTTGGTATCATTGTGTTGCACCACACTGAACATGGACCAGAGTAAAGTAGTCACTGTGCTGTTTGGTATCATTGTGTGCACCACACTGAACATGGACCAGAGTAAAGTAGTCACTGTGCTGTTTGGTATCATGGTGTGCACCACACTGAACATGGACCAGAGTAAAGTAGTCACTGAGCTGTTTGGTATCATTGTGTTGCACCACACTGAACATGGACCAGAGTAAAGTAGTCACTGTGCTGTTTGGTATCATTGTGTTGCACCACACTGAACATGGACCAGAGTAAAGTAGTCACTGAGCTGTTTGGTATCATTGTGTTACACCACACTGAACATGGACCAGAGTAAAGCGAAGGAGAGATTTGTCTGAGGAGATCAGAAAGACAATAATAGACAAGCATGGTAAAGGTTAAAGGCTACGAGACCATCTCCAAGCAGCTTGATGTTCCTGTGACAACAGTTGCAAATATTTTTAACAATTTTAAGGTCCATGGAACTGTAGCCAACCTTCCCGGATGCGCAGCCTCGAGAGGAACATCCACCCCAGATTGAACAGAAGGAGAGTGCGAATGGTAGAAAAAGAACCAAGGATAACTGCCAGAGAGATACAAGGTGAAGGTACTTCAGTTTCTGATCGCACCATCTGTCGCTTTCTGAGCGAAAGTGGGTTCCATGGAAGTAGACCCAGGAGGACTCTACTTTTCAAGGAAAAACATAAAAAAGCCAGACTAGAATTTGCTAAAATGCATATTGGCAAGCCACAATCCTGGGGGAATGTCCTTTTGGACAGATGAGTCAAAACTGGAGCTTTTTGGCAAGTCACATCAGGTCTATGTTCACAGATGAAAAAATGAAGCTTTCTAAGAAAATGACAACATACCTACAGTGAAACATGGAGGAGGCTCGGTTATGTTCTGGGGCTGCTTTGCTGTGCCTGGCCTAGGGTGCCTTGAATCTGTGCAGGTCACAATGAAAAATGAATTCTCAAGACTATCAATGCATTCTGGAGCGAAACATACTGCCCAGTGTCAGAAAGCTCTGTCTCAGTCCCAGGTCATGGGTCCTCCAACAGGATAATGACTCAGTATACACACAGCTAAAAGCACCCAAGAATGGATAAGAACAAAACATTGGACTAATCTGAAGTCACCTTCTGAGTCCTGATCTGAATCCTATCGACGAACGTCTATGAAAAGAGCTAAAAGTTGCAGTCTGGAGAAGGCACCCATCAAACATGAGACAGCTGGACCACTTTGCTCAGGAGGAGTGGGCCAAGCTACCTGTTACCAGGTGCAGAAGTCTCATTGAGAGCGACAGAATACTTTTGATTGCAGTGATTTCCTCTAAAGGTTGTGCAACAAGATATTAGGTTAAGGGTCCCATAAATTTAGTCCATATGTCATTTTCATTTGTTTTGTTTACAATATTATGTTTAATAAAAAATCAAAAGCAAAGTGTGATTTTCTATTAAATATGGAAAAAACAATGGTGGATGCCAATTACTTCTGTCAGTTTCAAGTTATTTCAGAGAATATGGATTTTATTTTTGTTTTTTTGGGAGGGGTGCCAACATATTTGAGACTAATATGCAGATGTGCGATATAATTTTCAGGGCAGTTTTACTGTGACTCACCTTAGTATCTTCATGTACTATGAATGAATGATCTAAATGCATTGCAGAGGAGGGCTTTCTGTTCCAAGAGTTTTGTGCCATGTCCTTGTCTAAACGGTGAGCGTTTTTAAAGTGAATTAGAAGCCACAGAACCGCCATTAAAATGTGGTTGGTTTGTGGTTTCTTTTCATATCTTCGCCCGTGAGGTTCAGTTCAGGACAATTGTACTGCTGCAGCCCCCCAGCCTATTTGTTTTGGGTTTCTTATTTAGATATATTATTACCTTTCTGTATTTATATTCATCTAAACTCCTCTACTTTAGAGAAAAACGATCATTTAATCAGCGCTGTTTGACCTCTCAAATCACAGACAATGGGCTATTCCACAGTCACAGAATGTTGAGACTCAGATTTTTTACTTAAAACTCAGTCAAACAAAAACCAATGGTTCCCAAGTTAAACCCAATGCACAATGACTACTTTGAACTGTTGTCTCCTGAAAATGTAAATCATAAACCTTTTACTAGACAGTGCAGAATGACGGTTTGCGTTGTCATTCTGTCACATTTGACATATTCACTGTTCCAGGAACTGTATTTGTCAAATTTGTGAGATATTATTGGTCAGTGCCCGTCGAATTATTCAGTTGATCTCAGAGCAAGTTTATTCTAGTTATCTGTTTTTCGAATTTATTTGAAATTCAGCTTAGTTTGTCAGGGGTTCCAAAATGATTTCACAATCGTTTAGTTCTGAACAGACCCATTCTTTTTTTTGTGTTCTGTTTCCTACCTGCAAAATAAAGTTCAGAACCTGTTCAAACCAAATAAAAATTCTTCCTTTTTAAACATCTGAAGTCAGATAATTTTGTTGCCTCTAGCTCGACATTAATTTACATCACCAATCGGTGCAGGTAGCTGCCTCTAGCTCGACATTAATTTACATCACCAATCGGTGCAGGTAGCTGCCTCTAGCTCGACATTAATTTACATCACCAATCGGTGCAGGTAGCTGCCTCTAGCTCGACATTAATTTACATCACCAATCGGTGCAGGTAGCTGCCTCTAGCTCGACATTAATTTACATCACCAATCGGTGCAGGTAGCTGCCTCTAGCGCGACATTAATTTACATCACCAATCGGTGCAGGTAGCTGCCTCTAGCGCGACATTAATTTACATCACCAATCGGTGCAGGTAGCTGCCTCTAGCGCGACATTAATTTACATCACCAATCGGTGCAGGTAGCTGCCTCTAGCTCGACATTAATTTACATCATCAATCGGTGCAGGTAGCTGCCTCTAGCTCGACATTAATTTACATCACCAATCGGTGCAGGTAGCTGCCTCTAGCTCGACATTAATTTACATCACCAATCGGTGCAGGTAGCTGCCTCTAGCTCGACATTAATTTACATCACCAATCGGTGCAGGTAGCTGCCTCTAGCTCGACATTAATTTACATCACCAATCGGTGCAGGTAGCTGCCTCTAGCGCGACATGAATTTACATCACCAATCGGTGCAGGTAGCTGCCTCTAGCGCGACATTAATTTACATCACCAATCGGTGCAGGTAGCTGCCTCTAGCTCGACATTAATTTACATCACCAATCGGTGCAGGTAGCTGCCTCTAGCTCGACATTAATTTACATCACCAATCGGTGCAGGTAGCTGCCTCTAGCTCGACATTAATTTACATCACCAATCGGTGCAGGTAGCTTTGCCCGCTCCATAGCGAGCGGCTCTATTTAGCCTAGTTGTGTACATGCGTGAGATGCGACTGAAATTGGTCATCTTGTTATGACATGCATGCGTTCTCTGAATTAGGCCCACAGAACTATACGTATGGAGGAACTTTAGTATCTTTTAATTTACGAGAGTTGGCTTAACGTTGGACCAGAGGTAGTTCGCTTGTGTGTGCAGAACGGCACCAGAATTTAAAAACACGTTTTACATATCGGCATTTAATAAATCCAGTGTGAAACGTAATAACTAGTATCCTTAACTAGAATTAATTGAGGAAGTTAATCCATTCTTCCCTTATTAAAAATCTGAAACAGGCATGTAGGCTACGGTAGCCTGTGCGTAGGTGGGGGAGGGGATACGGTAGCCTGTGCGTCAGTGGGGGAGGGATACGGTAGCCTGTGCGTCGGTGGGGGGAGGGGATACGGTAGCCTGTGCGTCGGTGGGGGAGGGGCTACGGTAGCCTGGGCGCCGGTGGGGGAGGGGCTACGGTAGCCTGGGCGCCGGTGGGGGAGGGGCTACGGTAGCCTGGGCGTCGGTGGGGGAGGGGCTACGGTAGCCTGGGGTCGGTGGGGGAGGGGCTACGGTAGCCTGGGCGTCGGTGGGGGAGGGGCTACGGTAGCCTGGGCGTCGGTGGGGGGAGGGGCTACGGTAGCCTGGGCGTCGGTGGGGGAGGGGCTACGGTAGCCTGGGCGTCGGTGGGGGAGGGGCTACGGTAGCCTGGGCGTCGGTGGGGGAGGGGCTACGGTAGCCTGGGCGTCGGTGGGGGGAGGGGCTACGGTAGCCTGGGCGTCGGTGGGGGAGGGGCTACGGTAGCCTGGGCGTCGGGGGGGGGGGAGGGGCTACGGTAGCCTGGGCGTCGGTGGGGGGGAGGGGCCACGGTAGCCTGGGCGTCGGTGGGGGGAGGGGCTACGGTAGCCTGGGCGTCGGTGGGGGGAGGGGCTACGGTAGCCTGGGCGTCGGTGGGGGGAGGAGCCTGGGGCTGGGGGGACGGGAGCCTGGGCGTCGGTGGGGGGGAGGGGCTACGGGAGCCTGGGCGTCGGTGGGGGGGGGGCTACGGGAGCCTGGGCGTCGGTGGGGGAGGGGCTACGGGAGCGTGGGGGGAGGGGCTACGGGAGCCTGGGCGTCGGTGGGGGAGGGGCTACGGGAGCCTGGGCGTCGGTGGGGGAGGGGCTACGGGAGCCGACATGTACACACACTGGAAAAGATTTACAGCTTGGCAGACACTGGAATATGTTTCTGAGTGACCGAGTGAGGGCTTTGCATAGGCGGAATGCCCAGTACGTAATGTTATTAACAGATTCCCATACCGGTTCTGTTCAGAAACAGTATAGATCACTTTTGTTCCCGGTTCTGATTCTGTTCTTTGAAAAATGTTGTTCTTTACAGTTTTTTTAAAAATGTTCCCCGAACCGGTTTCAACCCCTTGTTTCAGTTATTTTTCATACGTGATTAACAAGTTTGTATTTAGTTTTAGTTTTATAAGAACATTTCTATTTCGTTTTAGGGACAAAAGTAGTGCCTTTCCTCCCTGTTAGATAGTGATAGGGATGCACAAGCTGGGCCTATTTGAAACATCGTCATCTCCTGGCAGCTTTTACCCACAGGTCTCAAAGTTGGAAAATCACATTAGAAAAACGTAGTGGCTGTGGATCTGACCTTTCTGGACAGATAATGGTCCTAAAGCTTCTGCACATTTATTTATTTAAGTTGACTGACACCTCATTTACAGCAACGACCTGGGAAATAGTTACAGGGGAGATGAATGAACCAATTGGAAGCTGGGGACGATTAAGTGGCCATTCGGGTATTAGGGCCAGATTCTGAATTTTGCCTGGACACCAGGTTTAACACTCCTAGTGTGTTAACCCTGGGCTCTTTAGTGACCCCAGAGAGTCAGGACACCGGTTTAACGTCCCAGCCGAAATACGGAAATGTCTCCAATCACTGCCCCTGGGATATATATATATATTTTTTAGACCAGAGGAAAGAGTGTGTCATACTGGCCCTCCAAAACCACTTCCAGCAGCATCTGGTCTCCCATGCAGGGACCGACCAGGACCAACCCTGCTTAGCTTCAGAGGTAAGCCAGCAGTGGGATGCAGGGTGGTTTGCTGCTAATGGGATTCTCTACTTAAACTTGCTCTACTCGTACAGAACAGGTTACTCAGGAGAATGGTGCTTGTTTATTACAGTCCGATCAAAGCTGAATCAATGTCTGCTAGATCACATCATGATAGTTTTCTACACAAACCAACATAGTAACATAGTAGGACGTTACTGGAGGACAGAAACACCACCTAATTTCCGAGGAGATTTTAGGACGATTGTGCGAGCCGTCAAATGTTTCTCTCATGTGGCCACAACTCAACAGCGCATCACTAGGTAAAATATGTGCTTTGATTGAGGCAAAACACAGCTTTGCTACAGTTTACGCCATCTGCTCTACAATTCGCTCACTGTACGTATTTCGAAACAACTCCGTACATAACTAAGAAGTTGTAAATGCCTTTTCCTGTGAAATTCCTTTTCCGGTTACCTACTCATCTACAGCCTCGGCCTGAGGAGGGGGTGCTGGACGGGGCGGTTACCTACTCATCCACAGCCTCGGCCTGAGGAGGGGGCTGGACGGGGCGGTTACCTACTTATTTACAGCCTCGGCCTGAGGAGGGGGGCTGGACGGGGCGGTTACCTACTCATCTACAGCCTCGGCCTGAGGAGGGGGGCTGGACGGGGCGGTTACCTACTCATCTACAGCCTCGGCCTGAGGGGGGTGGCTGGACGGGGCGGTTACCTACTCATTTACAGCCTCGGCCTGAGGGGGGCTGGACGGGGCGGTTACCTACTCATCTACAGCCTCGGCCTGAGGAGGGGGGTGGCTGGCCTGAGGAGGGGGCTGGACGGGGCGGTTACCTACTCATCTACAGCCTCGGCCTGAGGGGGGGCTGGACGGGGCGGTTACCTACTCATCTACAGCCTCGGCCTGAGGAGGGGGCTGGACGGGGCGGTTACCTACTCATCTACAGCCTCGGCCTGAGGAGGGGGCTGGACGGGGCGGTTACCTACTCATCTACAGCCTCGGCCTGAGGAGGGGGGCTGGACGGGGCGGTTACCTACTCATCTACAGCCTCGGCCTGAGGAGGGGGCTGGACGGGGCGGTTACCTACTCATCTACAGCCTCGGCCTGAGGAGGGGGGCTGGACGGGGCGGTTACCTACTCATCTACAGCCTCGGCCTGAGGAGGGGGCTGGACGGGGCGGTTACCTACTCATCTACAGCCTCGGCCTGAGGAGGGGAGGCTGGACGGGGAGGGGGCTTACCTACTCATCTACAGCCTCGGCCTGAGGAGGGGGCTGGACGGGGCGGTTACCTACTCATCTACAGCCTCGGCCTGAGGGGGGGCTGGACGTGGCGGTTACCTACTCATCTACAGCCTCGGCCTGAGGAGGGGGGGGCTGGACGGGGCGGTTACCTATTCAAAGAAGAAGCTTTGAGTAGGTTGAACACACACTTTGATTTTTGCCCAAAGTTTAGAAGAAGAAAGAACTAACACTGAACATAATTCATGATGGTTTTTGATTTATTTTATTTTTGTTTTGGAGTCAAAGATAATCATTTAATTGTTTTATTTCAGTTTGTGAAATTGGTTAATCAAATAATAACCTTGCATCAGAGGCACAGATTCTCAATGTGTCTGTGCGCATTAGTCCAGCAGCCCCCAGCAGTTGTCTGTCTGTCGGTCGGTGTGTGTGTTAGCGTTGGGTGGTATCCAGTCTTTCCTGTACCATATCAGGTATACGGTACACAAAGGGGGCACTATTTCTTTCAACAACAACAAAAAATAAAAATGTTTGTTTTGGGAAGCACAATTGTTTGGGGGGCAGCAGGGATCCTTCTCAAACTGTGTGTGTGTGTGTGTGTGTGTGTGTGGTTGTCTGTTAGTCTTCCAGCCCCCAGCCTTGTCCTCTTTGTCCTGTCTGTCTCTGTCTAGCAATCCATGTTCTCTTCTCAACACTAATGAAGAGTAAGCCAAGGTGAGAGACAGAGAGAGGGCATGGTGGTTTCCATGGTAACCCCATTGGTTTGTGTGATGTTCCTTTCCCCCTGTTGATAGGAAGGACTCTTAACAGCTAGGCTGCTCCTCAAGTGGCACCCTATTCCCCAGGGGCCCTGGTCAAAAGAATGGCCAGGGAATAGAGTGGCACTAAGGACGCAGGCAGCCCTAGACTGGACTACCTGCGGTGTTATGGATAGAATAGGATGTGAATACCCACCGACAGACAGTCCATTAACTCAGTTACATCTGTGACAGTTGTTCGTTCCTGTTCTCCCTGGTTGTTCTACAGCAGCCTTTAACAAAGTTCTTTTGTGCCAGGGACCGATGGGCAAGGCATGGCCTTCTTCCTCTGGGGGGCCCCAACTAAAAACAAAAAAGATTGACAATCGCTTTTAAATAATACAAAAACTATGTTTTTATTTTATTTCCTTTTATTTTTACTTGAAATAAAATCAAATTGTATTTGTCACATGCCAAGTGAAACTGGTGTAGACCTTACAGGGAAATGTTTACTTTACGAGCCCTTAACCAACAACGCAGAGTTAAAAAGTAAGAATGAATTAGCAAAAAAGGAAATGATAACACAATAAAATAACAATCCTGTTGGGCGGTTTTTGTATTTACTGCTTTTATGGTCAACCTGTCTGTCTGTATGGTCAACCTGTCTGTCTGTATGGTCAACCTGTCTGTCTGTATGGTCAACCTGTCTGTCTTTATGGTCAACCTGTCTGTCTGTATGGTCAACCTGTCTGTCTGTATGGTCAACCTGTCTGTCTGTATGGTCAACCTGTCTGTCTGTATGGTCAACCTGTCTGTCTGTATGGTCAACCTGTCTGTCTGTATGGTCATCCTGTCTGTCTGTCTGTATGGTCAACCTGTCTGTCTGTCTGTATGGTCAACCTGTCTGTCTGTCTGTATGGTCAACCTGTCTGTCTGTCTGTATGGTCAACCTGTCTGTCTGTCTGTATGGTCAACCTGTCTGTCTTTATGGTCAACCTGTCTGTCTGTGTCGTCTTCAGGGGCTGCTTTTATGGTCAACCTGTCTGTCTGTGTCGTCTTCAGGGGCTGTCTGTCTGTGTCGTCTTCAGGGGCTGCCTTTATGGTCAACCTGTCTGTCCGTGTCGTCTTCAGGGGCTGCTTTTATGGTCAACCTGTCTGTCTGTGTCGTCTTCAGGGGCTGTCTGTCTGTGTCGTCTTCAGGGGCTGTCTGTCCGTGTCGTCTTCAGGGGCTGTCTGTCCGTGTCGTCTTCAGGGGCTGTCTGTCCGTGTCGTCTTCAGGGGCTGAGTGTCCGTGTCGTCTTCAGGGGCTGTCCGTCCGTGTCGTCTTCAGGGGCTGTCTGTCTGTCGTCTTCAGGGGCTGTCTGTCTGTCGTCTTCAGGGGCTGTCTGTCTGTGTCGTCTTCAGGGGCTGTCTGTCTGTGTCGTCTTCAGGGGCTGTCTGTCCGTGTCGTCTTCAGGGGCTGTCTGTCCGTGTCGTCTTCAGGGGCTGAGTGTCCGTGTCGTCTTCAGGGGCTGTCTGTCTGTCGTCTTCAGGGGCTGTCTGTCTGTCGTCTTCAGGGGCTGTCTGTCTGTCGTCTTCAGGGGCTGTCTGTCTGTCGTCTTCAGGGGCTGTCTGTCTGTCGTCTTCAGGGGCTGTCTGTCTGTCGTCTTCAGGGGCTGTCTGTCTGTCTGTCGTCTTCAGGGGCTGTCTGTCTGTCGTCTTCAGGGGCTGTCTGTCTGTCGTCTTCAGGGGCTGTCTGTCTGTCGTCTTCAGGGGCTGTCTGTCTGTCGTCTTCAGGGGCTGTCTGTCCGTGTCGTCTTCAGGGGCTGTCTGTCCGTGTCGTCTTCAGGGGCTGTCTGTCCGTGCCGTCTTCAGGGGCTGTCTGTCCGTGCCGTCTTCAGGGGCTGTCTGTCCGTGCCGTCTTCAGGGGCTGTCTGTCCGTGCCGTCTTCAGGGGCTGTCTGTCCGTGTCGTCTTCAGGGGCTGTCTGTCCGTGTCGTCTTCAGGGGCTGTCTGTCCGTGTCGTCTTCAGGGGCTGTCTCTCCGTGTCGTCTTCAGGGGCTGTCTCTCCGTGTCGTCTTCAGGGGCTGTCTGTCTGTCGTCTTCAGGGGGTCTGTCTGTCGTCTTCAGGGGCTGTCTGTCGTCTTCAGGGGCTGTCTGTCGTCTTCAGGGGCTGTCTGTCGTCTTCAGGGGCTGTCTGTCGTCTTCAGGGGCTGTCTGTCGTCTTCAGGGGCTGTCTGTCGTCTTCAGGGGCTGTCTCTCCCGTCGTCTTCAGGGGCTGTCTGTCGTCTTCAGGGGCTGTCTGTCGTCTTCAGGGGCTGTCTGTCGTCTTCAGGGGCTGTCTGTCGTCTTCAGGGGCTGTCTGTCGTCTTCAGGGGCTGTCTCTCCGTGTCGTCTTCAGGGGCTGTCTCTCCGTGTCGTCTTCAGGGGCTGTCTCTCCGTGTCGTCTTCAGGGGCTGTCTCTCCGTGTCGTCTTCAGGGGCTGTCTGTCTGTCGTCTTCAGGGGCTGTCTGTCTGTCGTCTTCAGGGGCTGTCTGTCTGTCGTCTTCAGGGGCTGTCTGTCTGTCGTCTTCAGGGGCTGTCTGTCTGTCGTCTTCAGGGGCTGTCTGTCTGTCGTCTTCAGGGGCTGTCTGTCCGTGCCGTCTTCAGGGGCTGTCTGTCCGTGCCGTCTTCAGGGGCTGTCTGTCCGTGCCGTCTTCAGGGGCTGTCTGTCCGTGCCGTCTTCAGGGGCTGTCTGTCCGTGCCGTCTTCAGGGGCTGTCTGTCCGTGCCGTCTTCAGGGGCTGTCTGTCCGTGCCGTCTTCAGGGGCTGTCTGTCCGTGCCGTCTTCAGGGGCTGTCTGTCCGTGCCGTCTTCAGGGGCTGTCTGTCCGTGCCGTCTTCAGGGGCTGTCTGTCCGTGTCGTCTTCAGGGGCTGTCTGTCCGTGTCGTCTTCAGGGGCTGTCTGTCTGCAATAAAAAAATAATAAAAATAGTTTAGTCATATGAATGAAAGGTTCCATCATGTAGAGCAGTGGTTCACAAACTTCTTATAGTCTCGTACCCCTTCAAACATTCAACCTCCAGCTGCGTACCCCCTCTAAGCACCAGGGTTAGTGCACTCTACAATGTTGTTTTTTTTGCCATCATTGGAAGCCTGCCACACACACACTATACAATACATTTATTAAACATAAGAATGAGTGTGTTTTTGTCCCAACCCGGCTCATGGGAAGTGACAAAGAGCTCTTATAGGACCAGGACACAAATAATAATATAATAATAATCAATCATTTTGCTCTTTAACCATCTTACATATAAAACCTTATTTGTTCATCAAAAAATTGTGAATAACTCACCACAGGTTAATGAGAAGGGTGTGGTTGAAAGGATGCACATAACTCTGCAATGTTGGGTTGTATTGGAGAGTCTCCGTCTTAAATCATTTCCCACACACAGTCTGTGCCTGTATTTAGTTTTCATGCTAGTGAGGGCCGAGAATCCACTCTCACATTGGTACGTGGTTGCAAAGGGCATCAGTGTCTTAACAGTGTGATTTGCCAAGGCAGGATACTCTGAGCGCAGCCCGATCCAGAAATCTGACAGTGGCTTCTGATTTAAATTCAGAAGCCACTGGCATTGCGAGTACGCCTGGGGGGGGGGGTAACCATACTCTATCCATCATGTATCATAAATAATACTATTTAGGACTATATACTGTAGCATTTGGGAAGTCATCAACATACCCTGTATAGGTTTTCAAGCTTTGGTTGATCAACAAGTTAGTAATAAATATGTTGCATTCACGTCTCCATCTCAACCAAAAAATAACATTTAAAGAATTGGCTCCGATGTAGCTATCCAAGCAGAAGCAGTTCTCAATGGGATATTTGGTCTGGGGAGTTTCCTGGCCATGGACCCAAAATATCGATGTTTTGTTCCCCGAGCCTTATGGCAAGGTGCTCCATCATGCTGGAAAAGGCATTGTTCGCCACCAAACTGTTCCTGGATGGTTGGGATAAGTTGCTCTTGGAGGATGTGTTGGTACCATTCTTCATTGATGGCTGTGTTCTTAGGCAAAATTGTGAGGGAGCCCACTCCCTTGGCTGAGAAGCAACCCCACACATGAATGTTCTCAGGATGCTTTACTGTTGGCATGATACAGGACTGATGGTAGCACTCACCTTGTCTTCTCCGGACAAGCATTTTTCCGGATGCCCCAAACAATCGGAAAGGGGATTCATCAGAGAAAATCCCTGTATCTTTTGCAAAATATCAGTCTGTCCCTGATGTTTTTCCTGGAGAGAAGTGGCTTCTTTGCTGCCCTTTTTGACACCAGGCCATCCTCCAAACGTCTTCGTCTCACTGTGCATGCAGATGCACTCACACCTGCCTGCTGCCATTCCTGAGCAAGCTCTGTACTGGTGGTGCCCCAAGCTCTGTACTGGTGGTGCTGAATCAACTTTAGGAGACGGTCCTGGCGCTTGCTGGACCTTCGTCACAACAATTGAACCGCTCTCCTTGAAGTTCTTGATGATCTGATAAATGGTTGATTTAGGTGCAATCTTACTGGCAGCAATATCCTTGCCTGTGAAGCCCTTTTTGTGCAAAGCAATGATGACGGCACGTGTTTCCTTGCAGGTAACCACGGTTGACAGAGGAAGAACAATGATTCCAAGCACCACCCTCCTTTTGAAGCTTCCAGTCTGTTATTTGAACTCAGTCAGCATGACAGAGTGATCTCCAGCCTGGTCCTCATCAACACTCACACCTGTGTTAACGAGAGAATCACTGACATGATGTCAGCTGGTCCTTTTCTGGCAGGGCTGAAATGCAGTGGAAATGTTTTTTTGGGGATTCAGTTCATTTGCATGGCAAAGAGGGACTTTGTAATGAATTATTTTAATCCCAGGCCCCCGTCCCGGCAGGACTTTTGGCTTTTGGTCGTCACTCATTGTAAATAAGAATTTGTTCTTAACTGACTTGCCTAGTTAAATAAATAAACATGCCCGCTCGCACCTTCACCTATCACACACAGCTGACTGATCAGTTGACCCCAGGTACAGTACACACACAGCTGACTGACCTGTTGACCCCAGGTACAGTACACACACAGCTGACTGATCAGTTGACCCCAGGTACAGTACACACACAGCTGACTGATCAGTTGACCCCAGGTACAGTACAGTGACCCCAGGTACAGTACACACACAGCTGACTGAGCTGACTGTTGACCCCAGGTACAGTACACACACAGCTGACTGACCTGTTGACCCCCCCAGTTGACCCCAGGTACAGTACACACACAGCTGACTGACCTGTTGACCCCAGGTACAGTACACACACAGCTGACTGACCTGTTGACCCCAGGTACAGTACACACACAGCTGACTGACCTGTTGACCCCAGGTACAGTACACACACAGCTGACTGACCTGTTGACCCCAGGTACAGTACACACACAGCTGACTGACCTGTTGACCCCAGGTACAGTACACACACAGCTGACTGACCTGTTGACCCCAGGTACAGTACACACACAGCTGACTGACCTGTTGACCCCAGGTACAGTACACACACAGCTGACTGACCTGTTGACCCCAGGTACAGTACACACACAGCTGACTGACCTGTTGACCCCAGGTACAGTACACACACAGCTGACTGACCTGTTGACCCCAGGTACAGTACACACACAGCTGACTGACCTGTTGACCCCACACACACACAGCTGACTGACCTGTTGACCCCAGGTACAGTACACACACACTGACTGACCTGTTGACCCCAGGTACAGTACACACACAGCTGACTGACCTGTGACCCCAGGTACAGACCCCAGCTGACTGACCTGTTGACCCCAGGTACAGTACACACACAGCTGACTGACCTGTTGACCCCAGGTACAGTACACACACAGCTGACTGACCTGTTGACCCCAGGTACAGTACACACACAGCTGACTGACCTGTTGACCCCAGGTACAGTACACACACAGCTGACTGACCTGTTGACCCCAGGTACAGTAGGTACACACACAGCTGACTGACCTGTTGACCCCAGGTACAGTACACACACAGCTGACTGACCTGTTGACCCCAGGTACAGTACACACACAGCTGACTGACCTGTTGACCCCAGGTACAGTACACACACAGCTGACTGACCTGTTGACCCCAGGACTGACAGTACACACAGCTGACTGACCTGTTGACCCCAGGTACAGTACACACACAGCTGACTGACCTGTTGACCCCAGGTACAGTACACACACAGCTGACTGACCTGTTGACCCCAGGTACAGTACACACACAGCTGACTGACCTGTTGACCCCAGGTACAGTACACACACAGCTGACTGACCTGTTGACCCCAGGTACAGTACAACACAGCTGACTGACCTGTTGACCCCAGGTACAGTACACACACAGCTGACTGACCTGTTGACCCCAGGTACAGTACACCACAGCTGACTGACCTGTTATAATGTGGGTGACCCCAGGTAACAGTACAGACACACAGCTGACTGACCTGTTGACCCCAGTTTAATCAAATCAAGTGACACAACACACACATTTTGACTGTGTTGACCCCAGTTTACAGTACACACACAGCTGACTCTGTTATGTACACACACACCTGAGAGGAGAACAATAAAACATTTAAATAAACTTTTTTTTTTTTAATTGCTCAGAACTGCTATTAGTCATTTTGGGAAAAGGCTCTTACAGATTGACTGATGCTCGTAATTGACACCTAAGTATTGTGATAATATCGTGAGGTTCCAGGTTCCTGCCCTATAATCCATAGACCTAGGCTAGTTGTTGAAGATAACCTGCATAATCCCTATTGGACAGACCTACGTAACACAAAATGACCATCTGACCAAATGACTTGAGATTTTAGATCTGGGATAGCGAGATTAAAGTGTTTAACTAATGTGTTGATTTAGTTACAAAAGTTACAGCCTCAGCCCACGTACCAAATCAGAGTGACTTGACTCTGATGACAGCGCTAACTTCCGTATTAGAATAGAATGTGGGCAACAACCAATGACAGCACTTAATACTAGAATGTGGGTAATAACAGCCAACAATGGCGCTGTATGTTATAATGTGGGTGAAAGCATGTCTTTGGTAACAGACAGATATATGGTTACTGAACCAACTGTCAGAGGCATAGGTTTAATCAAATCAAGACACACAACCCACATATTTTGCTGTGATGAAGTTTATTGTCTCAAACTTTCTGGTCTATTTTGATTCTAGGCCTTTTGTCTAATTTTTATTTATTTTTTCTTTACCCCAAAACTGGTTTTGCAATTTAAGATGACCAAATATTACACAATTCGCTGTGTGCAATTCTCTTTCTCTGAACTATGAATATTGTATTGTACAACCATCTCATGCATTAGCTGTATCTATTGTCAGTAGGGGTGCATGTGTAAAATCACTGAGGCCAAGCCAGTAACAAAGCCATATTCCAACCTATGTTGTCATAATTGTGTGGTTTTGTTCTATAACCCATTTCTTCATATGTCACTGTAATATCCAATAAGGCCGTGACAACACACACTGGCGGAATAAATCAACGACACCTACCTTTGTTTCATCACAAAACCGGAGAGCCACATCTGTCCGGTGAAGTCCACAAAGCAAATATTGCATGTAACAAACAGTTGTATCAGCTGCGGTATGGTCAAGCAAGTTCATGTTTTCCAGAGGTTACTAAACAACTAGTGATTTAGAACCACAGAGTTACCGTGAGTCAGCACAAAGACAACAGGAGCCCTGCCTCCGCTATTCCAGCACCGTTTCAACATCAAATCAACAGGGCTATACATGCTTTGTTTAATACACTGAAAACAAACTTAAAGATACCAAAAACAATTTAGTCCAATCAATGTTGCTAAATACAGTATCATGTGGTTGTCCATTGTACTGGTGTGTGTGTGTGTGTGTGTGTGTGTGTGTAAGTAAAACAAATGTTGACTCCCCCTATTTGTCGTCTAGCTGAACGCCAGTCAAAATAAAACCAATCATGAAGGAAAGCCTGCTCATTAAAACACTTCACATTTCTCTTACGAATAAAACGTGGGTTTGTCTTAGGAACCTTAGTATTTCTAACAGCAACAACAGCACAACGGTCACTTAAATCATTACAAAAAACACCAACCGCAGAATATTGATGTGGAACATTTGTCAATATCAAATCAATCAGGGTAGATTGATCTGGGCATTTAAGATTTGGGCGAGTGGGTGAGTTAATCAACTGGGTAAGATTCATAGAATTACAAAACATCAGACACCGGCTTTAACCAACACCAGTTGAGATCACCAATCAAGATCATTTCACTGTAAAGAAGTTTAGACATAAGGTTAATCAGAGAAGAAAATGCATCACAGAGAGCAGAGGGGGTCTATAACAGCCAATCACAGTTATAGAGAGCAGAGGGGGTCTGTAACAGCCAATCACAGTTATAGAGAGCAGAGGGGGTCTGTAACAGCCAATCACAGTTATAGAGAGCAGAGGGGGTCTATAACAGCCAATCACAGTTATAGAGAGCAGAGGGGGTCTATAACAGCCAATCACAGTTATAGAGAGCAGAGGGGGTCTGTAACAGCCAATCACAGTTATAGAGAGCAGAGGGGGTCTATAACAGCCAATCACAGTTATAGAGAGCAGAGGGGTCTATAACAGCCAATCACAGTTATAGAGAGCAGAGGGGTCTATAACAGCCAATCACAGTTATAGAGAGCAGAGGGGGTCTGAGCAGAGGGGTCCAGCCAAACAGTTATAGAGAGCCAATCTGTACCAGCCAATCACAGTTATAGAGAGCAGAGGGGGGTCTATAACAGCCAATCACAGTTATAGAGAACAGAGGGGGGTCTATAACAGCCAATCACAGTTATAGAGAGCAGAGGGGGTCTATAACAGCCAATCACAGTTATAGAGAGGCCCTTCGAAACCTCAATATTCAAAGCAAGAAATTCCAACTGTTTACAAATAGTTTCAGGCTTTGCAACACTTACAGGGAATTTAGTTTTTACATATATAGCCACACCCCCACCTTAACTCGATCAGTGCGATAAGCATTGTAACCACTTATACAAATATCCTTATCAAAAACAGACTTGCTGAGCCAGGTTTCAGAAAACACAATTACATCAGCATCAGTTGATTTAGCCCAAATCTTAACCCCATCAATTTTTGATGAGATTTAAATGAAAAATACCAAAACCAGATCTTGATTTAAAATCAGAGGGGGTTTGGAGACATTGCATATCAGTGCCAGGGTTAGGTTGCACGTTACCTGATATCTCCATCCAAGGTTTAGGAAAGGGTCTATTTAGCAAGCTAGCTACTGCAGGACATCAACACAAGCAGACCAGAACTTTTTCTGAAAAAGTTTTGCTGAGGAAGTTATTAGATTGATCTGAAGCCAAATCCAAACTGGCCTCCCTTAGGTGGTGTTTTTCTGCACCAGGACAACTTACAGTTGAGCTCAGCTCAACGCTGATTGGCTAATTCTTTTAATATATATATTTTTTTATATCAAGGGAGGCCAAATTTTTTGCTGGCATCAATCAATCAAATGCTACGGCACCAACATGTTATACTCTTTTTGTCCAGGCAGCATCAGATACATGTGCTACACATACCGAGACAGAAGGGGCGCTGTTTCCCTTTCCAGACAGCATCAGATACATGTGCTACACATACCGAGACAGAAGGGGCACTGTTTCCCTGTCCAGACAGCATCAGATACATGTGCTACACATACCGAGACAGACGGGGCGCTGTTTCCCTGTCCAGACAGCATCAGATACATGTGCTACACATACCGAGACAGAGGGGGCGCTGTTTCCCTGTCCAGACAGCATCAGATACATGTGCTACACATACTGAGACAGAGGGGGCGCTGTTTCCCTGTCCAGACAGCATCAGATACATGTGCTACACATACTGAGACAAGGGGGTGCTGTTTCCCTGTCCAGACAGCATCAGATACATGTGCTACACATACTGAGACAAGGGGGCGCTGTTTCGCTCGCTAGTGATGGTTTCTCGAGTGAGACTCAGCCACTTGCGAATTGACTGAAAAGACGAAATGACGAATGAGAAATTATTTTATTCATTTTTATTGGTCAAATATTTTGGGAAGCCTGGCCTCCTTTGGTATCCATGAATACACTGTCTATTATATTTAACCGTTTATCAATGTTAGTCAGTTGGGAATCGTTTCCCATTTGTAGAAATGATCGCCAACTTGCCAAGATATCATAAATATCTTCTCGGCAATCTGCTTAAGTTACTGATAGTCAGGCTGATGGGGTTCTTAATCATGTTAATTATGCTAATTATGTTAATTAATTCACCATTCACTACAACACAATTATTTCCCCTGAGGGGATAAATAAAGTGGTATTGAAATAAAGATAAGTGAAATATGTTAATGACTGAGGTTGAATGTATGTTAAAGTAGGTCCTATAAAGATTTGTTAAATGAACGATAGCCTACCGTAGTTTATTTCTCTATATCTATGTATCTGCTCTTTCCATGACAGACTCACCAGGTGAAAGATATGATCCCTTATCGATGTCACTTGTTAAATCCACTTCAAATCAGTGTAGATGAAGGGGAGGAGACGGGTTAAAGAAGGACTTTTAAGCCTTGAGACAATTGAGACATGGATTGTGTGTGTGTGCCATTCAGAGGGTGAATGGGCAAGACAAAAGATTTTAAGTGCCTTTTGAACAGGGTATGGTAGTAGGTGCCAGGCGCACCAGTTTGTGTCAAGAACTGCAAAGCTGCTGGGTTTTTCTACGAGCAACAGTTTCCTGTGTGTATCAAGAATGGTCCATCACCCAAAAGACATCCAGCTAATTTAACACAACTGTGGGAAGCATTGGAATCAATATGTGCCAGCGTCCCTGTGGAACGCTTTCGACACCTTGATTCCACGCCCCCAACGAATTGAGACTGTTCTGAAGGCAAAAGGGGGTGTAATCCAGTATTAGGAAGTTGTTCCTGATGTTTGTTAAACTCAGTGTATGTTGATTGTCATTTGTAAAAAGCTGAACTCTGAGACATATATTAGTTGCGGTGTCTAACTGATCATGAATGAATTAATCCCAAAAATTATAACTTTACATGAATAGGATAATAGATCATGTGCTCATTCTGGTTATTCCTCTAAAGTAGTTGGTTGTTGAATATTGGTTAATAAAGTCCATAGAAATTAGATGGACATCACACCAAAAAATGTCTTGTGTTAGACGATTTCTTTTTGGTGTGCTGTCCTTAACTTAGTTCCGTCTCTAATCAGTTTGTTTGTCTCTTCCCCTGAAGTCTCCAATGGGATCTGCTCCAGTAAGGACATCCGCAACAACGTGACCAATCTGCGCTCCCTGGAGAACTGCACGGTCATCGAGGGCCACCTGAAAATCATCCTCATGTTCAAGACCAAGCCCGAGGACTTCAGGGGTGTCAGTTACCCAAAACTGACCGTGGTCACAGACTTTCTGCTCCTGTTCAGGGTCTACGGTATGGAGAGTCTCAAAGACCTCTTCCCCAACCTCACCGTGATCCGAGGAAACAACCTGTTCTTCAACTACGCTCTGGTCTTCTTTGAAATGCTGCAGCTCAGGGACATCGGTCTCCATAGCCTGATGAACATCACCCGAGGAGCGGTGAGGATCGAGAAGAACCCGGACCTCTGCTACCTCTCCACCCTGGACTGGTCCAAGATCCTGGATACGGTGGAGGACAACTATATTGTGTCAAATAAGAATGACAGGGAGTGCGGGGACGTGTGTCCCGGGGCGCTGGCCAAGGGGAAGGCTACCTGTCAACAGACCACCATCAATGGGAACTTCAACGAACGTTGCTGGACGCACAAGCACTGCCAGAGAAGTAAGACACTGTGTTATTTTATTATTAGTGTATATGTTTAAATGTATTTATCCTGGAAGTTCCATTGAGGTCAGAAGGCCTTTTTTAACGAGGGGAGATGATGGTGTGACTGTCTTTAAATGCATGTAGAAATTGCACACTAGGAAAGATGATGATTGACCTTGCGGTTGTTGTCTTCCTTTTCTGCAGTTATTTCCTTGTTTTCGATGCTCTGTTGTCCATAGTTATGTTGCCATAACTTGCTGTGCACAGGGCTTCCACTGGTTTTAATGTGTTGCCATAACTTGCTGTGCACAGGGCTTCCACTGGTTTTAATGTGTTGCCATAACTTGCTGTGCACAGGGCTTCCACTGGTTTTAATGTGTTGCCATAACTTGCTGTGCACAGGGCTTCCACTGGTTTTAATGTGTTGCCATAACTTGCTGTGCACAGGGCTTCCACTGGTTTTAATGTGTTGCCATAACTTGCTGTGCACAGGGCTTCCACTGGTTTTAATGTGTTGCCATAACTTGCTGTGCACAGGGCTTCCACTGGTTTTAATGTGTTGCCATAACTTGCTGTGCACAGGGCTTCCACTGGTTTTAATGTGTTGCCATAACTTGCTGTGCACAGGGCTTCCACTGGTTTTAATGTGTTGCCATAACTTGCTGTGCACAGGGCTTCCACTGGTTTTAATGTGTTGCCATAACTTGCTGTGCACAGGGCTTCCACTGGTTTTAATGTGTTGCCATAACTTGCTGTGCACAGGGCTTCCACTGGTTTTAATGTGTTGCCATAACTTGCTGTGCACACGGCTTCCACTGGTTTTAATGTGTTGCCATAACTTGCTGTGCACACGGCTTCCACTGGTTTTAATGTGGCAGGTTATTTCTGTTTGTTTAGTAGTCAGGCACCATGTTGATTTTGCTTCTCCTTCCGTGTTGTGCTATTTATAAGTGAAAGTATATCAGTGAATGTATCTGATTGATTGAGGGAGGGAGGGAGGGAGGGGGGGTGGAGGGAGGGAGGGAGGGGGGTGGAGGGAGGGGGTGGAGGGAGGGAGGGAGGGGAGAGAGAGGGAGAGAGAGAGAGAGAGGGGGCGGGAGAGAGAGGAGGGGGGGGGAAAGAGGGAGGGGAGCGGGAGAAAGAGGGAGGGAGCGAGGTGGAGGAGAGAGCGAGGGGGAGGAGAGAGCGAGGGGGAGGAGAGAGCGAGGGGGAGAGCGAGCGAGGGAGGGGGAGAGCGAGCGAGGGAAGAGCGAGGAGGGAGGGGGAGAGCAGAGAGCGAGCGAGGGAGGGAGGGGGAGAGAGAGCGGGAGGGAGGGGGAGAGAGAGCGGGAGGGAGGGGGAGAGAGAGCGGGAGAAAGAGGGAGGGAGCGAGGGGGAGGAGAGAGCGAGGGGGAGGAGAGACGAGGGAGGGGGAGAGCGAGCGAGCGAGGGAGGGGGGAGAGCGAGGGAGGGGGAGAGCGAGCGAGGGAGGGGGAGAGCGAGCGAGGGAGGGGGAGAGCGAGCGAGGGAGGGGGAGAGGGGAGAGAGCGAGCGAGGGAGGGGGAGAGAGCGAGCGAGGGAGGGGGAGAGCGAGCGAGGGAGGGGGAGAGAAAGAGGGAGGGAGGGGGAGAGAAAGAGGGAGGGAGGGGGAGAGAGAGCGAACACGAACTACTCGGGTTTACAGTGATGTCACTTAATAATCAGAGACCCAGTCTCCAGGGAAGTCAGATTACGGAGAAGAGTTGTTGGAAAGTGAAGTGTGTGTGCTTCAGACAGACAGGCAATGCTGCTGTGGTCTTGCCAAGGAACACACACTCTCTCTCTGTCTGTCTGTGTGCTCTACTAGAACTTAGAGTGTTGTTGTCTCAGTCTAGTCAGACATGACCTGTACAGAGACTCTGTAGTGGAGTCTAGGCAGACATGACCTGTACAGAGACTCTGTAGTGGAGTCTAGTCAGACATGACCTGTACGGAGTCTAGAGATGCACAAACACACACTTACGCACAGGTGTTGATGTCATTTCCTGAGTGTAGACAGGCTGACAGACTAGTAGCTACTGAACCTGAGAAACCTTCATTGCCTCCCAAATTGCACTCTATTGCCTCTATACAAAGTGCACTCTATTGCCTCTATACAAAGTGCACTACTTTTGCCTCTATACATAGTGCACTACTTTTGCCTCTATACATAGTGCACTACTTTTGCCTCTATACATAGTGCACTACTGTTGCCTCTATACACAGTGCACTACTGTTGCCTCTATACACAGTGCACTACTGTTGCCTCTATACACAGTGCACTACTGTTGCCTCTATACACAGTGCACTACTGTTGCTATACACAGTGCACTACTGTTGCCTCACAGTGCACTACTTTTGCCTCTATACACAGTGCACTACTTTTGCCTCTATACACAGTGCACTACTGTTGCCTCTATACACAGTGCACTACTGTTGCCTCTATACACAGTGCACTACTGTTGCCTCTATACACAGTGCACTACTGTTGCCTCTATACACAGTGCACTACTGTTGCCTCTATACACAGTGCACTACTTTGCCTCTATACACAGTGCACTACTTTTGCCTCTATACACAGTGCACTACTTTTGCCTCTATACACAGTGCACTACTGTTGCCCACGGTCCATAGGGTTCCATCTGGAACATGTACTCCTGCCTGCTGCTGAGGCGGTTTCTCCTTCTGAAGTGGGTTTGCTGTATAACCAGGATTAACACTGTCGGCCTGTCAGCAAGTCCGCTTTCAGCCTGAACTGAATGCGAATAATGTAACGTAAAGGTCTAACTAGGGCTGGGCGATATGGCCAAAATATCATATCACAATATGTTTGATGTTTTTTTAAATGTTTTTGGATAATAAAAGTTCTAAATATGCTTTATGAGTAGCTCATGACCTTAGGGTGGCAACACATACATTATAAGTGATTTCAATGGGGCTTTGTCCATTCTGATGTATTATACTGTTTAAACTTCTTATGGCTGGGGGCAGTATTGAGTAGCTTGGATGAATAAGGTGCCCAGAGTAAACTGCCTGCTACTCAGGCCCAGTTGCTAATATATGCATATAATTAGTAGATTTGGATAGAAAACGCTCTGAAGTTTCTAAAACTGTTTGAATGATGTCTGTGAGTATAACAACTCATATGGCAGGCAATAACCTGAGAAAAAATCCAACCAGGAAGTGGGAAATCTGAGGTTTTGTAGTTTTTCAACTCATTGCCTATCGAATATACAGTGTCTATGTGGTCATATTGCACTTCCTAAGGCTTCCACTAGATGTCAACAGTCTTTAGAACCTTGTTTGATGCTTCTATTGTGAAGGAGGGGGGGATGGGAGCTGAATGAGTCAGAGGTCTGCCAGAGTGCCATGAGCTGACCACGCACGTTCACGTGAGAGGTAGCTGCGTTCCATCGCATTTCTTCATACAAAGGAATTCTCCGGTTGGAACATTATTAAAGATGTATGTTAAAAACATCCTAAAGATTGATTCTATACTTCGTTTGACATGTTTTTACGAACTGTAATATGACTTTTCGTCTGGACCTGCCCGTGCGCCGTGAGTTTGGATTGTGTACTAAACGCGCGTACAAAAGGAGCTATTTGGACTTAAATGATGGACTTTATCGAACAAATTAAACATTTATTGTGGAACTGGGATTCCTGGGAGTGCATTCTGATGAAGATCATCAAAGGTAAGTGAATATTTATAATGTTATTTCTGACTTCTTTTGACTCTACAACATGGCGGATATCTGTATGGCTTGATTTGTTTTCTGAGCGCTGTACTCAGATTATTGCATGGTGTGCTTTTTCGGTAAAGCTTTTTTGAAATCTGACACAGCGGTTGCATTACTTTGAATACAGTGTTTGACATGACAACGAATGAAAAGGCTAGGGAGGAGTTATTGTGAAAGGATAGGAACCAAAGTGTTGGTCAGTGTTTCCTAGGCCAATCCTATAATCTTGAGCTATGTTAAATGTTTTCTCTTCATTTAGCTAATATATTCATGCTTCGCCTAATCCTCGTTGGTTTAGATGAGACTATTGCACAAACAACATGCTGATCTAGGCCTTTATTTTAGCCACAACTTGCTAAGAAAAGACAAACTAGCTATTTTCAGACTGTAAGATACACAAGCTAATAGTGTAATTATAGAACGCTTGTGGATTTATTTAAAGAAGCATTGTTTACATCAACATCTCGTTGCATCTGCTGAATTGACCATGCAGACTGATGGTCGGGAACTGCGCTCCTTGGAACACGTTTCTTCTCTCTGTCTCTGTGTCCTTTCAGCCATGACCTTCTACTGTAAATATGAATGAACTACGTCTCAAGATTGAGTTGTGTTTTGCTGTTTAACGCCTGTTGTTGTTATGACCAGTCTCTTGTTATAATTTTGATTGGGGCTCATAGGCTAGTGTTATGATGAGCTCGCCAATGGATGTCTGAATGAGCTCAATATCTGAGCAGGGCACAAGGGCTCTTTCTCTCTCCTCTCTGGCTCTCCTCCCTCCATGTTGTGTGGTTAGACCTGGGGCGTAACATATCTTTTCATGCTTGAAACCACAGGGTCGACACCACAAGACCACAGAGCCTGACTCACTACTGAGGCAGTTTGCTACTATTTATTCAAACAGCTGAAACCAAACATAGGTCAAGTCAAGGTTAATAAGGAACCACAAACTCTAGATTGAGTACAGACTGGGGTGGGATATGTTCATTTAAAATAAAGTAGTGCACTGAATAGGGTGCTAACGTAGTGCACTAAATAGGGAATAGGGTACTAAATAGGGAATAGGGTGCCATTAGGGTTGTACATTTTGCGGAATATTCAGAGTTGGAAACTTTCCGTGGGTATTAATGGGAATATATGGGAATTAATATTAATACCATTTAAATGTAGATGTTTTTTTGCATTGGATATATTTATCATATCATATGGAGACAGAAACATAAACCTTTTACCTCATCATAAGTAGACATAATTGCAAATGATTAAATCCTTCCAAAATAAATTTTAAAAAACGATTTAGTTATGAATTATACTTTAATTAAATAAATTGACTCTTCACATGAGATGACTCCACTGAACAACAAAAGAAAGGGAATATTGAATGATCCCCAATGATCCATCACATCTTCCAAAAACGTTTTCAACATACATCTGTAAAATGATAGTCTAGAAACTAAAGCTTTGGTTGACTTCCTCTCAGGCTTCCATGTCTTCTCTCTGGATGTCCACATCTTGAACATGACTGAGGCTTCATCTTCACTGTCACTTTCTAACCTTATTGAGGATGGCTCGTTGTCAGGCTCGCAAAGCCCAAAATTTGCCCAGATACCACCAATTTTCAACCCTTGTATTGGTCAGCCTTTCCGTGCTTTGGTGTGTGTGTTCCCAAACAAGGATCAGTTGCGCTCTGAGGCGGCTGATGTTGGTGGGATTTGGAGGATGATGGAGGCAATAGGGGAAAGACCCTCAGATCCACAAAGTCCCTTCCACCAGATGGCTGATGAGATATGTTGGCACGACTGCCGTATTGCATCTCCATCCCAAAGCCCTTGCTTGGAAGTGTACTTCGCCAGACTGCCATGAACCTTACCCTCATCCAGGGAAAGGTGACGAGACATGGTAGTGATGACACCATAGTCCTTGTTGATGTCTACACCAGACAAGATGCTCTTGCCAGCATACTTGGGGTCCAACATGTATGCTGTGGCGTGTATGGGCTTCAGGCAGAAGTTTTCATGCTTTTTGATGTATTTCAGAACTGCAGTGTCCTCTGCTTGGAGCAACAGTGAAGTGGGCAAGGCAGTACGGATTTCTTCTCTTACATCTGCAAGCAGAGTCTGAACATCAGACAGGATGGCATTATCTCCCTCAATCCGTGCAATGGCTACTGCTATAGGTTTCAGGCTGCTAACCACTCTCTCCCAAAATACATCATCCAGGAGGATCCTCTTGATGGGGCTGTCCATATCGGCAGACCGTGATATGGCCATTTCTTGGAGAGACTCCTATCCCTCCAGGAGACTGTCAAACATGATGACAACACCACCCCACTTCTGGGCAGTGTCAATGTGGTGCTCTTATTCTTCTCACTTTGCTTGGTGAGGTAGATTGCTGCTATAACTTGATGAGCCTTCACATACCTTACCATTTCCTTGGCTCTCTTGTAGAGTGTATCCATTGTTTTCAGTGCCATGATGTCCTTGAGGAAAATATTCAATGCATGAGCAGCACAGCCAATGGATTTGGTGTGAGGGTAGGACTCCTCCACTTTAGACCAAGCAGCCTTCATGTTCGCAGCATTGTCTATCACCAGTGCAAATACCTTCTGTGGTCCAAGGTCATTGATGATGGCCTTCAGCTCATCTGCAATGTAGAGACCGGTGTGTCTGTTGTCCCTCGTGTCCGTACTCTTGTAGAATACTGGTTGAGGGTTGGAGAGGATGTAGGTAATTATTCCTTGCCCACGAACATTCGACCACCCATCAGAGATGATTGCAATACAGTCTGCTTTATGATTTGCTTGACCTTCACTTGAATTCTGTTGAACTCTGCATCCAGCAAATGAGTAGATAAAGCATGTCTGGTTGGAGGGGTGTATGCTGGGCGAAGAACATTCAGAAATCTCTTCTAATACACATTGCCTGTGAGCATCAGAGGTGAACCAGTTGCATACACATCTCGATCAAGACATTCATCAGCATTCCTCTGACTACGTTCCTCCATTGAGTCAAAAAAACTTCTGATTCGAGGAGGACCGTGAGCTGTTACTATCGATAAGGTGTCTGATTTTCACCTCAAATAGAAGTAGAGCGACTGTCAGAGGTTGCTTGTTCTGAGCGCTGAGGGAACTTTATGCACTTGGCCAGATGACTCTGCATCTTTGTTGCATTCTTCACATATGATTTGGCACAGTATTTGCAGATGTACTCAGCTGCAGTGAAACGTCTCCACACATCAGATTGTGCCCGTGGCATTTTCCTGTAAAGATTATAAAAAAATGTATATTAAAAACAAAAAACAAATACAATTCCATGTACAGATAAATAGTTAAGCAGTTAGATTAAACTTTGTAAGATAAATGTTTTAAAATGAAACATGTAGGGAAACGGGTGAATTAACACACATCAGTTAGTGTCACGAGAATTTTGCTATCTCAATGGTTTAACTCCACTATCACTCAAGCTTTGACCAAATCCCAGAGGTTGTAAGGCTCTGGTTAATGAAGAATTAGACAAAGTCTCAGATTCTGCAATAGATCAATACTTTATTCAGAGAGCGCTCTTATCATATCATTTCTTATCATAGGCTACTCCTTGCTTAGACAGGCACGATAACTATGTATGGGGGTAGTGGGGGAAAATTCTCGTCTCACAGTTGCTCCCTACTTGCATAGCTACAAAATAATACAATGCCCTAATTATAATTCTAACCAAGCTACACACCTCATCAGATTATATTCTTATGATTCAAACACATTTCACACAGTTATACAGTTTCAGGGTGGAATACTTGAGTCATTATCTTAAACATACACATTCTTCTATCAGTTATCAGGCGCAAGCAAGCTAAAACCCATATGGTAGCAAAAACTAACTAGCAGAAATTGTTAAGAAGTTACAAATGATTTAAACACACTTTGCTGTATGCTACTATTTACTACTTAACAAAAACCATGTCATAAAATATATTCACCCAATCCAGTATTGAAATCAAAACTTACCTGAAAGTATGTAGTCCTTGGCTCAGACAGTGTAGTAGTGTGGGCTCAATAGCATCTCATTAGTGTGCAAGATCATGAGAATCAGCTGTACATGTGATGGAAGAGTGCACTGCACACGTGATGGAAGAATGCACTGTGCATGCAGAGGGTTGCAATTCCATTGAATTGGGGATAGTTTAACCAAAATATGCCACAAGACCTAGAATTGCCTTATGTGTATCCCACAACAAAGGTTAATTGATATAAGCTAACTTTTTTTAATGAATTTAAGCAAAATTCCCCAAATTCCAGGGCTTAAAATAAACGCAGTTGACAGTGAGAGGATGTTTATTTTTTGGCTGAGTTTATATTCCTCCTGTTCGACTCAATCTCTTTGTCTAATCTGAGGTGCGTAATCGCAGTTCTGATGTCCAGAAGCTCTTTGGTCGTAAGAGACGGTAGCAGCAACATGTACAAAACAATTTTCACACAACGTGAAAAAACAAACAAAATAGCATTGTTGGTTAACTTCTTGCCGATCAGTGGGACACTAGTGTCTCATCTCGACAGCTTCCGGTGAAATTGCAGAGCGCAAAATTCATATTACAGAAATAGTAACATTTAACATTCATCAAAATACAAGTGTCATACATCAGTTAAAATATTAACTTCTTGTTAATCCAGTCGCTGTGTCAGATTTCAAAAAGGCTTTACGGCGAAAGCACACCATGCGATTATCTGAGGACAGCGCCTAGCACACAAAAGCATTAAAAACATTTTCCAGCCAGGCAGATGCGCCACGAAAGTCAGAAATAGCGATTAAAATAAATCACTTACCTTTGAGGATCTTCTTCTGTTGGCACTCCAAAAGGTCCGAGCTACATCACAAATGGTTGTTTTGTTCGATAAAGTCCTTCTTTATATCCCCAAAAACTCAGTTTAGCTGGCCCGCTTCATTTAATAATCCACCTGTTTCCCTCCTTCAAAATGCATACAAAATTAATCCCAAACGTTACCCAATAAACTTCTCCAATCAAGTCAAACAATATTTATAATCAAACCTCGGGTACCCTAATACGTAAATAAATTATAAAAATTAAGGTGGAGAATCATTACTGTCATTACCTGTGATAAACCACAAAGTACGCGCATTCACCAGTACGCGTAACAAACACTACAGCCAAAATGAAAGCCACTTAGAAAAACTGCAAAATATAGCTCATTTTTCCAAAAACAAGCCTGAAACTCTTTCTAAGGGCTGACATCTAGTGGAAGCCCCAGGAACTGCAATCTGGGAGGTTTTCTCCTTCATATTAAAAATGACAGCCATAGGAATCAATGGTGGTCTGAATTTTTTTCTTTTCTGAATGGTTTGTCCTTGGGTTTTCGCCTGCCATATCAGTTCTGTTATACTCACATACATTATCTTAGCAGTTTTAGAAACTTTAGAGTGTTTTCTATCCAAATCTACCAATTATATGCATATCCTAGCTTCTGAGCCTGAGTTAACAGGCAGTTTACTTTTGGCACGCTTGTCATCCAGACGTCAAAATACTGCCCCCTATCCCAAAGAGGTTTAAGAGCTGAAAAGACGGCAGCCATCCCCTCCGGCGCCATCATTGCGATAACCATACCATAACACTAGTGTTTCAGTGTTATGGTGATCCAGTGTTATGGTGAGCCAGTGTTCCAGTGTTATGGTGTTCCAGTGTTATGGTGTTCCAGTGTTATGGTGTTCCAGTGTTATGGTGAGCCAGTGTTCCAGTGTTATGGTGAGCCAGTGTTATGGTGAGCCAGTGTTATGGTGAGCCAGTGCTATGGTGAGCCAGTGCTATGGTGAGCCAGTGTTATGACTGTGGTCCATATTTAATTAACTTAAACAGCAAGGGTGCTTGACAGAATGTGTTTGGCCACCTCTCTCCCCTGGTAGGCTAAGTGCTCTTCACTCTGGACATGGGGACTACTCTCCCCTTCTCTTCTGTCCCACTCTCTCTCTCTTTCTCTCCGTTTATCTCTCTTTCTTTCTCACTCTTTATATCTCCCTCTCACTTTGTCGCTCTCTGTCTCTCTTTCCCTCTTTCCCTCTCTCTCACCAGTACAAAGTGAATTACACTGAGGACTGTTACAATGTTGGATGGGTGTTGTTACAATCTTGATGTGTTGGGGTGAGTACAGAGACCGTCGGATCAAGTGAGGTCAATGGTGATGGACCGTTATGGAGTTTCCAAATTTACCCTCATGGACGTCACACACAGACACACACCTGCCCCCACCAATCAGTGGACTGTAGGCTGGTCAGGGACGGTCAGAGACTGCTGTACTGTAAGAACATCCAGCATAAATCACCTAGCATGTGTGTGTGTGGGATGTCTATTGTTTTGGCTAGCTGCTAGGTAACAGTGGAGTTACATGCTGGTGGAAGGGTGGATCTGTACACAACTGTGGAAGGTTAGGTCACTGTGTGTGTGTGTGAGAAGTGTATGTGCGAGACACTTCTTTCCCCCCTGTGGTCGCCGGCGGCCTCCACACATCCCAGTCAAGTCAGTTTGGCGCCAAGTTTTCCCTCCTGGAACAATAGCTTTCCAAGAAGTTCACACAGCGTTTCGTATGATCGTTTCCTGTCTCTGTGAGGCCACTTCCTGTCCAAGGTTATGAATGGACCCACGGAGCCGAGCGAGGGCCGTCTCTCTCTCTCCACAGCACTGCTGCCATACCGACTAACTCTTTTACAATCAAAATACTGCTGCCATGTGACCCCGCAGAGGTCAGTGAGAGGACAGACTAATGGAACTAACCAGGCAGAGAGGACTAAGTTTCCTTTTGAGGAAAAGCAAACGGTATCTAACCAGCTAGTTAACATGTTAAAGGCAGACAGAGACAAATTACAAGATCGGAGGAGCAAGGACAAACTAATTTATCAGCCAGTTAAACACGTATATAGAGAGAGAACTAACTAGCTAATTAGTTTAACTGCTGTTATCCGGAGAACTTCCAAATGTATTTTATTCAGAGGGGAAAAGTATATTGCAGAAAAATGTAGGCTACTGAGTTTTCAGTAGTCAACAACACTAATCCGAAGTGCATGTATCATGAGTTGTTAATCCCAATGCTAATTCCAGGAATGTTTAAATCACATTGCATTCTGCTGACTGACTTAGTTGTTGAAAAGCAACGTGTCGTTCTTTTGGAAAAACAGATTTAGTGGGAATCAAAGGAATGTTAGCATAGTTATTGGGTTTTTACCTCTAGAAGCCCCTGGGCTAAGAAAGGCCTTGTCTCTTTGATGTGTTTCTGACATGTGGAGCTCTGGTGAGAGGTAAGCCAATTTCAACAGCTCTGCCAGGCTCGTGTGTGTGTGTGTGTGTGTGTGTGTGTGTGTTCATTGCCCTGCCTGCCGTAGAGCTCCCGACTCGTCCTCACAAAACATGACACGTGTTTCGAAAGCCAAGCCAGCCCTGTCCTCATGCCACGATATGAATCACTCTCGCTACTTCTATTTCGGTCTCGATCTCTTTATCTCGCTCTATAATAACAAGCTGACTGGCTGTTAGAAACACCACTAGGAACAGAGAACAAGCTGACTGGCTGTTAGAAACACCACTAGGAACAGAGAACAAGCTGAGTGGCTGTTAGAAACACCACTAGGAACAGAGAACAAGCTGACTGGCTGTTAGAAACACCACTAGGAACAGAGAACAAGCTGACTGGCTGTTAGAAACACCACTAGGAACAGAGAACAAGCTGAGTGGCTGTTAGAAACACCACTAGGAACAGAGAACAAGATGACTGGCTGTTAGAAACACCACTAGGAACAGAGAACAAGCTGAGTGGCTGCACTGTTAGAAACACCACTAGGAACAGAGAACAAGCCGATTGACTGTTAGAAACACCACTAGGAACAGAGAACAAGCTGAGTGGCTGTTAGAAACACCACTAGGAACAGAGAACAAGCTGAGTGGCTGTTAGAAACACCACTAGGAACAGAGAACAAGCTGACTGGCTGCAGTGTTAGAAACACCACTAGGAACAGAGAACAAGATGACTGGCTGCACTGTTAGAAACACCACTAGGAACAGAGAACAAGCTGAGTGGCTGCGCTGTTAGAAACACCACTAGGAACAGAGAACAAGATGACTGGCTGTTAGAAACACCACTAGGAACAGAGAACAAGCTGATTGGCTGTTAGAAACACCACTAGGAACAGAGAACAAGCTGACTGGCTGCAGTGTTAGAAACACCACTAGGAACAGAGAACAAGATGACTGGCTGCACTGTTAGAAACACCACTAGGAACAGAGAACAAGCTGACTGGCTGCACTGTTAGAAACACCACTAGGAACAGAGAACAAGCTGAGTGGCTGTTAGAAACACCACTAGGAACAGAGAACAAGCTGATTGACTGTTAGAAACACCACTAGGAACAGAGAACAAGCTGACTAGGAACAGAGAACAAGCTGATTGGCTGTTAGAAACACCACTAGGAACAGAGAACAAGCTGACTGGCTGTTAGAAACACCACTAGGAACAGAGAACAAGCTGACTGACTGTTAGAAACACCACTAGGAACAGAGAACAAGCCGATTGACTGTTAGAAACACCACTAGGAACAGAGAACAAGCCGATTGACTGTTAGAAACACCACTAGGAACAGAGAACAAGCTGACTGGCTGTTAGAAACACCACTAGGAACAGAGAACAAGCTGACTGGCTGTTAGAAACACCACTAGGAACAGAGAACAAGCTGAGTGGCTGTTAGAAACACCACTAGGAACAGAGAACAAGCCGACTGGCTGTTAGAAACACCAATAGGAACAGAGAACAAGATGACTGGCTGTTAGAAACACCACTAGGAACAGAGAACAAGCCGATTGACTGTTAGAAACACCAATAGGAACAGAGAACAAGATGACTGGCTGTTAGAAACACCAATAGGAACAGAGAACAAGCCGATTGACTGTTAGAAACACCACTAGGAACAGAGAACAAGATGACTGGCTGTTAGAAACACCACTAGGAACAGAGAACAAGCCGACTGGCTGTTAGAAACACCACTAGGAACAGAGAACAAGCTGAGTGGCTGTTAGAAACACCACTAGGAACAGAGAACAAGCCGATTGACTGTTAGAAACACCACTAGGAACAGAGAACAAGCTGACTTGGCTGTTAGAAACACCACTAGGAACAGAGAACAAGCTGATTGGCTGTTAGAAACACCACTAGGAACAGAGAACAAGCTGACTGGAAACACCACTGCAGTGTTAGAAACACCACTAGGAACAGAGAACAAGTCTGCTGTTAGAAACACCACTAGGAACAGAGAACAAGCGATTGGCTGTTAGAAACACCACTAGGAACAGAGAACAAAGTAGAAACACCACTAGGAACAGAGAACAAGTTCATTTAGGAACAGAGAACAAGCTGACTGGCTGTTAGAAACACCACTAGGAACAGAGAACAAGCCCTGTTAGAAACACCACTAGGAACAGAGAAAAGCCTGTTAGAAAAACTTGACTGGCTGTTTGAAACCAATAGGAACAGAGAACAGATTGACTTTAGAAACACCACTATCATGATGAAACACCACTAGGAACAGAGAACAAGCTGACTGGCTGTTAGAAACACCATAGGAACAGAGAACTCGACTACTGTTAGAAACAAAACGACACTAGGAACAGAGAACACTACTGGCTGTTAGAAACACCACTAGGAACAGAGAACAAGCATCTGTTAGAAACACCACTAGGAACAGAGAAAACTGTTAGAAACACCACTAGGAACAGAGAATGACTGGCTGTTAGAAACACCATAGGAACAGAGAACATGATACAGAGAACAAGCTGATTGGCTGTTAGAAACACCACTAGGAACAGAGAACAAGCTGATTACTGTTAGAAACACCACTAGGAACAGAGAACCATCACTGTTGAAACACCACTAGGAACAGAGAACAATGACTGTTAGAAACACCACTAGGAACAGAGAACAAGCTGACTGGCTGTTAGAAACACCATAGGAACAGAGAACAAGCTGAGTGGCTGTTAGAAACACCACTAGGAACAGAGAACAACCATCTGTTAGAAACACCAATAGGAACAGAGAACAAGATGACTGGCTGTTAGAAACACCACTAGGAACAGAGAACAAGCTGACTGTTGAACAGAGAACAAGCTGACTGGCTGTTAGAAACCACTAGGAACAGAGAACCATGTTGAAACACCGATAGGAACAGAGAACAAGCTGACTGGCTGTTAGAAACACCACTAGGAACAGAGAACAACGAAAGAAACAACACATCACTGGCTGTTAGAAACACCACTGGAACAGAGAACAAGCCGATTGACTGTTAGAAACACCACTAGGAACCATCATGATAGAAACACCACTAGGAACAGAGTACTAAAACGAAACCAGAAACTTGTCTTTTGATACCAATACCAGGTTTAGTATCATGATACTCGATACCATCATGATACTCGATACCATCATGATACAAGCGATACTAGAAAAACGATACCATAGGAACTAAAAGCTGACTACTGTTAGAAACACCACTAGGAACAGAGAACAATACCATCATGATACTCGATACTAAAACGATACTCTATACCATCATGATACTCGATACTAAACGATACTCGATACCATCATAGAAACACCACTAGGATACGCTACTCTAACCATGAACTTAACGATACTAAATGTTAAATCATGATACTCGATACCATCATGATACGCGATACTAAAACGATACTCTATACCATCATGATACTCGATACTAAAACGATACTCTATACCATCATGATACTCGATACTAAAACGATACTCGATACCATCTCGATACTCGATACCATCATGATACTCGATACTAAAACGATACTCGATACCATCATGATACTCGATACTAAAACTAAACCGATTCTGCATGCCAGTTATGGTTTTCCTAGGCACCTTTTGGTGGAACAGTTTCATTTCATTTATAATAATGTCTTCGTATCTCAAAATCATTGTCCTGTGGTTAATCCAAATTCTATATCGAAATTAAAATGATACAAATCTAAAAAGTAACTTCCATTGCCAAGTAGTATGAAAATAGACTACATAAATCAAACAACCAAAACCATTGCAGCCTGCAGGTAGAAAATATACTGATAATTTTTTTTTTTAAATCCTATAAATAACATGTAACCTTTTATATTTAACTAGGCAAGTCAGTTAAAAACAAATTCTTATTTACAATGACAGCCAACACTAGCCAAACGACGCTGGGACTCCCAATCATGGCCGGTTGTGATTCAGCCTGGATTCGAACCAGGGTGTCTATTGTGACACCTCTAGTACTGAGATGCAGTGTCTTAGACAGCTGCACTCAGGAGCTGTCTGCAACAAACTTGAAACATTGTATCAACTATTAACTTGGACTGCCTGAAGCTTGCACTAGTGAACTTGCAACATTGTATAAAATATTCTGGGCCCTCAGTTTCCCCGCAAGGGACAGACACAGCTGTAGGCTATTTGCGCAAGGGATAAGAAGTAATCGGGTAGCCCAAATTTATTCCTTTTCCACTGGATCAGAGTATGAAATGTGTCCCTTTCACACAGAGTGGTTATTTTTCAAATACTTTGAGGAACTGTTGTCATTCTCAATGAATGTTAAAACGGTCTTTGTTTGCTTGCTGTTTGAGGTGGTGAAAACATTACTTTGAGAAGCGCCACGGGTCATTAGTGGTGGTGCGTTAAAGCCACGGGTCGTTAGTGGTGGTGCGTTAAGCCACGGGTCATTAGTGGTGGTGCGTTAAGCCACGGGTCGTTAGTGGTGGTGCGTTAAAGCCACGGGTCGTTCTTGGTGGTGCGTTAAAGCCACGGGTCGTTCTTGGTGGTGCGTTAAAGCCACGGGTCGTTCTTGGTGGTGCGTTAAAGCCACGGGTCGTTCTTGGTGGTGCGTTAACCTCTTCCCTCTACTCGGGACGCTTGCGTCCCAACTAGAGCTCTGGAAATGCAAATGTGCTACGCTAAATGCTAATAGTATTAGTTAAAACTCAAAGTTCATTAAAATACACATGCAGGGTATCGAATTAAAGCTACACTCGTTGTGAATCCAGGCATCAAGTCAGATTTTTAAAATGCTTTTCGGCGACAGCATGAGAAGCTATTATCTGATAGCATGCACCAATACACTACAACACAAAAGCACAGCAGGGGACGTAAACAAAATAATTAGCATTTCGGCGTTACACAAACCGCACAATAAAATAGAAAACAGTCATTACCTTTCACCATCTTCTTTGTTGGCACTCCTAGATGTCCCATAAACACTATTGGGTCTTTATTTCGATTAAATCGGGCCATATAAAGCCAAGATATCGTTATATGTAGACTGTGTGATAAACGAAAAAAACAGCGATTTCACAACGTAACGTCATTTTTTTAAATTAAAAAAGTAGACGATAAACTTTCACAAAACACTTCGAAATACGTTTGTAATGCTACTTTAGGTATTAGTAAACGTTAATAAGCGATAAAAATCATCATGAGGCGATGTAAAAATCATTAGCTGTCGTCTTGGAAAAATTTCACGAGAGAGCTCTTTAAAATGATCTGGGCGGAGACTGGAGGTAAGTGGTTCCCCTGTTTCGGTTCAACCAAGAATCAAAGATGATTCAATTCACAAGACTCTAGACAACATGGGGATGCTGTGGGAGTTGAATGCTCGGTCTTATCTAATTCGGCTCACTGTGAACAATTGCTGGAAGTGGCGCAAGGATATTTATTTCCATTTTCTGTGATCAGGTTTTCCTGCGCTTTCCGATGTAACGCACGTTATGTTATAGCCACAGTCGTGATTTAACCAGTTTTAAAAACGTCCGAGGGTTTCCTATCCACACATTCTAACCATATGAACGTACTATATTCCTGGCATGAGTAGCAGGGCGCTGAAATGTTGCGCGATTTTTAACAAAATGTTCAAAAAAGTAGAGGGTAGGAGCAAGAAGTTAAGCCACGGGTCGTTAGTGGTGGTGCGTTAAGCCACGGATCGTTAGTAGTGGTGCGTTAAGCCACGGGTCGTTAGTGGTGGTGCGTTAAGCCACGGGTCGTTAGTGGTGGTGCGTTAAGCCACGGGTCGTTAGTGCGGGTGCGTTAAGCCACGGGTCGTTAGTGGTGGTGCGTTAAGCCACGGGTCGTTAGTGGTGGTGCGTTAAGCCACGGGTCGTTAGTGGTGGTGCGTTAAGCCACGGGTCGTTAGTGGTGGTGCGTTAAGCCAATCAAAAATACTATCAGATCCACAAATGGGCACATTTTTTTGTGTGCAGGCCAGGTAGCGAAAAGGCTCACTTCTATGTGTCGGCAGGTGTGCGTCAACATTGACGGGAGCGCTCCAAACAAAAGACAATGACTAAATTGACAAAACTCAGAATGAAATAAACCAAAACCTGAATCTCACAAGTGTTGCATATGTTTGCAGAGCGCACAACCATGTGTCCACTCCGACAATTAGAAAGGTAAGACTGGAATAATATATCGAATGCATTAACCTCTCTAGGATAGGGTTCCCACCTGGCTAAAAGACGGGGGAAATGCAGCGCGGCAAATTCAAATAAAATGATAAAATCTAACTTTCATTATATCACACATGTAAGATACTAAATTAAAGCTACACTCGTTGTGAACCCAGCCAACATGTCAGATTTTTAAAAGGCTTTTTGGCGAAAGCATAAGAAGCTATTATCTGATGATAGCACAACAGTAAACAAAGAGAGTAGCATATTTCAACCCTGTAGGCACTACACAAAGTGCAGAAATAAAATATAAAACATGCATTACCTTTGACGAGCTTCTTTTGTTGGCACTCCAATATGTCCCATAAACATCACAATTGGTCCTTTTGTTCGATTAATTCCGTCGATATATATCCAAAATGTCCATTTATTTGGCGTGTTTGATACAGAAAAAAACAGCTTCCAATTTGCGCAACGTCACTAAAAAATACCTCAAAAGTCGCCTGTAAACTTTGCCAAAACATTTCAAACTACTTTTGTAATACAACTATGTATTTTTAAACGTTAATAATCGATCAAATTGAAGACGGGTCTATCTGTGTTCAATACAGGAAGACAAGAAACCAACGCTACTTTTCAAGTCTTGCGCAACTCTCAACAGTGTTACCCAGTTCCTAGATGGCCGTACTTCTTCATTGCACAAAGGAATAACCTCAACCAAATTCCAAAGACTGGTGAAAACAACTTCCTAAGAAATATTGTTTGCCAATGAGAATTCACTGAACAGACAGACCTAAAAAAAGAAATCTGAACGGTTAGCCTGCTATATAAGTTCTGTTATACTCACAGACATGATTCAAACAGTTTTAGAAACTTCAGAGTGTTTTCTATCCAAATCTACTAATAATATGCATATCTTATATTCTTGGCATGAGTAGCAGGAAGTTGAAATTGGGCACGCTACTTATGCAAAAGTGAAAATGCTGCCCCCTATCCCTTAAGAAGTTTTAACAGAAATGACCTTAACAAATATGGAGATATACAGTGCATTCAGAAAGTTTTCAGACCCCTTGACTTTTTCCACATTTTGATACGTTACAGCCTTATTCTGAAATTGATTAAATCAAATAAATTCCTCATCAATCTACATACAATACCCCAGAATGACTAAGTGAAAATAGGTTTTTAGAAATTTTAGCAAATGTATTAAAAAATTTAAAAACACCTTGTTTACATACTTTCTTATGAGACTTGAAATTGTGCTCAGATGCATCCTGTTTCCATTGATCATCCTTGAGATGTTTCTACAACTTGATTGGAGTCCACCTGTGATAAATTCAATTGATTGGACATGATTTGGAAAGGCACAAACCTGTCTATATAAGGTCCCACAGTTGACGGTGCATGTCAGAGCAAAAACCAAGCCATGTCGAAGGAATTGTCCACAGAGCTCAGAGACAGGATTGTGTTGAGGTACAGATCTGGGGAAGGGTACCAAAAAATGTCTGCAGTATTGAAGGTACCGAAGAACACAGTGGCCTCCATCATTCTTAAATGGAAGAAGTTTGGAACCACTAAGACTCTTCCTAGAGCTGGCTGCCTGTCCAAACAGCAATCAGGGGAGAAGGGTCTTGGTCAGGAAGGGCAGTCAGGGAGGTGACCAAGAACCCAATGGTCACTGTGACAGAGCTCTAGAGTTCAACTGTGGAGATGGGAGAACCTTCCAGAAGAACAACCATCTCTGCAGCACTCCACCAATCAGGCCATTATGGTAGAGTGGTCAGGCAGAAGCCACTCCTCAGTAAAAGGTACATGACAGCCCTCTTGGATTTTGCCAAAAAGCACCCAAAGACTCTGACCATGAGAAACAAGATTCTCTGGTCTGATGAAACTAAGATTGAACTCTTCGGCCTGAATGTCTGGCATCATCCCTACGGTGCGTCATGGTGGTGTTAGCATCCTGCTGTGGGGATGTTTTTCAGCAGAAGGGACCGAGAGACTGGCAAGGATTGAGGGAAAGATGACGGCAACACATCAATTCTAAGTGATTTCATTGGGTCGTTCTTCGTTCTGATTTGTTTTATACTGTTCAACCAAACGTAAAACAAATTATTTTCAGTTTCATCCATTTCTGCATTTCCTGCACTTTTGTTGTAATTTCCACACTGTATCACGCAAGGCTGCAAGATATGGTCCAAAAAACAAAGCCTAGTTAATTGGTAAACTGTTGGAATCATGGAAATTATGTATTGGGAATATAATGGGCAGCACCTTGAATGCATTGTTGTTTGACATGACAGCAAATGTAATAAGGCAGGGAGGAATTATTGACAGGGTAGGAACAAATGTGTTGGTCAGTGTTTCCATGGGACCCTAATTAGATATTGCGTTACATGTGTTCTTACCTTATGTAGCTAGCTAACGTAGTCATGCTTCGCCTATTCCTCTCCGATTTTAGAAGATCCCATTGCACAAACAGGCTTAAAAAGTGAAATAAATCTAATCTCGGCCTACACCAGCGCTGGTATCCGTCTGAATTCGTTAGCTGCATTTGCTCTGACTCTTAGTACATTTTGTAAGCTAGCTAAAGTTAGCCAGCTAACTAGCGATTAGCATTAGTGTCGAACATAATTTATTTTAGCCACAGCTGGCTAAGAAATTAAAACTAGCTGACAGTAGTTTACAGACCGTGAGATACATAAACGAATCGTGTAATTGGGGGATGGGATAAATGCTGGGAGACACATTTCAGTTGAGTGCATTCAGTTGTACAACTGACTAGGTATCTCCCTTTCCCTAATTATAGAATGCTTGTGGAAAGCAGCATCGTTTTCACCAACATCTTGTTGCATCTATCTGACCATGCAGACTGCAGTTTGAACGGAAAGAGACTCATGACTCCGTGGTTGAGGAACTGCTCTCTCCTTGAGTGACGGGGCGGGGTTTGGTGTGGGAGGTGGCAGGGCTTGGTATGGGAGGGGGCAGGACTTGTTGTATGAAGCGGTATGCAGCAGGAGAGGAGGGAGAAAAGTAGCAAATGGAGTAAACTATAAAAACGGACATTACATGTGCCGGAGTTGAGTATCACATTTAACAAACCAAACATGAAAATACTGTTATAGAAGGTAAATTAAAACGAATCAAAATCTCTTTCCCTCCCTTTCCATCTCTTTCACTGCATCGCTCTCTCTGTCACTCGCTCCCCCCCCCTCTCTTTCCCTCCCTCTCTTTCCCTCCCTCTCTCTTTCCCTCATCGCTCTCTCTCGATCTCGCTCTCTCCCTCCCTTTCCATCTCTTTCATTCCATCGCTCTCCCTCTCTCTCTTTCCGTCCCTCCCACCCTCTCTTTCCCTCCATTGCTCTCTCGCTCTCGCTCTCCATCTTTCCCTCCATCGCTCTCTCTATCCCTCTCGCTCCCTCCCGCTCTCCATCTCTTTCCCTCCATCGCTCTCTCTATCACTGTCTCCCTTTCTCTTTCCCTCTCTCCTTCCTCTCCCCCCTCCCTGTCTCTGTCCTGTTGATCATCTGTATACTCGTCATATTGGGACCGTTGGGACATCCTGTCATTACAGACAGCAGCACAAGCTGGGTGATATTAAACAACAAAGTACCATTGCGTCTCAAATGGCCCCCTATTCCCTACATAGTGAACTACGTTTGACCAGGGCCCATAGGGGACTATATAGGGAATAGGGTAACATTTGGGAGTCAGCCTGTGTGTTGTTGTTCTGTTACTGGAGGCTGGCATAACAGAACGGCTAATGAAATTGTTTACAGTTCCTGTTGCTGACGAACCCGGTTGCTATGACTCAGACCGGACGACCAACTGCCAAACAGGTGACCAGGAAATGAAAGAGAAATTACACAAGATCATTATTATTATTAGCCTACTTAAAAAAAAAAACATCACACTTTAATCCAAAAAGGACAGATTATAAATCTTTAGGAACCTACCCAACCCTAAAGACACTTTATTTTCTCTGATGTAATGTTGTTCCACGTTTCATCCATCTCTTCTTTCCCCTCTCCTACTGTTGCTCACTTGCCCTCTCTCGCTCTCCTCTCTCTCTCTCGTTCTCCTCGCTCTCCTCACTCGTTCTCCTCTCACTCTCTCGCTCTCCCGCTCTCCTCTCTCTCTCTCTCTCTCCCTCTCCTCTCTCTCTCTCTCTCTCTCTCTCTCTCTCGCTCTTCTCTCTCTCTCTCTCGCTCTTCTCTCTCTCTCTCTCGCTCTCTCTCTCTCTCTCGCTCTCCTCTCTCTCTCTCTCTCGCTCTCCTCTCTCTCTCTCTCTCTCGCTCTCCTCTCTCTCTCTCTCGCTCTCTCTCTCTCTCTCTCTCTCTCTCTCTCTCTCTCTCTCTCTCTCTCCTCTCTCTCGCTCTCCTCTCTCCTCACTCTCCTCTCCTCGCTCTCCCTCTCCTCGCTCTCCTCTCTCGCGCTCTCCTCTCTCTCGCTCTCTCCTCGCTCACCTCTCTCGCTCTCTCTCCTTGCTCTCACTCGTTCTCCTCGCTCTCCTCGCTCTTCTCTCTCTCTCGCTCTCCTCTCTCGCTCTCCTCTCTCACTCTCGCTCTCCTCGCTCTCCCTCTCCTCGCTCTCCTCGCTCTCCCTCTCCTCGCTCTCCTCTCTCGCGCTCTCCTCTCTCTCGCTCTTTCCTCGCTCACCTCTCTCGCTCTCTCCTTGCTCTCGCTCGTTCTCCTCGCTCTCCTCTCTCTCGCTCTCTCTCCTCTCTCTCGCTCTCTCTCCTTGCTCTCCCTCGCTCTCCTTGCTCTCCCTCGCTCTCCTCACTCTTCCTCGCTCTCCTCTCCTACTCTTGCTCACTTGCCCTCCCTCTCAACTTGTTAGGGCTAGGTTTTTTTGTTTTTATATTTAACTTTCATACATTCACAAGTGCAAAACACCAAATTTAAGCTTAACTTCTTGTTAATCTACCCATCGTGTCCGATTTCAAAAAGACTTTACAGCGAAAGCACAACATATGATTGTTAGGTCAGAGCCTAGTCACAAAAACACATACTTAAATTTTCCAGCCAAAGAGAGAAGTCACAAAAAGCAGAAATAGAGAAAATTAATCACTAACTTTGATCTTCATCAGATGGCACTCATAGTACTTCATGTTACACAATACATGTATGTTTTGTTCGATAAAGTTCATATTTATATCCAAAAATCTCAGCACGTTATTGTTCAGTAATGTTGTGCCTCGAAAACATCCTGTGAATTTATGGAAATACTCATCATAAATGTTGATGAAAATACAAGGGTTATACATGGAATTAAAGATATACTTCTCCTTAATGCAACCGCTGTGTCAGATTTGAAAAATACTTTACGGAAAAAGCAAACCATGCAATAATCTGAGTACAGCGCTCAGACAACAAAAACAAGCCACACAGATATCCGCCATGTTGTGGAGTCAGTAAAAGTCAGAAATAGCGTTATAAATATTCACTTACCTTTGATGATCTTCATCAGAATGCACTCCCAGGAATCCCAGTTCCACAATAAATGTTTGATTTGTTAGATGAAGTCCATCATTTATGTCCAAATACCTCCTTTTGTTTGTGCGTTCAGTTCACAAATCCAAACTCACGAGGCGCGAACAAGTCCAGGCGAAAGTTCAAAAAGTTATATTACAGTTCATAGAAACATGTCAAACGATGTATAGAATCAATCTTTAGGATGTTTTGATCATAAATCTTCAATAATATTCCAACCGGAGAATTCCTTTGTCTTTAGAAATGCGATGGAATGCAGCTACCTCTCACATGCGAACGCGTGATCAGCTAATGGCATTCTGCCAGACACCTGGCTCAAACAGCTCTCATTAGCCCCTCCTTCACAGTAGAATCCTTAAACAAGGTTCTAAAGACTGTTGGCATCTAGTGGAAGCCTTAGGAAGTGCAATATGACCCCATAGACACTGTATATTCGATAGGCAATGAGTTGGAAAAACTGCAAACCTCAGATTTCCCACTTCCTGGTTGGATTTTTCTCAGGTTTTTGCCTGCCATATGGATTCTGTTATACTCACAGACATCGTTAAACAGTTTTAGAAACTTCAGAGTAGAGTTTTCTATCCAAATCTACTAATAATATGCATATATTAGCAACTGGGCCTGAGTAGCAGGCAGTTTACTCTGGGCACGCTTTTCATCCAAACGTAAAACTGCTGCACCCTATCCGAAACAGGTTAATTTGACCAATTTTATTTTGGTGATTTGTGTGAGTGCGTTACACTCTTCCTTATTAATACTTCATATTGTATGTCGTCAGGCTGGTGTATTGTATGTCGTCAGGCTGGTGTATTGTATGTCGTCAGGCTGGTGTATTGTATGTCCTCAGGCTGGTGTATTGTATGTCGTCAGGCTGGTGTATTGTATGTCGTCAGGCGTGTGTATTGTATGTCGTCAGGCGTGTGTATTGTATGTCGTCAGGCGTGTGTATTGTATGTCGTCAGGCTGGTGTATTGTATGTCGTCAGGCTGGTGTATTGTATGTCGTCAGGCTGGTGTATTGTATGTCGTCAGGCTGGTGTATTGTATGTCGTCAGGCTGGTGTATTGTATGACGTCAGCCTGGTGTATTGTATGTCGTCAGGCTGGTGTATTGTATGACGTCAGGCTGGTGTATTGTATGACGTCAGGCTGGTGTATTGTATGTCGTCAGGCTGGTGTATTGTATGTCGTCAGGCTGGTGTATTGTATGACGTCAGGCTGGTGTATTGTATGTCGTCAGGCTGGTGTATTGTATGTCGTCAGGCTGGTGTATTGTATGTCGTCAGGCTGGTGTATTGTATGTCGTCAGGCTGGTGTATTGTATGTCGTCAGGCTGGTGTATTGTATGTCGTCAGGCTGGTGAATTGTATGTCGTCAGGCTGGTGTAAAGGATCATAGGGAGAGGCACTAGGCAGTCAGGGACATGGGCTGGTATTGGTAGAGTGAGGCTGGTAGAGAGGGACTAATCGGGGACGTGCGCTGATAGTGAGGCTGGTAGGGAGGGACTAATCGGGGACATGGGCTGGTAGAGGGACTAAGCAGGGACATGGGCTGGTAGAGGGACTAAGCAGGGACATGGGCTGGTAGAGGGACTAAGCAGGGACATGGGCTGGTAGAGGGACTAATCAGGGACATGGGCTGGTAGAGGGAGGTTGGTAGAGGGACTAATCAGGGATATGGGCTGGCAGAGTGAGGCTGGTAGAGGGACTAAGCAGGGACATGGGCTGGTAGAGGGACTAAGCAGGGACATGGGCTGGTAGAGGGACTAAGCAGGGACATGGGCTGGTAGAGGGAGGTTGGTAGAGGGACTAATCAGGGACATGGGCTGGTAGAGGGAGATTGGTAGAAAGACTAATCAGGGACCTGGGCTGGTAGAGGGACTAATCAGGGATATGGGCTGGCAGAGTGAGGCTGGTAGAGGGACTAAGCAGGGACATGGGCTGGTAGAGGGACTAAGCAGGGACATGGGCTGGTAGAGGGAGGTTGGTAGAGGGACTAAGCAGGGATATGGGCTGGTAGAGTGAGGCTGGTAGAGGGACTAAGCAGGGACATGGGCTGGTAGAGGGACTAAGCAGGGATATGGGCTGGTAGAGGGAGGTTGGTAGAGGGACTAAGCAGGGATATGGGCTGGTAGAGTGAGGCTGGTAGAGGGACTAAGCAGGGATATGGGCTGGTAGAGGGAGGTTGGTAGAGGGACTAAGCAGGGATATGGGCTGGTAGAGGGAGGTTGGTAGAGGGACTAAGCAGGGATATGGGCTGGTAGAGTGAGGCTGGTAGAGGGACTAAGCAGGGACATGGGCTGGTAGAGTGAGGCTGGTAGAGGGACTAAGCAGGGACATGGGCTGGTAGAGTGAGGCTGGTAGAGGGACTAAGCAGGGACATGGGCTGGTAGAGGGACTAATCAGGGACATGGGCTGGTAGAGGGACTAAGCAGGGATATGGGCTGGTAGAGGGACTAATCAGGGACATGGGCTGGTAGAGGGACTAAGCAGGGACATGGGCTGGTAGAGGGACTAATCAGGGACATGGGCTGGTAGAGGGACTAATCAGGGACATGGGCTGGTAGAGGGACTAATCAGGGACATGGGCTGGTAGAGTGAGGCTGGTAGAGGGACTAATCAGGGATATGGGCTGGTAGAGGGACTAAGCAGTAGGGATGGGTATCGTTAAGATTTTAATGGTATTACTACTCTTACCGATACTGCTTATCGATCCGGTACTTTAATGCTATTCTTATTATTTTTACGGGAAAAAATACAAACAAATTAAGAAAAGATACATCTCTACCAATACCATACAATACCATAGCATTGCTTTATTTTCTGAAATGTCAAATAAATAAAAATTTAAAAAACAAATATTTACAGCAAAAGAAAAAGCAATGTTTTGAACAAATCACTATTAGAGACTAATGTTGTGGTGATGGAAATGTCAAACAAATTACATTTTCCTGCAGAAGATAAGACAGTGGTATAGAGCAACACAGGTGGGGCCTGCAGGTAGGCTGCAGAAGATAAGACAGTGGTATAGAGCAACACGGGTGGGGGCTGCAGGTAGGCTGCAGAAGATAAGACAGTGGTATAGAGCAACACGGGTGGGGCCTGCAGGTAGGCTGCAGAAGATAAGACAGTGGTATAGAGCAACACGGGTGGGGCCTGCAGGTAGGCTGCAGAAGATAAGACAGTGGTATAGAGCAACACAGGTGGGGCCTGCAGGTAGGCTGCAGAAGATAAGACAGTGGTATAGAGCAACACGGGTGGGGGCTGCAGAAGATAAGACAGTGGTATAGAGCAACACAGGTGGGGCCTGCAGGTAGGCTGCAGAAGATAAGACAGTGGTATAGAGCAACACAGGTGGGGCCTGCAGGTAGGCTGCAGAAGATAAGACAGTGGTATAGAGCAACACGGGTGGGGGCTGCAGAAGACAAGACAGTGGTATAGAGCAACACGGGTGGGGCCTGCAGGTAGGCTGCAGAAGATAAGACAGTGGTATAGAGCAACACGGGTGGGGCCTGCAGGTAGGCTGCAGAAGATAAGACAGTGGTATAGAGCAACACGGGTGGGGCCTGCAGGTAGGCTGCAGAAGATAAGACAGTGGTATAGAGCAACACTGGTGGGGCCTGAAGGTAGGCTGCAGAAGATAAGACAGTGGTATAGAGCAACACTGGTGGGGCCTGAAGGTAGGCTGCAGAAGATAAGACAGTGGTATAGAGCAACACAGGTGGGGCCTGCAGGTAGGCTGCAGAAGATAAGACAGTGGTATAGAGCAACACTGGTGGGGCCTGAAGGTAGGCTGCAGAAGATAAGACAGTGGTATAGAGCAACACAGGTGGGGCCTGCAGGTAGGCTGCAGAAGATAAGACAGTGGTATAGAGCAACACGGGTGGGGGCTGCAGAAGACAAGACAGTGGTATAGAGCAACACAGGTGGGGCCTGCAGGTAGGCTGCAGAAGATAAGACAGTGGTATAGAGCAACACGGGTGGGGGCTGCAGAAGACAAGACAGTGGTATAGAGCAACACGGGTGGGGCCTGCAGGTAGGCTGCAGAAGATAAGACAGTGGTATAGAGCAACACGGGTGGGGCCTGCAGGTAGGCTGCAGAAGATAAGACAGTGGTATAGAGCAACACTGGTGGGGCCTGAAGGTAGGCTGCAGAAGATAAGACAGTGGTATAGAGCAACACGGGTGGGGCCTGCAGGTAGGCTGCAGAAGATAAGACAGTGGTATAGAGCAACACAGGTGGGGCCTGCAGGTAGGCTGCAGAAGATAAGACAGTGGTATAGAGCAACACGGGTGGGGGCTGCAGAAGACAAGACAGTGGTATAGAGCAACACGGGTGGGGCCTGCAGGTAGGCTGCAGAAGACAAGACAGTGGTATAGAGCAACACGGGTGGGGCCTGCAGGTAGGCTGCAGAAGATAAGACAGTGGTATAGAGCAACACGGGTGGGGCCTGCAGGTAGGCTGCAGAAGATAAGACAGTGGTATAGAGCAACACTGGTGGGGCCTGAAGGTAGGCTGCAGAAGATAAGACAGTGGTATAGAGCAACACTGGTGGGGCCTGAAGGTAGGCTGCAGAAGATAAGACAGTGGTATAGAGCAACACAGGTGGGGCCTGCAGGTAGGCTGCAGAAGATAAGACAGTGGTATAGAGCAACACGGGTGGGGGCTGCAGAAGACAAGACAGTGGTATAGAGCAACACAGGTGGGGCCTGCAGGTAGGCTGCAGAAGATAAGACAGTGGTATAGAGCAACACGGGTGGGGGCTGCAGAAGACAAGACAGTGGTATAGAGCAACACGGGTGGGGCCTGCAGGTAGGCTGCAGAAGATAAGACAGTGGTATAGAGCAACACGGGTGGGGCCTGCAGGTAGGCTGCAGAAGATAAGACAGTGGTATAGAGCAACACTGGTGGGGCCTGAAGGTAGGCTGCAGAAGATAAGACAGTGGTATAGAGCAACACTGGTGGGGCCTGAAGGTAGGCTGCAGAAGATAAGACAGTGGTATAGAGCAACACGGGTGGGGCCTGCAGGTAGGCTGCAGAAGATAAGACAGTGGTATAGAGCAACACAGGTGGGGCCTGCAGGTAGGCTGCAGAAGATAAGACAGTGGTATAGAGCAACACGGGTGGGGGCTGCAGAAGACAAGACAGTGGTATAGAGCAACACAGGTGGGGCCTGCAGGTAGGCTGCAGAAGATAAGACAGTGGTATAGAGCAACACGGGTGGGGGCTGCAGAAGACAAGACAGTGGTATAGAGCAACACGGGTGGGGCCTGCAGGTAGGCTGCAGAAGATAAGACAGTGGTATAGAGCAACACGGGTGGGGCCTGCAGGTAGGCTGCAGAAGATAAGACAGTGGTATAGAGCAACACTGGTGGGGCCTGAAGGTAGGCTGCAGAAGATAAGACAGTGGTATAGAGCAACACTGGTGGGGCCTGAAGGTAGGCTGCAGAAGATAAGACAGTGGTATAGAGCAACACGGGTGGGGCCTGCAGGTAGGCTGCAGAAGATAAGACAGTGGTATAGATTAACACTGGTGGGGCCTGAAGGTAGGCTGCAGAAGATAAGACAGTGGTATAGAGCAACACGGGTGGGGCCTGCAGGTAGGCTGCAGAAGATAAGACAGTGGTATAGAGCAACACGGGTGGGGCCTGAAGGTAGGCTGCAGAAGATAAGACAGTGGTATAGAGCAACACGGGTGGGGCCTGCAGGTAGGCTGCAGAAGATAAGACAGTGGTATAGAGCAACACGGGTGGGGCCTGCAGGTAGGCTGCAGAAGATAAGACAGTGGTATAGAGCAACACGGGTGGGGCCTGCAGGTAGGCTGCAGAAGATAAGACAGTGGTATAGAGCAACACGGGTGGGGCCTGCAGGTAGGCTGCAGAAGATAAGACAGTGGTATAGAGCAACACAGGTGGGGCCTGCAGGTAGGCTGCAGAAGATAAGACAGTGGTATAGAGCAACACGGGTGGGGGCTGCAGAAGACAAGACAGTGGTATAGAGCAACACGGGTGGGGCCTGCAGGTAGGCTGCAGAAGATAAGACAGTGGTATAGAGCAACACGGGTGGGGCCTGCAGGTAGGCTGCAGAAGATAAGACAGTGGTATAGAGCAACACTGGTGGGGCCTGAAGGTAGGCTGCAGAAGATAAGACAGTGGTATAGAGCAACACTGGTGGGGCCTGAAGGTAGGCTGCAGAAGATAAGACAGTGGTATAGAGCAACACGGGTGGGGCCTGCAGGTAGGCTGCAGAAGATAAGACAGTGGTATAGATTAACACTGGTGGGGCCTGCAGGTAGGCTGCAGAAGATAAGACAGTGGTATAGAGCAACACGGGTGGGGGCTGCAGAAGACAAGACAGTGGTATAGAGCAACACGGGTGGGGCCTGCAGGTAGGCTGCAGAAGATAAGACAGTGGTATAGAGCAACACGGGTGGGGCCTGCAGGTAGGCTGCAGAAGATAAGACAGTGGTATAGAGCAACACTGGTGGGGCCTGAAGGTAGGCTGCAGAAGATAAGACAGTGGTATAGAGCAACACTGGTGGGGCCTGAAGGTAGGCTGCAGAAGATAAGACAGTGGTATAGAGCAACACGGGTGGGGCCTGCAGGTAGGCTGCAGAAGATAAGACAGTGGTATAGAGCAACACAGGTGGGGCCTGCAGGTAGGCTGCAGAAGATAAGACAGTGGTATAGAGCAACACGGGTGGGGGCTGCAGAAGACAAGACAGTGGTATAGAGCAACACAGGTGGGGCCTGCAGGTAGGCTGCAGAAGATAAGACAGTGGTATAGAGCAACACGGGTGGGGGCTGCAGAAGACAAGACAGTGGTATAGAGCAACACGGGTGGGGCCTGCAGGTAGGCTGCAGAAGATAAGACAGTGGTATAGAGCAACACGGGTGGGGCCTGCAGGTAGGCTGCAGAAGATAAGACAGTGGTATAGAGCAACACTGGTGGGGCCTGAAGGTAGGCTGCAGAAGATAAGACAGTGGTATAGAGCAACACGGGTGGGGCCTGCAGGTAGGCTGCAGAAGATAAGACAGTGGTATAGATTAACACTGGTGGGGCCTGAAGGTAGGCTGCAGAAGATAAGACAGTGGTAGAGCAACACGGGTGGGGCCTAGGTAGGCTGCAGAAGATAAGACAGTGGTATAGAGCAACACGGGTGGCTGCAGAAGATAAGACAGTGGTATGCAACACGGGTAGGCTGCAGAAGATAAGACAGTGGTATAGAGCAACACGGGTGGGGCCTGCAGGTAGGCTGCAGAAGATAAGACAGTGGTATAGAGCAACACGGGTGGGGCCTGCAGGTAGGCTGCAGAAGATAAGACAGTGGTATAGAGCAACACGGGTGGGGCCTGCAGGTAGGCTGCAGAAGATAAGACAGTGGTATAGAGCAACACTGGTGGGGCCTGCAGGTAGGCTGCAGAAGATAAGACAGTGGTATAGAACAACATTGGTGGGGCCTGAAGGTAGGCTGCAGAAGATAAGACAGTGGTATAGAGCAACACTGGTGGGGCCTGAAGGTAGGCTGCAGAAGATAAGACAGTGGTATAGAGCAACACGGGTGGGGCCTGCAGGTAGGCTGCAGAAGATAAGACAGTGGTATAGAGCAACACGGGTGGGGCCTGCAGGTAGGCTGCAGAAGATAAGACAGTGGTATAGAGCAACACGGGTGGGGCCTGCAGGTAGGCTGCAGAAGATAAGACAGTGGTATAGAGCAACACGGGTGGGGCCTGCAGGTAGGCTGCAGAAGATAAGACAGTGGTATAGAGCAACACTGGTGGGGCCTGAAGGTAGGCTGCAGAAGATAAGACAGTGGTATAGAGCAACACTGGTGGGGCCTGAAGGTAGGCTGCAGAAGATAAGACAGTGGTATAGAGCAACACAGGTGGGGCCTGCAGGTAGGCTGCAGAAGATAAGACAGTGGTATAGAGCAACACGGGTGGGGCTGCAGAAGACAAGACAGTGGTATAGAGCAACACGGGTGGGGCCTGCAGGTAGGCTGCAGAAGATAAGACAGTGGTATAGAGCAACACGGGTGGGGCCTGCAGGTAGGCTGCAGAAGATAAGACAGTGGTATAGAGCAACACTGGTGGGGCCTGAAGGTAGGCTGCAGAAGATAAGACAGTGGTATAGAGCAACACTGGTGGGGCCTGAAGGTAGGCTGCAGAAGATAAGACAGTGGTATAGAGCAACACGGGTGGGGCCTGCAGGTAGGCTGCAGAAGATAAGACAGTGGTATAGAGCAACACAGGTGGGGCCTGCAGGTAGGCTGCAGAAGATAAGACAGTGGTATAGAGCAACACGGGTGGGGGCTGCAGAAGACAAGACAGTGGTATAGAGCAACACAGGTGGGGCCTGCAGGTAGGCTGCAGAAGATAAGACAGTGGTATAGAGCAACACGGGTGGGGGGCAGAAGACAAGACAGTGGTATAGAGCAACACGGGTGGGGCCTGCAGGTAGGCTGCAGAAGATAAGACAGTGGTATAGAGCAACACGGGTGGGGCCTGCAGGTAGGCTGCAGAAGATAAGACAGTGGTATAGAGCAACACTGGTGGGGCCTGAAGGTAGGCTGCAGAAGATAAGACAGTGGTATAGAGCAACACTGGTGGGGCCTGAAGGTAGGCTGCAGAAGATAAGACAGTGGTATAGAGCAACACGGGTGGGGCCTGCAGGTAGGCTGCAGAAGATAAGACAGTGGTATAGATTAACACTGGTGGGGCCTGAAGGTAGGCTGCAGAAGATAAGACAGTGGTATAGAGCAACACGGGTGGGGCCTGCAGGTAGGCTGCAGAAGATAAGACAGTGGTATAGAGCAACACGGGTGGGGCCTGAAGGTAGGCTGCAGAAGATAAGACAGTGGTATAGAGCAACACGGGTGGGGCCTGCAGGTAGGCTGCAGAAGATAAGACAGTGGTATAGAGCAACACGGGTGGGGCCTGCAGGTAGGCTGCAGAAGATAAGACAGTGGTATAGAGCAACACGGGTGGGGCCTGCAGGTAGGCTGCAGAAGATAAGACAGTGGTATAGAGCAACACGGGTGGGGCCTGCAGGTAGGCTGCAGAAGATAAGACAGTGGTATAGAGCAACACAGGTGGGGCCTGCAGGTAGGCTGCAGAAGATAAGACAGTGGTATAGAGCAACACGGGTGGGGGCTGCAGAAGACAAGACAGTGGTATAGAGCAACACGGGTGGGGCCTGCAGGTAGGCTGCAGAAGATAAGACAGTGGTATAGAGCAACACGGGTGGGGCCTGCAGGTAGGCTGCAGAAGATAAGACAGTGGTATAGAGCAACACTGGTGGGGCCTGAAGGTAGGCTGCAGAAGATAAGACAGTGGTATAGAGCAACACTGGTGGGGCCTGAAGGTAGGCTGCAGAAGATAAGACAGTGGTATAGAGCAACACGGGTGGGGCCTGCAGGTAGGCTGCAGAAGATAAGACAGTGGTATAGATTAACACTGGTGGGGCCTGCAGGTAGGCTGCAGAAGATAAGACAGTGGTATAGAGCAACACGGGTGGGGGCTGCAGAAGACAAGACAGTGGTATAGAGCAACACGGGTGGGGCCTGCAGGTAGGCTGCAGAAGATAAGACAGTGGTATAGAGCAACACGGGTGGGGCCTGCAGGTAGGCTGCAGAAGATAAGACAGTGGTATAGAGCAACACTGGTGGGGCCTGAAGGTAGGCTGCAGAAGATAAGACAGTGGTATAGAGCAACACTGGTGGGGCCTGAAGGTAGGCTGCAGAAGATAAGACAGTGGTATAGAGCAACACGGGTGGGGCCTGCAGGTAGGCTGCAGAAGATAAGACAGTGGTATAGAGCAACACAGGTGGGGCCTGCAGGTAGGCTGCAGAAGATAAGACAGTGGTATAGAGCAACACGGGTGGGGGCTGCAGAAGACAAGACAGTGGTATAGAGCAACACAGGTGGGGCCTGCAGGTAGGCTGCAGAAGATAAGACAGTGGTATAGAGCAACACGGGTGGGGGCTGCAGAAGACAAGACAGTGGTATAGAGCAACACGGGTGGGGCCTGCAGGTAGGCTGCAGAAGATAAGACAGTGGTATAGAGCAACACGGGTGGGGCCTGCAGGTAGGCTGCAGAAGATAAGACAGTGGTATAGAGCAACACTGGTGGGGCCTGAAGGTAGGCTGCAGAAGATAAGACAGTGGTATAGAGCAACACGGGTGGGGCCTGCAGGTAGGCTGCAGAAGATAAGACAGTGGTATAGATTAACACTGGTGGGGCCTGAAGGTAGGCTGCAGAAGATAAGACAGTGGTATAGAGCAACACGGGTGGGGCCTGCAGGTAGGCTGCAGAAGATAAGACAGTGGTATAGAGCAACACGGGTGGGGCCTGAAGGTAGGCTGCAGAAGATAAGACAGTGGTATAGAGCAACACGGGTGGGGCCTGCAGGTAGGCTGCAGAAGATAAGACAGTGGTATAGAGCAACACGGGTGGGGCCTGCAGGTAGGCTGCAGAAGATAAGACAGTGGTATAGAGCAACACGGGTGGGGCCTGCAGGTAGGCTGCAGAAGATAAGACAGTGGTATAGAACAACACGGGTGGGGCCTGCAGGTAGGCTGCAGAAGATAAGACAGTGGTATAGAGCAACACTGGTGGGGCCTGCAGGTAGGCTGCAGAAGATAAGACAGTGGTATAGAACAACACTGGTGGGGCCTGAAGGTAGGCTGCAGAAGATAAGACAGTGGTATAGAGCAACACTGGTGGGGCCTGAAGGTAGGCTGCAGAAGATAAGACAGTGGTATAGAGCAACACGGGTGGGGCCTGCAGGTAGGCTGCAGAAGATAAGACAGTGGTATAGAGCAACACGGGTGGGGCCTGCAGGTAGGCTGCAGAAGATAAGACAGTGGTATAGAGCAACACGGGTGGGGCCTGCAGGTAGGCTGCAGAAGATAAGACAGTGGTATAGAACAACACGGGTGGGGCCTGCAGGTAGGCTGCAGAAGATAAGACAGTGGTATAGAGCAACACTGGTGGGGCCTGCAGGTAGGCTGCAGAAGATAAGACAGTGGTATAGAACAACACTGGTGGGGCCTGAAGGTAGGCTGCAGAAGATAAGACAGTGGTATAGAGCAACACTGGTGGGGCCTGAAGGTAGGCTGCAGAAGATAAGACAGTGGTATAGAGCAACACGGGTGGGGCCTGCAGGTAGGTGCAGAAGATAAGACAGTGGTATAGAGCAACACGGGTGGGGCCTGCAGGTAGGCTGCAGAAGATAAGACAGTGGTATAGAGCAACACTGGTGGGGCCTGTAGGTAGGCTGCAGAAGATAAGACAGTGGTATAGAGCAACACGGGTGGGGCCTGCAGGTAGGTGCAGAAGATAAGACAGTGGTATAGAGCAACACTGGTGGGGCCTGCAGGTAGGCTGCAAAAGGACTAATAGTTCTTAGCAGTTCTTCTGGAGAAAGATCAACATATTTGCCTTCTCTGGCAGAAGTCAGGACCTCTCCTGGCTTATTGTGTTCCCTGCAGTCAAATACTCTCTCGCCAGGGGTGGAGGAGGCTTGAGCACAGAGGTAGCTGTTTCAATGTCTGTGAGGAGGGACAGAGTAGTTATCTTCCCCCACCACCACATCACCAGGAACTTCAGCTATGGGGACGGGAGGCAGGCCTTTGTAGAGCTCCACCTCTAGGTTAACAGGCTCGGTGAACAGCTCCTCCAATGCACTCCTTGTTTTGTACAATGGAGGGACTGTCTCCTCCATTTCCTCTCCTTCTCATTCAGACTCCTCCTGTTGCTGTTGCTCTGTGTCTGTCTGCTCCGGCTCCTCTGACAGCCCTGGTGTTGCTCCTGTCACACTGTCCTTCCTCAGTCTGTCCCAGGTGGCGTCACTCACCAGCCTCCCTTTAAATCTGGGGTCCATTGCTTCGGCCTGATGCAGGAAGGCTTGAATGTCGTCCTCCTGATAGCGGTCGGAGAGGTTCTCCCACACCATCTCTTTGATGGTTGCCACAAACGTTGTGTCTTCATGCTTCATAGTGAAGTGCTCTTCCAGTTTGTGGAGGACGGGTTTGATCGGTCCACAGGTGGCATTCATTTCACATGACACACACAGTGTGGATGTATAGATGATTCTCATGAGCTGGACCAACTCCTCTGCCTTACGGAAGTCCTCGTCCTTCAGACAGTCCAAGTTGTCCTTGGTCGTTGCTTTTCTCAGTCGTGGATCAGGCTGCTGCTTGGATCACTGCCTACTGCTCCATGAATCTCTCTATCGTTAGAGTTCCATCTGGTCCTGACATCAAGGATGAGTGAGTGTTGCGCGAAGGCCTGAAACTGAATTTAAAAAACAACATACATTTAATTACCGCACACTTGAATATTGAATTAAATTGTTAAATGTGGGAATTTCAAAATAATACTTGAATAGATTGAACTGGCTTCTTACCAAGGAGCTGCTGCTTCTCCTTCAAGACTGTTTTGGACATCGAGGATCTCCTGAACCACACAACCACTGCTCTGATTGGGGCTGGACATCGAGGATCTCCTGAACCACACGACCACTGCTCTGATTGGGGCTGGACATCGAGGATCTCCTGAACCACACAACCACTGCTCTGATTGGGGCTGGACATCGAGGATCTCCTGAACCACACAACCACTGCTCTGATTGGGGCTGGACATCGAGGATCTCTTGAACCACACGACCACTGCTCTGATTGGGGCTGGACATCGAGGATCTCTTGAACCACATGACCACTGCTCTGATTGGGGCTGGACATCGAGGATCTCCTGAACCACACGACCACTGCTCTGATTGGGGCTGGACATCGAGGATCTCCTGAACCACACGACCACTGCTCTGATTCAGGCTGCCCATTTATCAATGGAAGTCATTTGGTCGATTTTCTGCGCTGCCAGATTTGATGTGTGTGCAAAGCATCCTATTTTTAGGATGTGTAGCCTCTTGATGGCAACATCATCCATGTTATCAACAGTTAGAGCAGCGCAAGGTTGTAGCTGTATCTCAAACTCTTCCAGAATGTCTGAGATCTCCTCTGTCATTACTTGGCCAGTTTGGAATTTGTACTCTGTCCTGGTGTGGAGGATATTCTGTTTTACACTGTCCTGGTGTGGAGGACCTGTTGTACACTGCCCTGGTGTGGATGACCTTCTGTTGTACACTGCCCTGGTGTGGAGGACCTGTTGTACACTGCCCTGGTGTGGAGGACCTTCTGTTGTACACTGTCCTGGTGTGGAGGACCTGTTGTACACTGCCCTGGTGTGGAGGACCTTCTGTTGTACACTGTCCTGGTGTGGAGGACCTGTTGTACACTGCCCTGGTGTGGATGACCTTCTGTTGTACACTGCCCTGGTGTGGATGACCTTCTGTTTTACACTGCCCTGGTGTGGAGGACCTTCTGTTGTACACTGCCCTGGTGTGGAGGACCTTCTGTTGTACACTGCCCTGGTGTGGAGGACCTTCTGTTGTACACTGTCCTGGTGTGGAGGACCTGTTGTACACTGCCCTGGTGTGGAGGACCTTCTGTTGTACACTGCCCTGGTGTGGAGGATATTCTGTTGTACACTGTCCTGGTGTGGATGACCTGTTGTACACTGCCCTGGTGTGGAGGACCTTCTGTTGTACACTGCCCTGGTGTGGATGACCTTCTGTTTTACACTGCCCTGGTGTGGAGGACCTTCTGTTGTACACTGCCCTGGTGTGGAGGATATTCTGTTTTACACTGTCCTGGTGTGGAGGACCTTCTGTTGTACACTGTCCTGGTGTGGAGGACCTGTTGTACACTGTCCTGGTGTGGAGGACCTTCTGTTGTACACTGCCCTGGTGTGGATGACCTTCTGTTTTACACTGTCCTGGTGTGGAGGATATTCTGTTGTACACTGTCCTGGTGTGGAGGATATTCTGTTGTACACTGCCCTGGTGTGGAGGACCTTCTGTTGTACACTGTCCTGGTGTGGATGACATTCTGTTTTACACTGTCCTGGTGTGGAGGACCTTCTGTTTTACACTGCCCTGGTGTGGAGGACCTTCTGTTGTACTCTGTCCTGGTGTGGAGGACCTTCTGTTGTACACTGCCCTGGTGTGGAGGACCTTCTGTTGTACACTGTCCTGGTGTGGATGACATTCTGTTTTACACTGTCCTGGTGTGGAGGACCTTCTGTTGTACACTGTCCTGGTGTGGAGGACCTTCTGTTTTACACTGTCCTGGTGTGGAGGACCTTCTGTTGTACTCTGTCCTGGTGTGGAGGACCTTCTGTTGTACACTGCCCTGGTGTGGAGGACCTTCTGTTGTACACTGCCCTGGTGTGGAGGATATTCTGTTTTACACTGTCCTGGTGTGGAGGACCTGTTGTACACTGCCCTGGTGTGGATGACCTTCTGTTGTACACTGCCCTGGTGTGGAGGACCTTCTGTTTTACACTGTCCTGGTGTGGAGGACCTTCTGTTGTACACTGCCCTGGTGTGGAGGATATTCTGTTGTACACTGTCCTGGTGTGGAGGACCTTCTGTTGTACACTGCCCTGGTGTGGAGGACCTTCTGTTGTACACTGCCCTGGTGTGGAGGACCTTCTGTTGTACACTGCCCTGGTGTGGAGGACCTTCTGTTGTACACTGCCCTGGTGTGGAGGATATTCTGTTGTACACTGCCCTGGTGTGGAGGACCTTCTGTTTTACACTGTCCTGGTGTGGAGGACATTCTGTTGTACACTGCCCTGGCTTGTGTAGTGCACTGTAACCATGAGATAGTGGTCCTGACAGAGGCTGGTTCACCTGTCTGATGTGATGGCCAGCTTCTTCAGCTCAGTCATCACATTGGCCTTGTCTATACCATACCAGGTAGGAATGAATGTGTCACTGAGGTAACTCCTGGAGGGAGGGGTATTTTTGGGGTTGAGGGCCTTGCTCATCTCTTCTGCATAATTCAACACATTAACTCTTTTTTTAATCATTATTGAATTATTGTGTTGTATTGTGGAGTGATGGGACTAACATACAACCATTTTTTGTACCACTACATCCTAAACATGAATACATCTCACTATATACCGACTGTTAACTAAAGCCCTTGGACTCCACTGTTGCAAAGGGGTGTAGGCCTTTCACTATGACCTTGGTCACGGCTAGGTGGCACTCATTCACCCTGTCCTCAGTCATCTTCCCACTAGCTGCCAGCGTGAAGGGGCTTTAACAAAGTTGCAAAATCCTTTTAATGGGTGATTTGAATTTCTGAACTCACCCATAGCTAAACAATCAGCTGGATAATGGGTCTTTTTGATCAGGAACCCATGTTCACATAATCTAGTTAACTCCGTGTGTGTGGGCTCTAGACTGCTAGCATACGTACCTAACGTAGATCAGGCAACGAGGGATGAACTACGAGCTAGGCAGTCGAACACTGTGCACTTCTCTGCCTGTACATGATGCACTTTCCATAGATGTTTGGACAGATTGCTCGTGTTTCCTCCCCTTTACAAGCAAAATGTCTTGTTGTTGTGGCAACGGAGTATTGTTTAGCTCTCTCCGCTGTCGTCACTAATTAAGAGCAGGGTGCTGTGTGTGCTGTAGCGCAGGGAGAGACATCTCTCTTCTGGATTGGGTATAGTGAAAATGCATCATAGTCAAATGTCTTCATCTTACTGCAAATTAGAAACGGTTGGTGAGATAAAGAGCAAGATAACGTTTATGTAGCAATAATAAATAGGAAATGTATTTTCTTATTAATATCTCCAGTACCGAAAGCAGAACCGATAACGTTGTAGCTAATCAATACTACTATCTTTCATAATTTAGCCCCGGGGCCCGTTTAACACCGGGTTTCAGTACCCATCCCTACTAAGCAGGGACCTGGGCTGGTAGAGTGGTGGCTGGTAGAGTGGTGGCGGTGGTAGAGTGGTGGCGGTGGTAGAGTGGGACTAATTAGGACCTGGGCTGGTAGAGTGGTGGCTGGTAGAGTGGTGGCGGTGGTAGAGTGGGACTAATTAGGACCTGGGCTGGTAGAGTGGTGGCTGGTAGAGTGGTGGCTGGTAGAGTGGTGGAGGTGGTAGAGTGGTGGCTGGTAGAGTGGTGGCTGGTAGCGCGGTGGTAGAGTGGGACTAATTAGGACCTGGGCTGGTAGAGTGGTGGCTGGTAGAGTGGTGGCTGGTAGAGTGGTGGAGGTGGTAGAGTGGGACTAATTAGGACCTGGGCTGGTAGAGTGGTGGCTGGTAGAGTGGTGGCTGGTAGAGTGGTGGCTGGTAGAGTGGTGGCTGGTAGAGTGGTGGAGGTGGTAGAGTGGGACTAATTAGGACCTGGGCTGGTAGAGTGGTGGCTGGTAGAGTGGTGGCTGGTAGAGTGGTGGAGGTGGTAGAGTGGGACTAATTAGGACCTGGGCTGGTAGAGTGGTGGCTGGTAGAGTGGTGGCTGGTAGAGTGGTGGAGGTGGTAGAGTGGGACTAATTAGGACCTAGCCCAGGTCATAATTAGTCCCACTCTACCACCTCCACCACTCTATCACCTCCAGTGGTGGCTGGTAGAGTGGTGGCGGTGTTCGTAGAGTGGTGGCGGTGTTCGTAGAGTGGTGGCGGTGTTCGTAGAGTGGTGGCGGTGTTCGTAGAGTGGTGGCGGTGTTCGTAGAGTGGTGGAGGTGTTCGTAGAGTGGTGGAGGTGTTCGTAGAGTGGTGGAGGTGTTCGTAGAGTGGTGGAGGTGTTCGTAGAGTGGTTGAGTGAAAACAGAGACATGTTGGAAAATAGCAGTTGTGAATGTGTCATCTGCTCATCACTAGCACAGAATAACCTGCATTTTAAAGTGTGTGTGAGTTAGAGAGACCTATGTGCTTGTTGACAAGCGCTTGTCATCAACCAGACCACATCAGTCACCATCTCTCGCTCTTTCTTTGGGGGGGGGGAAAATATATATTTTTTTCAATACATTTTTGGGGGGTTTGATCGGAAGATCACCATATTAGGGTGTCAGACTCGACTCATCTCATCTGCTCTCTCTGATGCTTCTTGACCGAAGCTTCTGCAATCATTTAGTAGCTAAGTACCCACTTGTCACGGTAGTGGAATGTTAATGACCAAGCAGCCACTTCCCCACTACCACATTCCCTAGGTCTACATCCCAAATGGCACCCTATTCCCTTTATTTGACCAGGGCCCATAGAGCTCTGGTAACAAGTAGTGCACTGTCTAGAGAATAGGGTGCGATTTGGGACGTAGCCATGGAGGAACAAGCCACAAGATGTTTGAGAGGGATTGTGGTAAATATGAGAAGGTCAGTATCTTAAGTATTACACGCAGTATTACACCCAGTAGGCCTCTCCTTTAGGCTACAAACAACCCGTCTAGTAAATACTACTGTGTCAGTGTACCAAAGGACGTCCTATTGCCTTTATAGTGCACTACTTTCGCTCTTTTTGTATCTCGCTTTGTCTCGCTCTCTAGATGGTATACAGCTACAGGCGGAAGGGACTTTTCACAGCAGGTTGGGAGTGCTCTTTCAGCAGGTTGGGAGTGCTCTTTCAGCAGGTTGGGAGTGCTCTTTCAGCAGGTTGGGAGTGCTCTTTCAGCAGGTTGGGAGTGCTCTTTCAGCAGGTTGGGAGTGCTCGGGCTGCAGGTTGGGAGTGCTCGTGCTGCAGGTTGGGAGTGCTCTTTCAGCAGGTTGGGAGTGCTCTTTCAGCAGGTTGGGAGTGCTCTTTCAGCAGGTTGGGAGTGCTCTTTCAGCAGGTTGGGAGTGCTCGGGCTGCAGGTTGGGAGTGCTCTTTCAGCAGGTTGGGAGTGCTCTTTCAGCAGGTTGGGAGTGCTCTTTCAGCAGGTTGGGAGTGCTCTTTCAGCAGGTTGGGAGTGCTCTTTCAGCAGGTTGGGAGTGCTCAGGCTGCAGGTTGGGAGTGCTCAGGCTGCAGGTTGGGAGTGCTCAGGCTGCAGGTTGGGAGTGCTCAGGCTGCAGGTTGGGGAGTGCTCAGGCTGCAGGTTGGGAGTGCTCAGGCTGCAGGTTGGGAGTGCTCAGGCTGCAGGTTGGGAGTGCTCAGGCTGCAGGTTGGGAGTGCTCAGGCTGCAGGTTGGGAGTGCTCAGGCTGCAGGTTGGGAGTGCTCAGGCTGCAGGTTGGGAGTGCTCAGGCTGCAGGTTGGGAGTGCTCAGGCTGCAGGTTGGGAGTGCTCAGGCTGCAGGTTGGGAGTGCTCAGGCAGCAGGTTGGGAGTGCTCAGGCAGCAGGTTGGGAGTGCTCAGGCAGCAGGTTGGGAGTGCTCAGGCAGCAGGTTAACTAAAATGCTCTCCCTCTGTCCGTTGCTGTATACCATCTAGCCACAACCCCTCAAACGGTTTAGTGGTCGAAGTGTGATTTCCTGTTTACCCAGTGTTCTCGTGGAAACAGCCAGATCTCAGAGCTGATATGATACAAGCCTCTGTTTGTTGTTGTTTTGCTCTGGGTTTGGGGGAATTAAGGTGTGTGTGATGTGCTATGTGATCCCACTAATGGCAGCCAAATGTATTTCTGTAGCATTCTTTTCAGCCTGCATCATGTGTTCAGAGGCACAGTAACATGATCCCAGATACCTCTGTGTATCTGAAGACTAACTGACAGTCAGGGAAAGCTTTCCCTAGCCTCATGGACGCAGAGCCTATAGTTGAAGTCGGAAGTTTACATACACTTAGGTTTCGTTCAGTAACTCGTTTTTCAACCACTCCACAAATTTCTTGTTAACAAACTATAGTTTTGGCAAGTCTGTTAGGACATCTACTTTGTGCATGACAAGAAGTAATTTTTCCAACAATTGTTTACAGATTCATTCACTTTATCACAATTCCAGTGGGTCAGAAGTTAACATACACTAAGTTGACTGTGCCTTTAAACAGCTTGGAAAACTCCAGAAAATGATGTCATGGCTTTAGAAGCTTCTGATGGGCTAATTGACATCATTTGAGTCAATTGGAGGTGTACCTGTGGATGTATTTTAAGGCCTACCTTCAAACTCAGTGCCTCTGGTTCATCCTTGGGAGCAATTTCCAAATGCCTGAAGGAACCACATTCATATGTACAAACAATAGTACGTAAGTATAACCACCATGGGACCACGCAGCCATCATACCACTCAGGAAGGAGACGCGTTCTGTCTCCTAGAGATAAACGTACTTTGGTGCGAAAAGTGCATATCATTCCCAGAACAACAGCAAAGGACCTTATGAAGATGCTGGAGGAAACAGGTACAAAAGTATCTATATCCACAGTAAAACGAGTCCTATATCGACATAACCTGAAATGCCACTCAGCAAGGAAGAAGCCACTGCTCCAAAACCGCCATTGAAAAGCCAGACTACGGTTTGCAACTGCACATGGGGACAAAGAATGTACTTTTTGGAGAAATGTCCTCTGGTCTGATGAAACAAAAATGGAACTGTTTGGCCATAATGACCATCATTACGTTTGGAGGAAAAAGGGGGATGCTTGCAAGCTGAAGAACACCATCCCAACCGTGAAGCATGGGGGTGGCAGCATTATGTCGTGGGGGTGCCTTGCTGCAGGGGGGACTGGTGCACTTCACAAAATAGATGCATAATGAGGCTGGGAAAATGATGTGGATATATTGAAGCAACATGAAGACATCAGTGAAAGCTTGGTCGCAGATGGGTCTTCCAAATGAACTATGACCCCAAGCATACTTCCAAAGTTGTAGCAAAATGGCTTAAGTACAACAAAGTAAAGGTATTGGAGTGGCCGTCACAAAGAGTGGCCACCTCAATCCTATAGAAAATGTGTGGGCAGAACTGAAAAAGCGTGTGCGAGAAAGGAGGCCTACAAACCTGACTGTTACACCAGCTCTGTCAGGAGGAATTTTGTATTTATTTTATTTTTATTTCACCTTTTATTTAACCAGGTAGGCAAGTTGAGAAGAAGTTCTCATTTACAGCTGTGACTTGGCCAAGATAAAGCAAAGCAGTTCGACACATACAACAACCAAGAGTTGCACATGGAATAAACAAACATACTCAATGATACAGTAGACAAAAAAAAAGTAAATATGCAGTATGTGCAAATGAGGTAAGATAAAGGAGGTAAGATAATAAAATAGGCCATAGTGGCGAAGTAATTACAATATAGCAATTAAACACTGGAATGGTAGAATGGGCAGAAGATGGATGTGCAAGTAGAGATACTGTGGTGCAAAGGAGCAAAATAAATATATACAGTATGGGGATGAGGTAGTTGGATGGGCTATTTACAGATGGAATGATCTGTGAGTTGCTCTGACAGCTGGTGCTTAAAGCTAGTGAGGGAGATATGAGTCTCCAGCTTCAGCGATTTTTGCAGTTCGTTCCAGTCATTGGCAGCAAATAACTGGAGGGAAAGGCGGCCAAAGGAGGAATTGGCTTTGGGGGTGACAAGTGAAATATACCTGCTGGAGCGTGTGCTGCGGGTGGGTGCTGCTATGGTGACCAGTGAACTGAGATAAGGCGGGGCTTTACCTAGCAAAGACTTGTAGATGACCTGGAGCCAGTGGGTTTGGCGATGAGGAATGAGCCAAAAGTAATCCAACTTATTGTGGGAAGCTTGTGGAATGCTACCAAAAACGTTTGACCAAAGTTAAACACAATGCTACCAAATACTAATTGACCATGTAAACTTCTCACCCACTGGGAATGTGTTGAAAGAAATAAAACCTGAAATAAATCACTCTACTATTATTCTGACATTACACATTCTTAAAATAAAGTGGTGATCCTAACTGACCTAAGACAGGGAATTTTTTGCGGAAAGATGCATTTCAGTTGAATGTATTCAGTTGTACAGCTGACTTGGTATCACCCTTACTTTACCCCACTATGTGCTGAAATGAACCGTCTTTTTTGAGAACAGTGATTAAGTTATATTATTAGCCTAAATTATGATTATATAATCATCACATGACTATAATCATTTTTATGGTGTAAGTTAGCTTCCCAAGGACCACCTATGTCAGAATAACTGTCCACATTTACTTTTCCTCAGCCAACAAAATGAGTAACCTATTTTTTTTTTTTTAAGTTGACCTATTCTATTGGTCAGCTTGTCATTCTGTGCGAGAAAGAACTAGCCTATTGCAAACAGACTCTGGCACAGTTGTGGGACGATAAATCCCAAATTCATACAGCCAGTAGGTCTATGCTAAATATTATTTTCTTTAAAAGGGGGGGGAAAATACACTTTAAAAAGCAATGAGGCTCATGCAACAGATCTGAACGTTTCGCTTCAAATGTTGATAAACTTAAGGCTGCGTGGGAATGTTCATTCTGTTATGCAGTTAGCGGATAAACAACCGTTTTTTTGTGACCGAGAGGAAAATATCCTTTCAAAATTTAGAAAGAGAGGTTACTGTCTTAAGAAATATTCACGACCTTTGACTTGTTCCACATGTTGTTACAGCCTGAATAAAACATGTATTAAATTGAGATGTTTTTCTAGATGTTTACAAATGAATAAAACATTTATTAAATTGAGATTTGTTGTCACTGGCCTACACACAATACCTCAAAATGACAAAGTGGAATGTTTTTCTAGACGTTTACAAATTAATAAAACATGAAAAATTGATATGTCTTGAGTCAAGTTTTCAACCCCTTTTTTATGGCAAACCTAAATAAGTTCAGGAGTAAAAATGTGCTTAACCAGTCACATAAGTCACTCTGTCTTCAATAATAATTAATGACTAACTAATCTCTGTACTCCACATATACAATTATCTGTAAGGTCCCTCAGTCGAGCTGTGAATTTCAAACACAGATTCAACCACAAAGACCAGGGAGGTTTTCTTTCCAATCAGTTGTTTTGTGATAAGGTAGGGGTGGTCACAGAAGATAGCCCTACTTGGAAAAAAGACCAAGTCCATATTATGGCAAGATCAGCTCAAATAAGCAAAGAGAAATGAGTCAATCTGGATAATGTCAAGAACTTAACAATTCTTCAAGTGCAGTCACAAAAACAATCAAGCGCTATGATGAAACTGGCTCTCATGAGGACCGCCACAGGAATGGAAGATCCAAAGTTACATCTGCTGCAGAGGATATGTTCATTAGAGTTAATTGCTTCAGAGGTCAAGCAACAGACACATCTCAACATCAACTGTTCAGAGGATACTGTGTGAATCAGGCCTTCACGGTTGAATTGCTGCAAGGAAACTACTACTAAAGGACACCAATAATAGGATACTTATTTTTTTACATTTTCTTTTTAACTAGGCAAGTCAGTTAAGAACAAATTCTTATTTACAATGACAGCCTACCCCGGGCCAATTGTGCACCGCCCTATAAGACTCCCAATCACGACCAGTTGTGATACAGCCTGGGCCAAGAAACACAAGCAATAGACAGACTGGTAGAAATCTGTCCGTTGGTCTGATGAGTCCAAATGTGAGATTATTGGTTCCAACCGCCGTGTCTTTGTGAGACGCAGAGGAGGTGAACGGATGATCTCTGCATGTGTGAACAATGGGTCAAATACAATTGGCATGGTTTGGAAGGAGTTGGACCGCAGAGTCCAAGGAAAAACAGCCAACAAGGGAAGCCGGTTGAGAGAATGCAAAGGGTGGCTTCTTTGAAGAATCTAAAATATATTTAGATTTGTTTAACACTTCTTTGGTTACTACATGATTTCATAGTTTTGATGTCTTCACTATTATTCTACAATGTAGAAAATAGTCAAAATAAATAAAAACCCTTGAATTAGGTGTGTCAATTTATGATGAAAATTACAGGCCTCATCTTTTTAAGTGGGAGAACTTGCACAATTGGTGGCTGACTAAATACTTTCTTGCCCCAGTGTGTATGTATATATAGTAGCGAGATTAAGGGTGTGGGGTTTCCATGTCACCAAGTTCAATAACAAATCAGGCACAAATAGAACTCAAGGGGGAAGTTTATTAGGGATTTTTGTACACAGGGAAAGACGGGGGGAATTCACCAATCACCTCACAGTCCACGTTCCATTTTCCAGGGTAATCCTCACACTCGGGTCCTCAGGATAATCCGGTCCGGTACACAAGGGAGTCCGACAGTCCAAGGCACAACATGTCATTTTTATTTTTTTATTTTACCTTTATTTAACCAGGCAAGTCAGTTAAGAACAAATTCTTATTTTCAATGACGGCCTAGGAACAGTGGGTTAACTGCCTGTTCAGGGGCAGAACGACAGATTTGTACCTTGTCAGCTCGGGGGTTTGAACTCGCAACCTTCCGGTTACTAGTCCAACGCTCTAACCACTAGGCTACCCTGCCGCCCGATATAATCTCACAGATAGTATGCTCTCTTCATAACGCTCTTAGTTCTCTCCTACTCTGCCTCGTTGTGCATGCTGCTTTCCCTTTTTATCCCCAAACACTTCTTCGCTTAACGAGCTACAGTCTTACCTGGATCAATGTGTCCATTTGGCAGAGGCTGGTGTTCTCGCATTTTGTTGAATTTGAGATTTTCTTCAATTTCATTCAGATTTTTATTATTAAAATTAAACAGGCACACGTTATGTCATCGGTAGAAACAGTAGGCTATAAGTATCTCCAACTTGAAATTCCCGCCACCAATGAAGTCTTTATAAAATAATCGCCTAAGTTTCTATGGTGGGATTTTGTCTATAGGCTACTTTGAAGAAGGGTTAGACATGCCTCATAATATGTAGTAAAATATTCAGGTTTCAAACCATTAAGTATAATTTCCAAATGCATATTTCCTGATGGCCTGTTGCTTGCAGTTGAATGGTGAATTTGGAGGCGCTCTTCAATTACCAGTTGAGAAATAAAAATAGTAGCTCTTTTTTTAATCATGCACCACAATTGTTTTTAACATGCAATCACATTTAGAATTGTTGTGCAATGAGTGGGCTTCTAAAAGCATGTTTAACTCCAGCTGCAAGAGGAGCATTAGGAGAAATCCCTCTCAAAATAAATCTCTGTATGCTGTGCGTGTGATAGTTGTGTTGAACAAATATAAAGATACATGATGACTAACGAAAATGAACACAATTTATTTACACTATATTATCCAAATTAACCTATTGATCGATAAGCATGACGGTCGAATGTACTCACATCGACTGATTTTTTTCCCCATCACTGAATATAAATCATTATTTTGGAATGGGATTGTTTTTCTCCTGGTCATTTTGGCCGGCAACAGTTTTATTTGTCGACTTTTAGTATTTTTTCCCGGGGGGGGGCGCTAACGGAACCTGTTTGCTGACTGCAGGGGCGCAACTTTGGTTTTAGAAGTGGGGCGGGATTCTTTTTTTTTTAAAGGAAAAAAAAGTATTATTATATCCACTTTGAAAAACACTCAACAGCCGACCCGGCTGTTCGGAGGCATCCGTGTGGTCCTAAAGCACACCGTTGCCTTGTTTTGTATCACATTCCAATGATAAATCTGAGGAGGACAGATGTGACCCGATTGAGGAAACTAGGCATATGCTGTAAGTCACGACTTCACAGGAGAGCCATTTGAACGTTATTTAAAAAAATGTATTTAAGAAAACGGGTTTTTGGCAGAAATGCCTTCTCGAACATGTGCCTTAATAACAAACTTGAATGCCATCTGTAAATACAAATAAAATTGTTAAATTACGAGCTTTGTTGGTTAAGCCACAGAACAAGCAACCTTCCCACTAGCCATGATTGACTGAGTTAATAAGTGGGCTGGACATGCTGAGAGAGGAGTTCTGATTGGTCTGCCATATAGAAGGCTTCTGTCTATTTGAGCTCATCAGTCTGTGTTGGTAATCCTGTCCAATGCGGATTTTTCATGTATTGTGTAGTGGAGCTGCATAAGTGTTGGTCTCCACTTTCAACTTTTGAAATCAGTGGAATTGGAGTATGATAGCTAAAGTGATGGAGAAAACGCCTGTCTCCGGATTACATGTTCAAGCTAAGGGCAACCGTGGTATGGCATTCCTGAAAGGGAGACCCGTCCATCATGCATGATGATGTATATAGGTAAAATAATCTAGCATTAGCTAGCTACATTTTCAGATATTACACGTTTCTAATCTTGACAGAAAGTGGTTTCATTTCAAGCTAAAGTGTACTGTTAACTAGCTAGCTAGCGTTAGCTGGCTGGCTCCCTAGCTGACGTTATAATTTGTATCCCAGAGTCGTATTCATGCTGAGTAGTAATGACATGATTTGGCACTGTGTTCATTGTTGTTTAGTATTAACTAGCTAATGTTAGCTAACGTTTCGTGACGTGTGTGATTCTAAACATTGTTTACCTAGCTAGCTAGCAACATGTCTTAAGCTAAAGTGCACTGTTAGCTAGCTAGCTAACGTTAGCTGGCTGGCTCTCTATCTGATGTTATTATTTGTATCTCAGAGCCATTTACTTTTCTAGTTAGAGCCTAATGTTAGCTAGCTAACATTGAACCTGGTTGGTTAGCTTCCAGCACCGTGGCATTGTTGAATATGGCCGGTGTCAGTAAACGTCTGCAAAAAAAGCGTAATGAAATTGTTGCCAGCAGGGCTGGTTAGGCTGTTTTCATGTTATCCCTAGGTAAACAAATGATCAAGTGTGCCATTTTCCCAAAAGTGAGTTTACAAGTTTATCAACTTTCAAAGCAGAATTACTTTCCCATTGTTCCTCAACTGCAGTGTATGATATACAATTTTGTAGCTCTGAGTCTCTACTTTTATCCAATGTAAAAATAAAAAACAATTTCAAATGTTGCTACATAAGACCGAATCCAGGTGGTGAGTCACATATATACAATTTCAGTATGTGGGGGGGGGCATGTACCCAGTGAAAGTTGCGTCTCTGGCTGACTGTTCCATTCATAGGAAAACTCACAGCGGGGGCCTGTCAGCATGACCCCCTTGTTGGTCTTCTCTATGATACATGTTCGGCTGCAAATTGGACATCCCTCCAATATCTGCAGCAGACAATCTTATGAGGTGGTGTTGACTGGGAGGGCCTGTGACAGGGTGATATAATAGCCAAGTTACAACTTGCATTTTGTTCTGAAGAAAGAACGAAGCTTTTTGCTAGTGCACTTCAAAAGCAAAAATGACTCAACTCGTTGTATCTTGCTTGGCTGAGGAATTAGCCTACTGTTTTATCAAGCCGGGTATTTTTTTTATACAACTTTGAATATTTCACATAACACACATTACCTGTCGTTGTTAATGAAGCTGTCTGTGTCATCAGGGTGGTAACTCGGGTCACTATCAGACGCTTTAAGATTTCCTTTTCATGGTATTCAAGTGAGACTCTGGCAACAAGACAGGTGTCACAAAGGTCTCATGACACACTTATTCTGAGGTCTCACCTGACAAACTGTGAAAATAGCAAGTGAACAGTGAATGAAATTATCGCTAAACCATTGCAATCACACATTGAAGGACATGTTACTATACCCATCTTTTCCCTTTCTGGTAGGTCCCGGCATCCGTTCATGACTAGGGGGATCAGTCTGGCAGGGTCAACTAATGTCATCAACACTCATTTATAAACATAGCTTGAGAAATAAAGTAATAACGTCATCTCAAATTCTATGTAGACTGACTGCTTCCGGATTGGATTAGATTCAGGCCGGTGACGCCGCTATAATATGCCACCAACTGTGACTGTTGTAGTCAGACATGAGCTGGCTAGTACCACCATAGCTGCATCCAATATTTATTTGATATGGGTTGCTCCTCTGGGAGGCTAATATGACTGTTTAGTCTAAATTACACTAATTTACAGTGGCATGGGGATAAGATGGCACCGCTAAAGTAGGCAAATAATTAGTAGGAAACAACTTTGCCATATGATGTCATCAAATTTACTTTAGAGAGATGGCAATGTTTGCGACTACTGTTACTTGCAAACTTTGTGAGAAAAAAAATCTATCAATGCTAATGTTAGCTAGCTAAAATAAGGTGGTCCCCTCAATCTTCGTTGGCTGGCTAAAGTTCTACTGCATCTAAAGTCATTCTGGTGACATCACAATCATTCCTTTGAAACGTTATATATACATAACCAGATACATAAGCAGCAGTCTATGGTCTATCTGATGATATACTCACCACCACTGGAGACCAACAAACTCCAACCTATTCCGCATGATAGCGTCTAGTGATGCACTAATATGACATTTTTGACTGGTACCGATATACGATATTTTCCTTGCCCCAAAAAAAACTATACCAATATAAATCATTTTTGCGGCCTTTTAAGCATTCTGGTACAGTTAATAATTAACACACACACATGGACACAGCGGTCTAAGGCATTGCATCTCAGTGCAAGAGGCGTCACTACAGTCCCAGGTTCGAATCCAGGCTGTATCACATCCGGCCATGATTGGGAGTCCCATAGGGCGGCGCACAATTGGCCCAGCGTCGTCCGGGCCGTCATTGTATATAAGAATTTGTTCTTAACTGACTTGCCTAGTTAAATAAAGGTTACACACACACCACACTGACAAAAAGTTATTTTGTTGGCATTTACGTATGTCCCCATTACCAGTAAAACATAATCAAAAACCTATTTCTTTCACTTACTTGCTGTGCTGTTTCGTTGTTCAGTCGTTTCATTCTCAACCAGGATTTCTATGGAACGCCGTTTGGGTCGTTGCTTGTCAAAAAAGATACACGTCAAATAACACTATTTGACGTGGCAAATAAGCTTGTTGACCAATCAGGAGCTGAATATGACTGCATAATAATTTTACGCGTTCATACATTTTTTACGTAGATATTACACATTGAGTACACTATCACTCGTATTTCATATGTCATAACGAGCTATCGATACGTATGCTATGATGCTGGTAAAGTTGTCTTGTGCACCTACAGTGCTGTTCGTAAAAAAGCTAGCTAGCTTCTTGTTCTTCCCCAAAAACATAATCTGTTTCAGTAGCTATAGTTAGCTAGGTGTCATCTTCTAAAATAACCCTAATTTATAAGACAGTTCTTATTTGAATAATGGTGATCGAACCCATCTATGTGAAGCTAGCCACAATAGTGGACTTTGCGGTTAGCCTTCAAAATAAAAGTATGGCATAATTCTACTATTTGTATTCATTTGCATCACTGTCAATGACATACTTTTATTTTGAAGGTAACTGCAAATTCCACTATTGTGCCTAATCCTTATTGTGGCTAGCTTCACAACACATAACCCAGTCCGGTCGAGCCTCACTAGTCAGATGAAGCTAGCTGGCTGCTAAAAACGTTAGCTTTTGGCAACAGGGTCAAGTAGCTGGCTAGCTATATATTTTCATGAACTGAAATTTAATGTCAATAGGCGAATAGCAAGTGGCAACCTAGCTAATACTTACTCACCAAAATTTCTAAATCATTGCTAAGAATAATAAAAATTACTGAAGTTTCTACTAGTCATTGTTTTCAGGCTGGTTGTATTGGTGCTAGCTAGGTACCAAGCTAAAGGTAGCAACCCCAGAAGTTGCCGTCCAACAAATTGTAAACACAAAGTTGAGTGGCCGGTGTTTGCAGACTTTTTAGTATAGCTTTGACAGTGCTACTCTATCTTTTTGACACACAAGACCCAAACAGCGTTCCATAGTATGTATTTCGTGAAGCTAATAGCAGTGATGCTTTTACTGTGTAACTCCGGTAGGGCAACATCTGAAAAATAGCGCACTTGGTAGTGTGTACCGGTACTCGACCAGTCAGCGAAAGCCAACATCGCCCACGACAGGCAACGGTTGATTGTCAAGGGCAATGAATTCCATTATTTTGGCATTAATGGATTTCACCTTTGAGTTGTCTCGTTGAAATGTTCTTACTCTTTCAAATGACTGCTGGACTTGTTGACTGCTCGATCCACACAGCAGACATTGTGGGCTATGTTAGGGATGCTGTGTAGCGCAACATGTTATGTGGCGTCATTTTTAAAATCTATTTTTTTATTTCACCTTTATTTAACCAGGTGCTTTACCTAGCAGAGACTTGTAGATAACCTGTAGCCAGTGGGTTTGGCGACGAGTATGAAGCGAGGGCCAACCAACGAGAGCGTACAGGTCGCAATGGTGAGTAGTGTATGGGGCTTTGGTGACAAAACGGATGGCACTGTGATAGACTGCGTCGAGCAGGTGATTGAATAGCATTCATTTAGTTTTACCTGCGTTTAAGAGCAGTTGGAGGCCCTGGAAGGAGAGTTGTATGGCATTGAAGCTCGTCTGGAGGTTAGTTAATACAGTGTCCAAAGAGGGGCCAGAAATATACAGAATGGTGTCGTCTGCGTAGAGGTGGATCAGAGAATCACCAGCAGCAAGAGCAACATCATTGATGTATACAGAGAAGAGAGTCGGCCCGAGAATTGAACCCTGTGGCACACCCATAGAGACTGCCAGAGGTCCGGACAACAGGCCCTCCGATTTGACACATTGAACTCTATCAGAGAAGTAGTTGGTGAAACACTCAAGGCAATCATTTGAGAAACCAAGGCTGTCGAGTCTGCCAATAAGAATGTGGTGATTGACAGAATCGAAAGCCTTGGCCAGGTCGATGAATACGGCTGCACAGTAATGTCTCTTATCGATGGCGGTTATGATGTCGTTTAGGACCTTGAGCGTGGTTGAGGTGCACCCATGACCAGCTCTGAAACCAGATCGCATAGCGGATAAGGTACGGTGGGATTCGAAATGGTCGGTAATCTGTTTGTTAACTTGGCTTTCGAAGACCTTAGAATGACGGGGTAGGATAGATATAGATATAGGTCTGTAGCAGTTTGGGTCTAGAGTGTCACCCCCTTTGAAGAGGGAGATGACCGCCGCAGCTTTCTAATCTTTGGGAATTTCAGACGATACAAAAGAGGTTGAACAGACTAGTAACAGGGGTTGCAACAATTTCGGCAGATCATTTTAGAAAGAGAGGGTCCAGATTGTCTCGCCCGGCTGATTTGTAGGGGTCCAGATTTTTGCAGCTCTTTCAGAACATCAGCTATCTGGATTTGGGTGAAGGAGAAATGGTGGGGGCTTTGGCGGGTTGCTGTGGAGGGTGCCGGGGTAGGGGTAGCCAGGTGGAAAGCATTGCCAGCCGTAGAGAAATGTTTGTTAAAATTCTCAATTATAGTAGATTTATCGGTGGTATGTATTTCCTGGCCTCAGAGCAGTGGGCAGCTGGGAGGAGGTGTTCTTATTCTCCATGGACTTTACAGTGTCCCAGAACTTTTTTGAGTTAGTACTACAGGATGCAAATTTCTGTTTGAAAAAGCTAGCCTTTGCTTTTCTAACTGCCTGTGTATATTTGTTCCTAACTTCCCTGAAAAGTTGCATATCAGGGCAGGCTATTCAATGCTAATGCAGAACACCACAGGATGTTTTTGTGCTGGTCAAGGGCAGACCGATCTGGAGTGAACCAAGGACTATATCTATTCTTAGTTCTACATTTTTTGAGTGGGGCATGCTTAGTTAAGATTGTGATATAGACACTTTTAAAGACAAGCCAGTCATCATCTACTGACGGGATGAGGTCAATGTCATTTCAGGATACTCCGGCCAGGTCAATTAGAAAGGCCTTCTCGCAGAAGTGTTTTATGGAGCATTTGACAGTGATGAGAGGTGGTCGTTTGGTCGCAGACCCATTACGGATGCAGGCAATGAGGCAGGGATCGCTGAGATCTTGATTGAAAACAGCAGAGGTGTATTTGGAGGGCGAGTTAGTTAGGATGACATCTATGAGGGTGCCTGTGTTTACGGATTTAAAGTTGTACCTGGTAGGTTCATTGATAATTTGTGTGAGATTGAGGGCACCAAGCTTAGATTGTAGGATGGCCGGGGTGTTAAGCACGTCCCAGTTTAGGTCACCTAGTAGCACGAGCTCAGAAGATAGATGGGGGGCAATCAATTAACATATGGTATTGAGGGCACAGCTGGGGGCAAAGGGAGGTCTATAGCAAGCGGCAACAGTGAGAGACTTGTTTCTGGAAAGATGAATTTTTAGAAGTAGAAGCTCGAATTGTTTGGGTACGGACTTGGATAGTAATACAGAACTCTGCAGGCTATCTTTGCAGTAGATTGCAACACCGCCCCCTTTGGCAGTTCTATCTTGGCGGAAAATGCTATAGTTAGCGATGGAGATTTCAGGGTTTTTGGTGGTTTTCCTAAGCCTGGATTTAAACACGGCTAAGACATCCGGGTTGGCAGAGTATGCTAAAGCAGTGAGTAAAACAAACTTAGGGAGTAGGCGTCTAATGTTAACATGCATGAAACCAAGGCTTTTTACGGTAACAGAAGTCAACAAATGAGAGCACCTGGGGAGTGGGAGTGGAGCTAGGCACTGCAGGACCTGGGTTAACCTCCACATCACCAGATCACACATCAGGAACAGAGGATAAGGGTATGGCTAAAGGCTGTACGAACTGGCCGTCTAGCACGTTCGGAACAGAGAGTAAAAGGAGCAGGTTTCTGGGCACAATAGTATAGATTCAAGGCATAGTGTACAGACAAAGGTAAGGTAGGATGTCAGCACATTGGAGGTACACCTAGGCATTGAGTAATGATGAGAGAGATATAGTCTCTAGAGACGTTTAAAACAGGTGATGTCATCACATATGTAGGAAGTTGAACAACATGGTTGGCTAAGGCATATTGAGCAGGGCTAGAGGCTTTACAGTGAAATAAGACAGTAATCACTAACCAGGACAGTAATGGACGAGGCATATTGATATTAGAGAGAGGCATGTGTAGCAAAGTGAACATATGAGTCCAGTGAGTGGTTGGGCTGACTGGGGACACGGCGATTCAGACAGTTAGCAGGCTAACAAGCTAACAGTTAGCAGACCGGGGCTGGCAAGCTAGCAGTTAGCAGACCGGGTTAGCATGCAAGCAGTTGGCAGACCGGGTTAGCATGCAAGCAGTTGGCAGACCGGGGCTAGCAGTTGGCAGACCGGGGCTAGCAGTTGGCAGACCGGGGCTAGCAGTTGGCAGACCGGGCGCTAGTAGTTAGCAGACCGGGTCAGGCAAGCTAGCAGTTAACAGACCAGGGCTAGTGAGTTAGCCTTTGGGGGACGTCGCGATGGGGATAAGTCTGTTTTTGCCTCTTCGTGCGGTGACGTCGCTAGACAAGTCGTGGAATTTGTAGGGTTCCAAGTAGCCCTAGGTAGCTAGTAGGCCGTGGTTAGCAGAATGGGCCTTCAGCGGATGTCACGCCTGAGGGGCCTGTTGGAATCCTCGGCCAGATTGTCGGTATTCCAGTCGTAGAGGATCGGCGGGGTTCTGTGCCCCGTAACGGCAGTAGAAGGGGTCCGGATATTGTAACCCAGGAGTGGGCTTCGGTGGTAGCACAGGAAGCCTGGCCGGGCTAGCTTCAGGCTAATTGGTGCTTGCTCCGGGATGGAAATGCTGGCCAGGAGTAAAAAATAAATAATAGGTCCGTTATGCTCCGGTTTGAGGCACGTTGTTCGAACTGGCGAGAGCTTTCCGAGCTAAAGGTTAGCTGATGACCGCTAGCAATGGTTTGCTGACTGATAGCTGGTAGGTAGTTAGCTGGCTAGCTTCAGTTGAGGGATTCCAGATCCGAGGTAAATAGAAATACTTTAGGAAAAAAAAACTGATCCTTGCCACATTGGGTGAGGCTGGTTGAGGTTTAGGAAAATATTTTTAAAAGATATGCGACGCAAAATATGTAAAAATATGTATACAAGGGACACGACAGGACAAAGACGTCTGACTGCTACGCCATCTTGGACATTATGTCTTACGTTATATATGTTTGCATGTTAGCTTTGACATCAGTTTTTAACATCGGCCTTAAACCATAGAGTTTGGCTGTGCATCCTGCTGTAATATGCGCCATACATTACATGGTCAAGCCTTATAGGGCTTTTCAGGTTCAAACTGACGTGATCCTTTGTACACGTTGGTTGGGGGCGATGAAACAACAGAGAAGCCCCTTTCAATGACGTAAAAAAGCAAAGGTGATTTTTGCACACAGAGCTTGGTAAAATGGGGCAGGATTTGTTGACATTGTAATTGTAATTTGGTTAGGTTATCTGAACCCAACCTTAATTTACTTGTTGTGATGCACTGAGGTTGACCAAGGGTCATGTTTTTCGAGGCTAGTGTCTGTGTGTGTTGTGTACGGTGCGCCCGTGTCTAGTCCACACTTTGTGTAGTTGTTAGCAATAATGCTAATGGTAACTGGAATTCTCAAAGCGGATGCTAGGTAAATGCTAACGAGTGCATACAAACATTTACTACTAGGACAGACAACCCAGCTCATAAAGTTAGTGTAATGACCCTGGGTTTATAAGCGCGGAAATCGACTCGACCGTTCGAGCATGCTTTTGCGGCACAGTCGATAGCGCGCTGGACTTCGGGCTAGAAGGTCGAGGGTTCGAGACCTGCTCCCTGCTGTTTCATTACATTATTATGTCAACGCAGTTTGCTGCACGCACACGACAAATATTAGGCAGCAGGGATCTTAATCCTGGAGGGGATTGTCTCTGCTGCTGTTACCAAGAGTGGCACTGCATCTCAGTGCTAGAAGCGTCATTACAGACCCTGGTTCGATTCCAGGCTGTATCACAACCGGTCGTGAGACCCTATGGGAGTCCCATAGGGCGGCGCACGATTGGCCCAGCGTCATCCTAGTTAGGTTTTGACCGGGGTAGGCCGTCATTTTAAAAACAAATTTGTTCGTAACTGACTTGCCTAGTTTAATAAAGGTTAAATAAAATAACATAATAATAAAATATTAGCAAGTTAGCAAAACCCAGCTGGAAAACATTTATTTGCCACATCATAGGTAGTTAATTTAATAGTTATAAGGTATATAGCTGTGTACTTGCCTACTTAAATAAAGGTTAAATAAAACATTTTTTTTTTTTTAAATCACTCCTTGCAATGCAGAAGTGACTCAACTCACGAAGCTCCCATTTTGCTTGTTGTTCTTCTTTGTAAACAAACACACGTGACTGGCTCAAACCGCTCTATGGGCCCTGGTCAAAAGCACTGCACTTTACAGGCAATAGGTTGTCATTTGGGACACATGCAGGGTTTCTCCTCAGGACGATTCCTCATTGCCACACTGGCAGAGATAGTGTGTGTGTCGTACATGGATTCATTTGTTTGTGTACGTGCACCAAAGTGCAGCGTTTGCCTGTTTCTATGTGGTTCTGGTTTACTTTTCATGCATGTTGTCATTCAGCGTCTCTAGCACTTAAAAGGTTAGCTCAGTGGGGAGAGGCCAGCTCCCCCTACCAGCCACCACATTGGTTAAAGAGAGAGAGGCCAGATCCCCCTACCAGCCAACACATTGGTTAAAGAGAGAGAGGCCAGCTCCCCCTACCAGCCAACACATTGGTTAAAGAGAGAGAGGCCAGCTCCCCCTACCAGCCACCACATTGGTTAAAGAGAGAGAGGTCAGATCCCCCTACCAGCCAACACATTGGTTAAAGAGAGAGAGGCCAGCTCCCCCTACCAGCCAACACATTGGTTAAAGAGAGAGAGAGGCCAGCTCCACCTACCAGCCAACACATTGGTTAAAGAGAGAGAGGCCAGCTCCCCCTACCAGCCAACACATTGGTTAAAGAGAGAGGCCAGCTCCCCCTACCAGCCAACACATTGGTTATAGAGAGAGAGGCCAGCTCCACCTACCAGGCAACACATTGGTTAAAGAGAGAGAGGCCAGCTCCCCCTACCAGCCAACACATTGGTTAAAGAGAGAGAGGCCAGCTCCCCCTACCAGCCAACACATTGGTTAAAGAGAGAGGCCAGCTCCCCCTACCAGCCAACACATTGGTTAAAGAGAGAGGTCAGCTCCCCCTACCAGCCAACACATTGGTTAAAGAGAGAGGCCAGCTCCCCCTACCAGCCAACACATTGGTTAAAGAGAGAGGCCAGCTCCCCCTACCAGCCAACACATTGGTTATAGAGAGAGAGGCCAGCTCCACCTACCAGGCAACACATTGGTTAAAGAGAGAGAGGCCAGCTCCCCCTACCAGCCAACACATTGGTTAAAGAGAGAGAGGCCAGCTCCCCCTACCAGCCAACACATTGGTTAAAGAGAGAGAGGCCAGCTCCCCCTACCAGCCAACACATTGGTTAAAGAGAGAGAGGCCAGCTCCCCCTACCAGCCAACACATTGGTTAAAGAGAGAGGCCAGCTCCCCCTACCAGTCAACACATTGGTTAAAGATTAAAGAGAGAGAGGCCAGCTCCCCCTACCAGCCAACACATTGGTTAAAGAGAGAGAGGCCAGCTCCCCCTACCAGCCAACACATTGGTTAAAGAGAGAGAGGCCAGCTCCCCCTACCAGCCAACACATTGGTTAAAGAGAGAGAGGCCAGCTCCCCCTACCAGGCAACACATTGGTTATAGAGAGAGAGGCCAGCTCCCCCTACCAGGCAACACATTGGTTAAAGAGAGAGAGGCCAGCTCCCCCTACCAGGCAACACATTGGTTAAAGAGAGAGGCCAGCTCCCCCTACCAGGCAACACATTGGTTAAAGAGAGAGAGGCCAGCTCCCCCTACCAGGCAACACATTGGTTAAAGAGAGAGGCCAGCTCCCCCTACCAGCCAACACATTGGTTATAGAGAGAGAGGCCAGCTCCCCCTACCAGGCAACACATTGGTTAAAGAGAGAGAGGCCAGCTCCCCCTACCAGGCAACACATTGGTTAAAGATTAAAGAGAGAGAGGCCAGCTCCCCCTACCAGGCAACACATTGGTTAAAGAGAGAGAGGCCAGCTCCCCCTACCAGGCAACACATTGGTTAAAGAGAGAGAGGCCAGCTCCCCCTACCAGCCAACACATTGGTTAAAGAGAGAGGCCAGCTCCCCCTACCAGGCAACACATTGGTTAAAGAGAGAGAGGCCAGCTCCCCCTACCAGCCAACACATTGGTTAAAGAGAGAGGCCAGCTCCCCCTACCAGGCAACACATTGGTTAAAGAGAGAGGCCAGCTCCCCCTACCAGGCAACACATTGGTTAAAGCTGAGGGTGGATCTGCAGCTGCCTCTGTGCGATGAAATGGAGTCAGCACTGGATCAGGAATCTGTGTGTGTGTGTGAAGGGCTGCAGGCAATGCGAGTGACTTGTGTGTGTTTGGGATGGGGAGGGAGTGTGTATAGTGCGGCTGAGAGAGACCGGAGGGGGGGGGACAGGCAGAGAGTATTCAACACCCAATATTCAGAGAAAATACTGACAAGAGGATTTCATCAATGTTAGCTACTCATTCAGAAACATTGTATCTAATCCCCTCATTTGATACTGATCTGTAATTAGCTCCTTGTACCACCCCCTCTTACACCCACTCAGTCAGAAAGGAAGGACAGAGGTCCATGTTGTACTCGTAGAGGGCTGACCCCATGTCACATGACTGCTGTGACGCTAATGAATCCCAGTAGAGAGACACACACACCAGAGTAATGTTGGGAGTGGGAGTTGACACAGATATTGCTTATCACTTGTGCTGGTAAGGGAGTTCAGACAACCACACAGGATTCACAGTGTCAGTCAGTATAATGCAGTGTCAGTCAGTATAATATAATGCCTTGTCAGTCAGTATAATATAATGCAGTGTCAGTCAGTATAATATAATGCCTTGTCAGTCAGTATAATATAATGCAGTGTCAGTCAGTATAATGCAGTGTCAGTCAGTATAATGCAGTGTCAGTCAGTATAATGCAGTGTCAGTCAGTATAATATAATGCAGTGTCAGTCAGTATAATATAATGCAGTGTCAGTCAGTATAATATAATGCAGTGTCAGTCAGTATAATGCAGTGTCAGTCAGTATAATATAATGCAGTGCCAGTCAGTATAGTATAATGCAGTGTCAGTCAGTATAATATAATGCCTTGTCAGTCAGTATAATATAATGCAGTGTCAGTCAGTATAATATAATGCAGTGTCAGTCAGTATAATATAATGCAGTGTCAGTCAGTATAATGCAGTGTCAGTCAGTATAATGCAGTGTCAGTCAGTATAATATAATGCAGTGTCAGTCAGTATAATATAATGCAGTGCCAGTCAGTATAATATAATGCAGTGCCAGTCAGTATAATATAATGCAGTGTCAGTCAGTATAATGCGGTGTCAGTCAGTATCCTGCGGTGTCAGTCAGTATCCTGCGGTGTCAGTCAGTATAATGTGGTGTCAGTCAGTATCCTGCGGTGTCAGTCAGTATCCTGCGGTGTCAGTCAGTATCCTGCGGTGTCAGTCAGTATCCTGCGGTGTCAGTCAGTATCCTGCAGTGTCAGTCAGTATCCTGCGGTGTCAGTCAGTATCCTGCGGTGTCAGTCAGTATCCTGCGGTGTCAGTCAGTATAATATAATGCGGTGTCGGTCAGTACCATGCGGTGTCGGTCAGTACCATGCGGTGTCGGTCAGTATCCTGCGGTGTCAGTCAGTATCCTGCGGTGTCAGTCAGTATCCTGCGGTGTCAGTCAGTATCCTGCGGTGTCAGTCAGTATCCTGCGGTGTCAGTCAGTACCATGCGGTGTCGGTCAGTACCATGCGGTGTCGGTCAGTACCATGCGGTGTCAGTCAGTATAATATAATGCCTTGTCAGTCAGTATAATATAATGCAGTGTCAGTCAGTATAATATAATGCAGTGTCAGTCAGTACCATGCGGTGTCAGTCAGTATAATATAATGCCTTGTCAGTCAGTATAATATAATGCAGTGTCAGTCAGTATAATATAATGCAGTGTCAGTCAGTACCATGCGGTGTCAGTCAGTATAATATAATGCCTTGTCAGTCAGTATAATATAATGCAGTGTCAGTCAGTATAATATAATGCAGTGTCAGTCAGTATAATATAATGCAGTGTCAGTCAGTATAATATAATGCAGTGTCAGTCAGTATAATATAATGCAGTGTCAGGCAGTATAATATAATGCAGTGTCAGTCAGTATAATATAATGCAGTGTCAGTCAGTATAATATAATGCCTTGTCAGTCAGTATAATATAATGCCTTGTCAGTCAGTATAATATAATGCAGTGTCAGTCAGTATAATATAATACAGTGTCAGTCAGTATAATATAATGCAGTGTCAGTCAGTATAATATAATGCAGTGTCAGTCAGTATAATATAATGCAGTGTCAGTCAGTATAATATAATGCCTTGTCAGTCAGTATAATATAATGCAGTGTCAGTCAGTATAATATAATGCAGTGTCGGTCAGTATAATATAATACAGTGTCGGTCAGTATAATATAATGCAGTGTCAGTCAGTATAATATAATGCCTTGTCAGTCAGTATAATATAATGCAGTGTCAGTCAGTATAATATAATGCAGTGTCGGTCAGTATAATATAATGCAGTGTCAGTCAGTATAATATAATACAGTGTCAGTCAGTATAATATAATGCAGTGTCAGTCAGTATAATATAATGCAGTGTCAGTCAGTATAGTATAATGCGGTGTCAGTCAGTATAATATAATGCGGTGTCAGTCAGTATAATATAATGCAGTGTCAGGCAGTATCCTGCGGTGTCAGTCAGTATCCTGCAGTGTCAGTCAGTATCCTGCGGTTTTTAGTATCCTGCGGTGTCAGTCAGAACCCCTTTTCTGTGGTGTTGTTTTGCTCTACATTGTTGTTGACCTGCGATGATATATTTGTCTGTGTTTGTGTGTTTGCGGTTGCTTCTTCAGTCAGTCGTTAATGTAGAACACACTCACATAAACACCCTTTCAGTTCATGTGACCTGACCTGTGGCCTGAGCCCCTCGTTAGGCTGTTGACCAATCCTAATCTAATCTGGCTCCGGAGCTACCTGAGATGATTTAACCCTACAGGCAGTCAGCAAGGTGTTTACCTCTCTCCCGCTGACACACACACACACACACACACACTGCCAGTACCAACTGGCTTTGAAACTCAGCAATGGCAATGGACGTTACCATGTGTTACCTGCTCCACTGAGCCTGCACTGGGAGTCTGGGCTGCATCATGTTAGCTCTCCACTGAGCCTGCACTGGGAGTCTGGGCTGCATCATGTTACCTGCTCCACTGAGCCTGCACTGGGAGTCTGGGCTACATCATGTTAGCTCTCCACTGAGCCTGCACTGGGAGTCTGGGCTGCATCATGTTAGCTCTCCACTGAGCCTGTACTGGGAGTCTGGGCTGCATCATGTTAGCTCTCCACTGAGCCTGCACTGGGAGTCTGGGCTACATTATGTTAGCTCTCCACTGAGCCTGTACTGGGAGTCTGGGCTACATCATGTTAGCTCTCCACTGAGCCTGCACTGGGAGTCTGGGCTGCATCATGTTAGCTCTCCACTGAGCCTGCACTGGGAGCCTGGGCTGCATCATGTTAGCTCTCCACTGAGCCTGCACTGGGAGTCTGGGCTACATCATGTTAGCTCTCCACTGAGCCTGCACTGGGAGTCTGGGCTACATCATGTTAGCTCTCCACTTAGCCTGCACTGAAGTTAACACATTTGAATAATGCAACACGGCATGTAGAAATATTGAAACTGTTATTTACTGTTCGCAAAACAATGTCCATGAAGGCTTATAGACCTTACAATGCAAGAAGATACCGATAGCTTCCAGCTTTGTAGGCTAACATTCCTTGCTAGCTGAAGCTAACAAATTCATTACCCAGGTTTATTCATTCACTTAGTCGGGCTCTCTCGCGCGTGTCTCCCAAAGACTATCTGTTGCCTCCAGTGAACTGATTGTGTAAATAGGGCTCCGAGGGGCCGCCCCCTTCTTGCCTTGTGAATGACATCATTACTGGTTAAAGAGACAGCGTGCACTTTTATAAAATAAGTTACTTCTATGCAAATCTTGTTGATCAGTGCAATAAAATAAGTTACTTCTATGCAAATGTTGTTGATCAGTACAATAAAATAAGTTACTTCTATGCAAATGTTGTTGATCAGTACAATAAAATAAGTTACTTCTATGCAAATGTTTTTTTTTTTACCTTTATTTTACTAGGCAAGTCAGATAAGAACAAATTCTTATTTTCAATGACTGCCTAGGAACAGTGGGTTAACTGCCTGTTCAGGGGCAGAACGACAGATTTGTACCTTGTCAGCTCGGGAATTCGAACTTGCAACCTTTCGGTTACTAGTCCAACGCTCTAACCACTAGGCTACCCTACCGCCCCAAATGGAAGGGGAACAGATTGTTTTTAATCTGTAGCTCCATGAAATCAGCCAAAATAGGCTCAATAACTCAATGCATAGACACACTCCAATTGAATGTACGCTAGCCTGTATTGTGAATAGGTCTAGGCTACTTCTAGGTTTACCCAGTTTATCAATAGATGAGAGATTTACCATTCAAATAAATTATTACCATTATGTTATGTAGTTATTAGATTGCTAAAAAAAATAAAAGTCAAATTGATTGTGTGATTGTATAATTTATTTATTAATGTACACATGGCTGTCTGAAAAATGGATGTAAAAAATATATTTATAATTTTATGCTGTTCAACTCAAAAGATTCAGCAGAGCAGTAGTGGAGTTGATCAAATCAAATTGTATTCGTCACATTCTTGGCAAACAAAAGGTGTTGACACTGTCTGGTTTAAGGGCCGTTCTGTGCCTTTGGCTAATACGCCTTCTTTTTCTGCTGTGGTATTGTTTTGATATCGAGTAGCGTGATACTAAACCTGTTATCGGTATCCAAGTCAAAGTTCTGGTATCGTGACAACACTAGCGTGTGTGTGAGCGCTCTTGCACAGTGCAGTGTATTCTTGCCAGATTGGCAGTAGATGAAGTGTGTGTGTGTGTGTGTGTGTGTGTGTGTGTGTGTGTTGCCTGGGTCACCTTGTTAGAAAGTAACATTTAGTGATTTCAGAGCAAACCTGGGTCAAACATACATACCAAATACTGACTGACCTGGGTCAAACATACATACCAAATACTGACTGACCTGGGTCAAACATACATACCAAATACTGACTGACCTGGGTCAAACATACATACCAAATACTGACTGACCTGGGTCAAACATACATACCAAATACTGACTGACCTGGGTCAAACATACATACCAAATACTGACTGACCTGGGTCAAACACATATACCAAATACTATTATAATTACCAAATATCCTATTACTAAACCCTCCCCCTCCCACAGTGTGTCCCACCAGCTGTAAGCACCGGGCCTGTACCAGAGACCACCAATGTTGCCATGAACAGTGTCTGGGAGGCTGCTCTGAGCCCCACAACAGCAGCAGCTGTGTTGCCTGCAAGAACCTCCAGCACCAGGTAAAGTTGGGATGACTTCAACACACCTTTCACAATTACATTAGTTGATTGTTTATGTGTGTGTGTGGGGGGGGGCTGATGTAGATGCTTCTATATACAACGCCAAGAGAAATTCCTTGTGACTTGTTGCATAACAATCGTGTTTCTGATTTTAGATGTTAGAGATGATTCATTATTTAAAGGTCCAAAAACTTAAAGCAGTCAAAAACGTGATGTTTCTGTGTTTTCTATACACTACATGTCCAACAGTAGGTGGACACACCTTCAAATAACTGGATCCGGCTATTTCAACCACACCTGTTGCTGACAGGTGTAAAGAAAAAATGGAGTATGCAGCCATGCAATCTCCACAGACAAACATTGGCAAGTAGAATGGCCTTGCTGAAGAGCTCAAGTGACTTTCAATGTGGCACTGTCATAGGATGCCCCCAAATATCTTCCCTGCTGGAGCTGCCCCGGTCAACTGTACGTGCTGTTATTGTCAAGTGGAAACGTCTAGGAGCAACAACAGCTCAGCCGCAAAGTGGTCGGCTCCACAAGCTCACAGAACGGGATTGCCAAGTGCTGAAGCATGTAGCGCGTTAAAATCGCCTGTCCTCGATTGCAACACTCGCTACCGAGTTCCAAACTGCCACTAGAAGCAATGTCAGCACAATAACTGTTCGTTGGGAGCTTCATGAAATGGGTTTCCATGGCCGAGCAGCCGCACACAAGCCTAAGATCACCATGCGCAGTGCCAAGTGTCGGCTGGAGAGGTGTAAAGCTCGCCACCATTGGAGCAGTGGAAACGCGTTCTCTGGAGTTAGGAATCACGCTTCACCATCTGGCAGTCCGACAGACTGATCTGGGTTTGACGGATGCCAAGAAAACGCTACCTGCCCAAATGCATGGTGCCAACTGTAAAGTTCAGTGGAGGAGGAATAATGGTCTGGGGCTGTTTTTCATGGTTCGGGCTAGGTCCCTTAGTTCCAGTGAAGGGAAATCTTAACGCTACAGCATACAATGACATTCTAGACGATTCTGTGCTTCCAACTTTGTGGCAACAGTTTGGGGAAAGGCCCTTTCCTGTTTAAGAATGACGATGCACCCGTGCATAAAGCGAGGTCCATACAGAAACTGTTTTTCAAGATCAGTGTGGAAGAACTTGATTGGCCTGCACAGAGCCCTGACCTCAACCCCATCGAACACCTTTGGGATGAATTGGAACGCCGACTGTGAGCCAGGCCTAATCGCCCAACATCAGTGCCCGACCTCACTAATACTCTTGTGGCTGAATGGAAGCAAGTCCCTGCAGCAGTGTTCCAACATCCAGTGGAAAGCCTTCCCAGAAAAGTGGAGGCTGTTATAGCAGCAAAGGGGGGACCAACTCCATATTAATGTCCATGATTTTGGAATGAGATGTTGGACGAGCAGATGCCCACATACTTTTGGTCCATGTGTATATCCACACTGAGGTCGGAATAATATTGTGAATGTGATAATGCTCTTCTCGTGTAAGAGTTGTTTAAAAAGACCGCCTGCTATTTCAGCCTGCATAGGTGGGAAGGAGTTTTGGCCTTGTTTGTTTAAGCAAGTCTTGTTTATTTAAACTATTATGTCATATCTGCTATTACAAATATCACCTACATTTAGTTATTTTACATTCCCAAATGTTCTAATTGATTAATCTAACTCATCCATATTCCTTACTACCAGGAGGCCTGTGTGGACCGCTGTCCGCAGGGATACTATACCTACAGGGGCTGGCGCTGCGTCCCCTTCTCCTTCTGCCAGGACCTCCACAACAAGTGTCAGCATAGCAAGAACAGCGACTGCCACCAGTTCGTCATCCACAATGGAGCCTGTATACCAGAATGCCCCTCCGGGTATACTACTGTAAACTCCTCCACGTAAGTTCATAGTACAGTACTATATACTACTGTAAACTCCTCCACGTAAGTTCATAGTACAGTACTATATACTACTGTAAACTCCTCCACGTAAGTTTATAGTACAGTACTATATACTACTGTAAACTCCTCCACGTAAGTTTATAGTACAGTACTATATACTACTGTAAACTCCTCCACGTAAGTTTATAGTACAGTACTATATACTACTGTAAACTCCTCCACGTAAGTTTATAGTACAGTACTATATACTACTGTAAACTCCTCCACGTAAGTTCATAGTACAGTACTATATACTACTGTAAACTCCTCCACGTAAGTTCATAGTACAGTACTATATACTACTGTAAACTCCTCCACGTAAGTTCATAGTACAGTACTATATACTACTGTAAACTCCTCCACGTAAGTTCATAGTACAGTACTATATACTACTGTAAACTCCTCCACGTAAGTTCATAGTACAGTACTATATACTACTGTAAACTCCTCCACGTAAGTTCATAGTACAGTACTATATACTACTGTAAACTCCTCCACGTAAGTTCATAGTACAGTACTCTATACTACTGTAAACTCTACCACATAAGTATATAATACAGTACTATATACTACTTACTGTAAACTCTACCACGTAAGTCTATAATACAGTACTATATACTACTGGCAACTCTACCACGTAAGTCTATAATACAGTACTATATACTACTGTAAACTCAACCACGTAAGTCTATAATACAGTACTATATACTAATGTCAACTCTACTACGTACGTCTATAATACAGGCGTGTAGATTGATGAGGGGGAAAAAACAATTGAATCAATTTTAGAATAAGGCTGTAATGTAACAAAATGTGGAAAAAGTCAAGGGCTCTGAATACTTTCTGAAATCAGTGTAATTACAAATGTGTAGACTGCAAATTGGCCGCAAGAAGCCAAGTTTTAGAACACCTACTCATTCAAGGGTTTTTCTTTATTTGTATTATTTTCTACATTGTAGAATGATAGTAAAGACATAAACTATGAAATAACACATATGGAATAATGTAGTAACCAAAAAACGTGTTAAACAAATCATACATCATTTTATTTGAGATCCTTCAAATAGCCACCCTTTACCTTGATGACGGCTTTGCACTCTCTTGGCATTCTCTCAACCAGCTTCACCTGGTTGAGAGTTCCCACATATGCTGAGCACTTGTTGGCTGCTTTTACTTCACTCTGCGGTCAGACTCATCCCAAACCAAATCCTTTTTACAGTCTTTATGTCCACCAATCTATTATTATTTTTTTTTAATTCTCAGAAAACTTGGGGGGCCAAATTAAATCACCCTCAGGCCGCCGGGTTGGGGAACCATGCCCTATCCTATGAGGGTGTGTTATCTGATGTGTGCTCTCTCCCTCTCGTCCTGCAGGTTGGTCTGTACTCCGTGTGCTGGGCTATGTCCTAAGGTGTGTATGGGCCTGAAAATGGTGGACTCTGTGACAGCAGCCCAGGCTCTGAGAGGATGCACCGTTCTCAACGGCAGCATGGATATCAACCTTAGAGGAGGAAGTGGGTATTAGGGGCTCATGTTCAACTTTCTGCTGTGGGTGTGTGTGTGTGTGTGCGCGCTTCCAATGTAACTTTTGAGTTAATGATGGGTATGTGTGTGTAGATAACATAGCAGCAGAGCTGGAGGCTAACCTTGGACAGCTGGAGGAGATTACAGGCTTCCTGAAGGTCCGGCGCTCCTACGCTCTCGTCTCGCTCTCTTTCCTCCGCAACCTACGGGTCATCAGAGGGGACACACTGATGGACGGGTAAGTTGACTTTCTTCCTGACCCTACTGTTCACCTCCTCTTCCTTATTCTGCTCACCTCCTCTTCCTTGTACTCCTCCTCTTCCTCCCCCACTTCCTCCTCCTCCTCCGTCTCCTCTTCCGCCTCCTCCTCCTCCGCCTCCTCTTCCTCCTCCTCTGCCTCCTCTTCCTCCTCCTCTGCCTCCTCTTCCTCCTCCTCTGCCTCCTCCTCCTCTGCCTCCTCCTCTTCCTCCTCTTCCTCCTCCTCTGCCTCCTCTTCCTCCTCCTCTGCCTCCTCTTCCTCCTCTGCCTCCTCTTCCTCCTCCTCTGCCTCTTCTTCCTCCTCCTCTGCCTCCTCTTCTTCTTCCTCTGCCTCCTCTTCCTCCTCCTCTGCCTCCTCCTCTGCCTCCTCTTCCTCCTCTGCCTCCCTCTTCCTCCTCTTCCTCCTCCTCTGCCTCCTCTTCCTCCTCCTCTGCCTCCCTCTTCCTCCTCTGCCTCCTCTTCCTCCTCCTCTGCCTCTTCTTCCTCCTCCTCTGCCTCCTCTTCCTCCTCCTCTGCCTCCTCTTCCTCCTCCTCTGCCTCCTCTTCTTCTTCCTCTGCCTCCTCTTCCTCCTCCTCTGCCTCCTCCTCTGCCTCCTCTTCCTCCTCCCTCTCCTCCTCCTCTGCCTCCTCCTCTGCCTCCTCCTCTCCTCCTCTTCCTCCTCCTCTGCCTCCTCCTCTGCCTCCTCCTCTGCCTCCTCCTCCTCCTCCTCTGCCTCCTCCTCCTCCTCCTCTGCCTCCTCTGCCTCCTCTTCCTCCTCCTCTGCCTCCTCCTCCTGCCTCCTCTTCCTCCTCCTCTGCCTCCTCTTCCTCCTCTTGCCTCCGCCTCCTCTTCTTCCTCCGCCTCCTCTTCTTCCTCCGCCTCCTCTTCTTCCTCCGCCACCTCTTCTTCCTCCGCCTCCTCTTCTTCCTCTGCCGCCTCCTCTTCTTCCTCTGCCGCCTCCTCTTCTTCCTCTGCCGCCTCCTCTTCTTCCTCTGCCGCCTCCTCTTCTTTCTCTGCCTCCTCCTCTTCCTTCACCTCCTCCTCTTCCTTCTCCTCTTCTCCCTACTCCTCCTCTTCTCCTCCGCTTCTTCCTCTACCTCCTCCTCTTCCTTTACCTCCTCCTCTTCCTTCACCTCCTCCTCTTCCTTCACCTCCTCTTCTTCTTCCTCCGCCACCTCCTCTTCTTCCTCCTCCGCCACCTCTTCTTCCTCCTCCACCTCATCTTCTTCCACTTCCTCTTCTTCCTCCTCCACCTCATCTTCTTCCACTTCCTCTTCTTCCTCCTCCGCCACCTTCTCTTCTTCCTCCTCCACCTCATCTTCTTCCTCCTCCTCCACCTCCTCCGCCTCTTCCTCTTCTTCCTCTGCCTCTTCCTCTTCTTCCTCCGCCTCCTCCTCCTCTTCTTCCTCCGCCGGCCCCTCTTCCTCCAGCTTCTTCCTCCTTCTACCTCCACATCCTTATATTTTAATGTTAAAATATCTGTTAAATGTTTGAATAAATCAATTTAATGTGTGTGTTGCTTCCCAAGGGGCTACTCGTTCTACGCACATGACAACCAGAACCTGCGTCAGCTGTGGGACTGGACCCAACACAGCCTGAGCATCCTGCAGGGACGCATGTTCTTTCAACTCAATGCTAAGCTCTGCATGTCAGAGATACGCAAGATGGAGGAGGTGACGGGCACCATGGACAGGCATACCAAGAACAACATCGTATCGAAGACCAACGGAGACCAGGCCTCCTGTAAGAACCGTACAGTCTGAGTACACACACACATTTGTTGTGTTTCACAGACCTAGGACAGTATAGTACTTACCATATCCTCTGATAGTGACTGTGTGTGTCTCTGTGTGTGTGTGTCTCTGTGTTTGTGTGTGTGTGTGTGTCTCTGTGTGTGTGTGTGTGTCTGTGTGTGTGTGTGTCTCTGTGTGTGTGTGTGTGTGTGTCTCGGTGGTGTGTGTGTGTGTGTGTCTCGGTGGTGTGTGTGTGTCTCGGTGGTGTGTGTGTGTGTGTGTCTCGGTGGTGTGTGTGTGTCTCTGTGTGTGTGTGTGTGTGTCTCGGTGGTGTGTGTATGTGTCTCGGTGGTGTGTGTGTGTGTGTGTCTCGGTGGTGTGTGTGTGTGTCTCGGTGGTGTGTGTGTGTGTCTCGGTGGTGTGTGTGTGTGTGTGTGTCTCTGGTGGTGTGTGTGTGTGTGTGTGTGTGTGTGTGTGTGTCTCGGTGGTGTGTGTGTGTGTGTCTCGGTGGTGTGTGTGTGTGTGTCTCGGTGGTGTGTGTGTGTGTGTCTCGGTGGTGTGTGTGTGTGTGTCTCGGTGGTGTGTGTGTGTCTCGGTGGTGTGTGTGTGTGTCTCGGTGGTGTGTGTGTGTGTCTCGGTGGTGTGTGTGTGTCTCGGTGGTGTGTGTGTGTCTCTCTCAGGTGAGAATCAGGAGTTAAGGTTCACTCAGGTGCGTGCTACACATGATAAGATCATGATCAAGTGGGAACCGTTCTGGCCTCCCGACTTCAGAGACCTGCTGGGCTTCATGGTCTTCTACAAGGAAGCGTAAGTACAGTTGTGTGTGTGTGTGTGTGTGTGTGTGTGTGTGTTGAACATGACTGTGATGCCTGACATTTCGGCAGCCAGTGATTGTCAAGCAAATAACTGCGGTCTCACAGTAATTGACTGTTAGTTAACATAAACACATTTAGCATCTCCTGGCTTCCACACAGTCTACAAGCCACTGATGCAGAACGTAGGAACAGACCGTAGGAACATCTACATGTTAAAAAAATAGCCTACACCTTCACAATAAATCCATGTAATATAGCCTACACCTTCACAATAAATAAATGTAATATAGCCTACACCTTCACAATAAATCCATGTAATATAGCCTACACCTTCACAATAAATCCATGTAATATAGCCTACACTATCACAATAAATCCATGTAATATAGCCTACACCTTCACAATAAATCCATGTAATATAGCCTACACCTTCACAATAAATCCATGTAATATAGCCTACACCATCACAATAAATCCATGTAATATAGCCTACACCTTCACAATAAATCCATGTAATATAGCCTACACCTTCACAATAAATAAATGTAATATAGCCTACACCTTCACAATAAATCCATGTAATATAGCCTATACCTTCACAATAAATCCATGTAATATAGCCTACACCTTCACAATAAATCCATGTAATATAGCCTACACCTTCACAATAAATCCATGTAATATAGCCTACACCTTCACAATAAATCCATGTAATATAGCCTACACCTTCACAATAAATCCATGTAATATAGCCTACACCTTCACAATAAATCCATGTAATATAGCCTACACCTTCACAATAAATCCATGTAATATAGCCTACACATTCACAATAAATCCATGTAATATAGCCTACACATTCACAATAAATCCATGTAATATAGCCTACACTATCACAATAAATCCATGGAATATAGCCTACACCTTCACAATAAATCCATGTAATATAGCCTACACCTTCACAATAAATCCATGTAATATAGCCTACACCTTCACAATAAATCCATGTAATATAGCCTACACCTTCACAATAAATCCATGTAATATAGCCTACACCTTCACAATAAATCCATGTAATATAGCCTACACCTTCACAATAAATAAATGTAATATAGCCTACACCTTCACAATAAAGCCATTATTTATTTTAGACCGGTCTAAAGAAACATGATATGAAGAGAATGTAGTCTATTGAGCCTCCCGAGTGGCGCAGCGGTCTAAGGCACTGCATCTCAGGGGTTGAGGCGTCACTTCAGAGGTGGAAGAATTGTTCACATTTACTTTTCGTCAGCCAATAAGATGAGTAGGCCTAACGAACAACAAAAAGCACCAGCCTATGTTCATCTACTATCCCCCCAGTGTACAAAAGTTGACATTTTCTATTGGTCAACTCGTCCTTCTGTGTGAGAAATAAATAATTCAAACATAGTCTGGGACAGTTGTGGGATGCGATAGATCTCAAATTAATACAACCACTAGCATCAACAAAACACATTTCTATGCAATGAGGCTGACTCAACCGATCAGAACGTTCAGCTTGATATATGATCAACTATCAGGCTATTTATTCACATGATAAGTGGAGCAGTGTGCACACGCCACTAGGCTATAAGAGCGAATGTTTCAGTAGCAGGAAAACACCATTATAAAAAAAACTGACCACAAATAACTATGTATGTAATGCTTTTATTATAAAGGTGCATTTTCTATGGTGAAAATGATCTTCCCCAAACTGGAAACTGCTTATATATGCCAGTTACTCTAATCACGTTGTAAAGTGGATTAATGTGCTTCATTTTATGAAGTTATTAGTCCACTTTAGTTGTGATATATACCTTATCAGAACAAATAGGCCTATGGGCTAGGCTCCATGAGGTATGCAACTTCGATAAACATTTTTAAAAAGGCATTGTTTCTTGCCTTACACTGGGGATCATTCACAGCTAATAGGCTAATATTGTCACTATCAGACTATTCTTCATTTATTCTGGTTTAAATAATATATGTGTGAAATTAGTTTTGATTTAGAATGGACCATTATCATTCACCTGTCTCGAAACAGGGGCAGGGAGAAAATACACTTCATTTTTATGCTAACACTATGGGTCGGGACCAGAACACCCGCCAAATGCGGGTAGATTTTGTCATTTGCGGGTAATGTCTATTTCACAAGCCACATTGGCGTGTGGTCACAGTCAAATTGACCCGAAATGCTAAGTGTCGCTTTGTCTTCGTGTTTCTTGGTCAGGTATATAATTTAGTTTGATGTTAGTTTGAGTTTGCTGTAACTTTCTGCTTCTTGTGAAGAGCATTCTGAGATTTTCTTTTTCCCCTCACAGACAAGGAAGTGCCCAGTTACCACAGTAACGGCACATCCCTTTAAAAATGGGCAGCTGAACATTTTCGACTGGAGACCTTTAAGGGTGCACTGTGCTTGATTGAGCATAGATCATTCCAGAAACCTTTTATTCATGGTCTTTAAGTCATTTCATTCATTCATAAATGAATTGAAATACTTGAATTGATCTCCCAGATTTGTTTGTGTGCTTCTACTTGTCTACTTAGGAACACATCGTGTACTCCTCGTCAACGTAGAGCCCTGAACTATAGTAGTTAATGAGCCGTATCACTCTTCAACGTAGAGCCCTGAACTATAGTAGTTAATGAGCCGTATCACTCTTCAACGTAGAGCCCTGAACTATAGTAGTTAATGAGCCGTATCACTCGTCAACGTAGAGCCCTGAACTATAGTAGTTAATGAGCCGTATCACTCTCGTCAACGTAGAGCCCTGAACTATAGTAGTTAATGAGCCGTATCACTCCTCGTCAACGTAGAGCCCTGAACTATAGTAGTTAATGAGCCGTATCACTCTTCAACGTAGAGCCCTGAACTATAGTAGTTAATGAGCCGTATCACTCGCCAACGTAGAGCCCTGAACTATAGTAGTTAATGAGCCGTATCACGTCAACGTAGAGCCCTGAACTATAGTAGTTAATGAGCCGTATCACTCGTCAACGTAGAGCCCTGAACTATAGTAGTTAATGAGCCGTATCACTCGTCAACGTAGAGCCCTGAACTATAGTAGTTAATGAGCCGTATCACTCGTCAACGTAGAGCCCTGAACTATAGTAGTTAATGAGCCGTATCACTCGTCAACGTAGAGCCCTGAACTATAGTAGTTAATGAGCCGTATCACTCGTCAACGTAGAGCCCTGAACTATAGTAGTTAATGAGCCGTATCACTCGTCAACGTAGAGCCCTGAACTATAGTAGTTAATGAGCCGTATCACTCCTCGTCAACGTAGAGCCCTGAACTATAGTAGTTAATGAGCCCTCGTCAACGAACTGAACTATAGTAGTTAATGAGCCGTATCACTCGTCAACGTAGAGCCCTGAACTATAGTAGTTAATGAGCCGTATCACTCGTCAACGTAGAGCCCTGAACTATAGTAGTTAATGAGCCGTATCACTCCTCGTCAACGTAGAGCCCTGAACTATAGTAGTTAATGAGCCGTATCACTCGTCAACGTAGAGCCCTGAACTATAGTAGTTAATGAGCCGTATCACTCGTCAACGTAGAGCCCTGAACTATAGTAGTTAATGAGCCGTATCACTCCTTGTCAACGTAGAGCCCTGAACTATAGTAGTTAATGAGCCGTATCACTCGTCAACGTAGAGCCCTGAACTATAGTAGTTAATGAGCCGTATCACTCGTCAACGTAGAGCCCTGAACTATAGTAGTTAATGAGCCGTATCACTCGTCAACGTAGAGCCCTGAACTATAGTAGTTAATGAGCCGTATCACTCGTCCAACGTAGAGCCCTGAACTATAGTAGTTAATGAGCCGTATCACTCGTCAACGTAGAGCCCTGAACTATAGTAGTTAATGAGCCGTATCACTCTATGTCAACGTAGAGCCCTGAACTATAGTAGTTAATGAGCCGTATATCAACGTAGAGCCCTGAACTATAGTAGTTAATGAGCCGTATCACTCGTCCAACGTAGAGCCCTGAACTATAGTAGTTAATGAGCCGTATCACTCACTTCGTCAACGTAGAGCCCTGAACTATAGTAGTTAATGAGCCGTATCACTCGTCAACGTAGAGCCCTGAACTATAGTAGTTAATGAGCCGTATCCTGTCAACTAGAGCCCTGAACTATAGTAGTTAATGAGCCGTATCACTCGTCAACGTAGAGCCCTGAACTATAGTAGTTAATGAGCCGTATCACTCGTCAACGTAGAGCCCTGAACTATAGTAGTTAATGAGCCGTATCACTCGTCAACGTAGAGCCCTGAACTATAGTAGTTAATGAGCCGTATCACTCGTCAACGTAGAGCCCTGAACTATAGTAGTTAATGAGCCGTATCACTCGTCAACGTAGAGCCCTGAACTATAGTAGTTAATGAGCCGTATCACTCGTCAACGTAGAGCCCTGAACTATAGTAGTTAATGAGCCGTATCACTCCCTCGTCAACGTAGAGCCCTGAACTATAGTAGTTAATGAGCCGTATCACTCGTCAACGTAGAGCCCTGAACTATAGTAGTTAATGAGCCGTATCACTCGTCAACGTAGAGCCCTGAACTATAGTAGTTAATGAGCCGTAGTCAACGTAGAGCCCTGAACTATAGTAGTTAATGAGCCGTATCACTCCTTCAACGTAGAGCCCTGAACTATAGTAGTTAATGAGCCGCATCATCACTCGTCAACGTAGAGCCCTGAACTATAGTAGTTAATGAGCCGTATCACTCTTCAACGTAGAGCCCTGAACTATAGTAGTTAATGAGCCGTATCACTCGTCAACAACTATAGTAGTTAATGAGCCCTGAACTATAGTAGTTAATGAGCCGTATCACTCGTCAACGTAGAGCCCTGAACTATAGTAGTTAATGAGCCGTATCACTCGTCAACGTAGAGCCCTGAACTATAGTAGTTAATGAGCCGTATCACTCCTCGTCAACGTAGAGCCCTGAACTATAGTAGTTAATGAGCCGTATCACTCGTCAACGTAGAGCCCTGAACTATAGTAGTTAATGAGCCGTATCACTCGTCAACGTAGAGCCCTGAACTATAGTAGTTAATGAGCCGTATCACTCGTCAACGTAGAGCCCTGAACTATAGTAGTTAATGAGCCGTTCGTCAACGTAGAGCCCTGAACTATAGTAGTTAATGAGCCGTATCACTCGTCAACGTAGAGCCCTGAACTATAGTAGTTAATGAGCCGTATCACTCTTCAACGTAGAGCCCTGAACTATAGTAGTTAATGAGCCGTATCACTCGTCAACGTAGAGCCCTGAACTATAGTAGTTAATGAGCCGTATCACTCTCAACGTAGAGCCCTGAACTATAGTAGTTAATGAGCCGTATCACTGTCAACTAGCCCTAGTAGTTAATGAGCCATCACGTAGAGCCCTGAACTATAGTAGTTAATGAGCCGTATCACTCGTCAACGTAGAGCCCTGAACTATAGTAGTTAATGAGCCGTATCACTCGTCAACGTAGAGCCCTGAACTATAGTAGTTAATGAGCCGTATCACTCGTCAACGTAGAGCCCTGAACTATAGTAGTTAATGAGCCGTATCACTCGTCAACGTAGAGCCCTGAACTATAGTAGTTAATGAGCCGTATCAACTAGAGCCCTGAACTTTAATCAATCGTCAACGTAGAGCCCTGAACTATAGTAGTTAATGAGCCGTATCACTCGTAGAGCCCTGAACATGAGCCGTATCACTAGAGCCCTGAACTATAGTAGTTAATGAGCCGTATCACTCGTCAACGTAGAGCCCTGAACTATAGTAGTTAATGAGCCGTATCACTCGTCAACGTAGAGCCCTGAACTATAGTAGTTAATGAGCCGTATCACTCGTCAACGTAGAGCCCTGAACTATAGTAGTTAATGAGCCGTATCACTCGTCAACGTAGAGCCCTGAACTATAGTAGTTAATGAGCCGTATCACTCGTCAACGTAGAGCCCTGAACTATAGTAGTTAATGAGCCGTATCACTCGTCAACGTAGAGCCCTGAACTATAGTAGTTAATGAGCCGTATCACTCGTTTTTGTGGCACTTTGTTGATTAGTGATGTTCTGTTCCATCTGTTTTACTATTGGATCTAAAATTATAACCTGGGTGGTTCCAGCCCTGAATGCTGATTGGCTGACAGCCGTGGTATATCAGACCGTATACCACGGGTATGACAAAACATGTATTTTTATCTGCTCTAATTACGTTGGTAAACAATTTATAATAGCAAGAAGGCACCTCAGGGTTTTGTGGTATATGGCCAACATACCACGGCTAAGGGCTGTGTCCAGGTACTCCACGTTGCGACATGCTTAAGAACAGGCCTTGGGATATTGGCCATGTACCACACCCCCTCGGGCCTTATTGCTTAAATACATTGGTTAAAAAAACACAGGTCGCAAAAATTAAACCACATTGCTTCTTAATAGTTACATATTTATCAGGTTTTGTGTGTGTGTGTGTGTGTATATATATATATATATATATATATATATATATATATATATATATATATATATATATATATATATATATATATATAGAGAGATATTCACCTTTTTAGTATGAACTGTCTCTCTCTCTTCCCCTCTCTCAGGCCTTACGCCAACGTGACAGAGTTTGATGGCCAGGATGCGTGTGGTTCCAACTGGGTGATCATTGACCTGGACCCTCCAGCCCGGGCAACAGAGGCAAACGCACAACAGGAGCCAGGTAATGTTTTATTCTCTCCTGTGTTGGTAAGGATAGACACTGTTGAAAACATGGGAGGGAGGGGAGGAGGGGGGGTGTTGCACTCAATATTGTCCGTGCTGCAACACATAACAATACTAATAATGATACCTAATGACTTTATTGTCCATATGGTGAAATGTAGTTTGCAGCTCTTTGCACACATTAAAACGTATCATATCATATACACTGTAGTTGTACGGTAGGAGGAACAACAAGTGTTGGGCTCAATATTGTCCGTGCTGCAACACATAGCTAACAATACTATTGTTCCTTCCAGGTACCTTGATCTTGGCTTTGAAGCCCTGGACGCAGTACGCCATCATGGTCAAGACCCAGCTCTCTGCCTCTGATGAACACCAGGTCCTCGGGGCCAAGAGCAAGATCACCTACGTCAGGACAGACGCCACCAGTAAGACCTTCCTTCGAGATATAGCTGATCCCATCTCCTGTTTCATTAGCTTGAGGCAGCTAGATGTACTGTACACCCCCCCCGGACAAGACGCTAGTCTATCGCAGGGCCTTCGCTCCAATCCATGTCCTTAATGCTGAGTTCCAAGCAGAGAGGCATCGGGTTCCATTTTAGAGTCTTTGTTATGACTCGACCAGCGATCCCCAACCTTCTAACCACAAGGCCGCCACTCTAACCACAAGGCCGCCACTCTAACCACGAGGCCGCCGCTCTAACCACAAGGCCGCCGCTCTAACCAGAAGGCCGCCGCTCTAACCACGAGGCCGCCGCTCTAACCACGAGGCCGCCGCTCTAACCACGAGGCCGCTGAGTTGGTTTTCTCAGTTCTTTATTAATTCATGTCTGTCTATTTAGTGATCTTAAGCCTTCCCCAAACCCCTAATCAAGACAATAGGTGAGTGGACAATCCAACCAGTCAGTCAGCTTAGTAGGTTAGGTTCTCCAGGGTTGAGGGTGGGATTTGAAAACCCCGGGTTGGGATAAGTGGTCTAAGAGCTACAACTTACGGTAGATTGGCTCTTGTCCTCTGCCTCAGCTTTTAGCTGTTGAGGTGTGTCAAAGCTAAAGATATAAGAACAAGGAAGAGGAAGTTGATGATGAGCTAAGAGTACGGCCTGTACCTCCCTGTCTCATTGTCTCTCTGTCTTGTGCCAAATGGCTGAAGTCACTAGTTACTCAAGCAGAGCTCAGAAATCGTCTGTCACCCTGTGTGTGTGTGTGTGTCATCCTGCGTGTGTGTGTGTCATCCTGCGTGTGTGTGTGTGTGTCATCCTGCGTGTGTGTGTGTGTGTGTGTGTGTGTCATCCTGCATGTGTGTGTGTGTGTGTGTGTGTGTGTGTCATCCTGCGTGTGTGTGTGTCATCCTGCGTGTGTGTGTGTGTGTGTGTGTCACCCAGCGTGTGTGTGTGTGTGTGTGTGTGTCTCCAGTGGACAAACCGGTTTTGGTTTCATCAACAACAGGTGTCTGTTGTGTCATCTCCTTCCTGATAAACCACATCACAGTGTGTTATCATATTATTATAGTGTTATTACAGTGTAGCCGCATGACATGCAGCCTCACACCTGGCACAGCACTGGCTGGCATGATGCGTTGGCTGGGACACCACCATCAGAGCCCAGCGGGCAGGGAGGAGGGCAGGGAGGCAGGCAGGGAGGAGGGCAGGGAGGAGGGCAGGGAGGCGGGAAGGAGGGAAGTAAACGGTCGTTTACTGTAGTTTTGGTTTCACCCTCCTTGTCTCTAGACAGGTCCCAGATCTAGAGTTTCACCCTCCTTGTCTCTAGACAGGTCCCAGATCTAGAGTTTCACCCTCCTTGTCTCTAGACAGGTCCCAGATCTAGAGTTTCACCCTCCTTGTCTCTAGACAGGTCCCAGATCTAGAGTTTCACCCTCCTTGTCTCTAGACAGGTCCCAGATCTAGAGTTTCACCCTCCTTGTCTCTAGACTGGTCCCAGATCTAGAGTTTCACCCTCCTTGTCTCTAGACAGGTCCCAGATCTAGAGTTTCACCCTCCTTGTCTCTAGACTGGTCCCAGATCTAGAGTTTCACCCTCCTTGTCTCTAGACAGGTCCCAGATCTAGAGTTTCACCCTCCTTGTCTCTAGACAGGTAGATCTAGAGTGTCACTCCTCCTTGTCCTAGACAGATCTAGAGTTTCACCCTCCTTGTCTCTAGACAGGTCCCAGATCTAGAGTTTCACCCTCCTTGTCTCTAGACAGGTCCCAGATCTAGAGTTTCACCCTCCTTGTCTCTAGACAGGTCCCAGATCTAGAGTTTCACCCTCCTTGTCTCTAGACTGGTCCCAGATCTAGAGTTTTACCCTCCTTGTCTCTAGACTGGTCCCAGATCTAGAGTTTCACCCTCCTTGTCTCTAGACTGGTCCCAGATCTAGAGTTTCACCCTGCTTGTCTCTAGACTGGTCCCAGATCTAGAGTTTCACCCTCCTTGTTTCTAGCCTGGTCCCAGATCTAGAGTGTCACCCTCCTTGTCTCTAGACAGGTCCCAGATCTAGAGTTTCACCCTCCTTGTCTCTAGACAGGTCCCAGATCTAGAGTTTCACCCTCCTTGTCTCTAGACAGGTCCCAGATCTAGAGTTTCACCCTCCTTGTCTCTAGACAGGTCCCAGATCTAGAGTTTCACCCTCCTTGTCTCTAGACAGGTCCCAGATCTAGAGTTTCACCCTCCTTGTCTCTAGACAGGTCCCAGATCTAGAGTTTCACCCTCCTTGTCTCTAGACAGGTCCCAGATCTAGAGTTTCACCCTCCTTGTCTCTAGACTGGTCCCAGATCTAGAGTTTCACCCTCCTTGTCTCTAGACTGGTCCCAGATCTAGAGTTTCAACCCCCTTGTCTCTAGACTGGTCCCAGATCTAGAGTGTCACCCTCCTTGTCTCTAGACAGGTCCCAGATCTAGAGTGTCACCCTCCTTGTCTCTAGACAGGTCCCAGATCTAGAGTTTCACCCTCCTTGTCTCTAGACTGGTCCCAGATCTAGAGTGTCACCCTCCTTGTCTCTAGACTGGTCCCAGATCTAGAGTTTCACCCTCCTTGTCTCTAGACTGGTCCCAGATCTAGAGTTTCACCCCCCCTTGTCTCTAGACAGGTCCCAGATCTAGAGGTTCACCCCCCTTGTCTCTAGACAGGTCCCAGATCTAGAGTTTCACCCTGCTTGTCTCTAGACTGGTCCCAGATCTAGAGTTTCACCCTCCTTGTTTCTAGCCTGGTCCCAGATCTAGAGTGTCACCCTCCTTGTCTCTAGACAGGTCCCAGATCTAGAGTTTCACCCTCCTTGTCTCTGTCCCAGATCTAGAGTTTCACCCTCCTTGTCTCTAGACAGGTCCCAGATCTAGAGTTTCACCCTCCTTGTCTCTAGACAGGTCCCAGATCTAGAGTTTCACCCTCCTTGTCTCTAGACAGGTCCCAGATCTAGAGTTTCACCCTCCTTGTCTCTAGACTGGTCCCAGATCTAGAGTTTCACCCTCCTTGTCTCTAGACTGGTCCCAGATCTAGAGACTTGTCTCTAGTGGTCCCAGATCTAGAGTGTCACCCTCCTTGTCTCTAGACAGGTCCCAGATCTAGAGTTTCACCCTCCTTGTCTCTAGACAGGTCCCAGATCTAGAGTGTCACCCTCCTTGTCTCTAGACAGGTCCCAGATCTAGAGTTTCACCCTCCTTGTCTCTAGACTGGTCCCAGATCTAGAGTGTCACCCTCCTTGTCTCTAGACTGGTCCCAGATCTAGAGTGGTCACCCTCCTTGTCTCTAGACAGGTCCCAGATCTAGAGTTTCACCCCCCTTGTCTCTAGACAGGTCCCAGATCTAGAGTTTCACCCTCCTTGTCTCTAGACTGGTCCCAGATCTAGAGTTTCACCCTCCTTGTCTCTAGACTGGTCCCAGATCTAGAGTTTCACCCTCCTTGTCTCTAGACTGGTCCCAGATCTAGAGTTTCACCCTCCTTGTCTCTAGACTGGTCCCAGATCTAGAGTTTCACCCTCCTTGTCTCTAGACTGGTCCCAGATCTAGAGTTTCACCCTCCTTGTCTCTAGACAGGTCCCAGATCTAGAGTGTCACCCACCTTGTCTCTAGACAGGTCCCAGATCCTTGTCTCTAGACTGGTCCCAGATCTAGAGTTTCACCCTCCTTGTCTCTAGACTGGTCCCAGATCTAGAGTTTCACCCTCCTTGTCTCTAGACTGGTCCCAGATCTAGAGTTTCACCCTCCTTGTCTCTAGACAGGTCCCAGATCTAGAGTTTCAACCCCCTTGTCTCTAGACTGGTCCCAGATCTAGAGTTTCACCCTCCTTGTCTCTAGACAGGTCCCAGATCTAGAGTTTCACCCTCCTTGTCTCTAGACAGGTCCCAGATCTAGAGTGTCACCCTCCTTGTCTCTAGACTGGTCCCAGATCTAGAGTTTCACCCTCCTTGTCTCTAGACTGGTCCCAGATCTAGAGTTTCACCCTCCTTGTCTCTAGACAGGTCCCAGATCTAGAGTTTCACCCTCCTTGTCTCTAGACAGGTCCCAGATCTAGAGTTTCACCCTCCTTGTTTCTAGCCTGGTCCTAGATCTATTTATTCTAGTCCTTGTCTCTTTGTCAAGCCATGTTGGCTGGCATCCAGGCTACATCGTCTACCTCCTGTCAGGGTTATGTTCCGGTGTGTCCCCTAAATCGTGGCTGCCACTCCAGTAACAAATATAAATGCCACTTCAGTCAGTGTAGATGAAGGGAAGGAGACAGGTTAAAGACAGATCTTTATGCCATGAGACATGGACATGAATTGTGTACACTACATGAACAAAAGTATGTGGACACCTGCTCGTTGAACATCTCATTCCAAAATCATGGGTGTTAATATGGAGTTGGTCCCCACTTTGCTGCTATAACAGCCTCCACTCTTCTGGGAAGGCTTTCCACTAGATGTTGGACCATTGCTGCAGCTTCCATTCAGCCACAAGAGTATTAGTGAGGTCAGGCACTGATGTTGGGCGATTAGGCCTGGCTCACAGTCGGCATTCCAATTCATCCCAAATGTGTTCGATGGAGTTGAGGTCAGGGCTCTGTGCTGTCTAGTGAAGTTCTTCCACACCGATCTCGACAAACCATTTCCGTGTGGACTTTGTGCACAGGGGCATTGTCATGCTGAAACAGGAAAGGGCCTTTCCCCAAACTGCTGCCACAATGTTGGGAGCAGAGAATCATCTGCAATGTAGAGCTTTCCACCACTCCAGCCGACGCTTGGCATGGCGATCTTAGGCTTGTGTGAGGCTGCTCGGCCATGGAAACCCATTTCATGAAGCTCCCGACGAAGAGTTAATGTGCTGACGTTGCTTCCAGAAGCAGTTTGGAACTCGGTAGTGAGTGTCGCCTCCCCGCCGACCGGGCTCTGATGGTGATGTGCCAGCCAATACATCATTCCAGCCACTGCGGTCCGTTCTGTGAGCTGGTGTGGCCTACCACTTTGCGGCTGAACCGTTGTTGCTCATAGACGTTTCCACTTCACAATAACAGCACTTACAGTTGACCAGGGCAGTTCTAATAGGATGGAAATTTGCCGAACTAATTTGTTGGAAAGATGGCATCCAATGGCGGTGCCATGCTGAAAGTCGGTGAGCTCTTCAGTAAGGCCATTCTACTGCCAATGTTTGTCTTTGGAGAATGCATGGCTGTGTGCTCAATTTTATACACCTGTCAGAAACGGGTGTGGCTGAAATGGCCAAATCCACATACTTTTGTATATATAGTGTATCACCCAGGACAATGAAGCCTGCTACTGTGTCTGTCTCCTAGTCAGTCGGTCTCCCTGGGCTATTCATCTGTGATCTTACTTTATTCCTCCTTGTCTCACAGCTGATATCAAATCAAATGTATTTATATAGCCCTTCTTACATCAGCTGATATATCAAAGTGCTGTACAGAAACCCAGCCTAAAACCCCAAACAGCAAGCAATGCAGGTGTAGAAGCACGGTGGCTAGGAAAAACTCCCTAGAAAGGCCGAAACCTAGGAAGAAACCTAGAGAGGAACCAGGCTATGAGGGGTGGCCAGTCCTCTTCTGGCTGTGCCAGGTGGCGATTATAACAGAACAAGATGTTTAAATGTTCATAAATGATAAAATAATAATAATCACAGTGGTTGCAGAGGGTGCAACAGGTCAGCACCTCAGGAGTAAATGTCAGTTGGCTTTTCATAGCCGATTATTAAGAGTGTCTCTACCGCTCCTTGCGGTCTCTAGAGAGTTGAAAACAGCAGGTCTGGGCCAGGTAGCACGTCTGGTGAACAGGTCGGGGTTCCATAGCCGCAGGCACAACAGTTGAAACTGGAGCAGCAGCACAGCCAGTTGGACTGGGGACAGCAAGGAGTCATCATGCCAGGTAGTCCTGAGGCATGGTCCTAGGGCTCAGGTCCCCCCAGAGAAGAGGGAGAGAAAGAGAGAATTAGAGAGAGCATACTTAAATTCACACAGGACACCGGATAAGACAGGAGAAGTACTCCAGATATAACAGACTGATACATTCTACAGTTAAACTTACTGCTAGTTTTATCTTTTGATCAGTCTATGGAAATGTTTTGAGTTCAGTTATTCTGCATTCTGTGATCTGCTGACCTGAACAAGAAGAAGAATAAAGGTATGATTAACCCCTGGTATCCCCGTCCTCCCCTAGAGCCCTCGGTGCCCCTGGACCCCATCTCCTCCTCCAACTCTTCCTCTCAGATCCTCCTGAAGTGGAAACCTCCCACGGATCCCAACGGGAACATCACTCACTACCTGGTGTACTGTCAGCAGCAGGCCGAGGCCAGCGAACTCTACAAGTTCGATTACTGTCAGAAAGGTGAGTCTTTTCTGTGTGTGAACACTTCTATTCTATTTTATTCTGCTGTTATATTCTGCTGTTATATTTTGTTTTACTGTTCTGTTTTACTGTTCTGTTCTATTCTGCTGTTCTATTCTGCTGTTCTATTCAGCTGTTCTATTCTGCTGTTCTATTCTGCTGTTCTATTCTGCTGTTCTATTCTGCTGTTCTATTCAGCTGTTCTATTCTGCTGTTCTATTCTGCTGTTCTATTTTGTTTTACTGTTCTATTCTGCTGTTCTATTCAGTTCTATTCTGCTGTTCTATTCTGCTGTTCTATTTTGTTCTACACTTCTGTTCTTCTGTTCTGTTTTACTGTTCTATTCTGTTCTCCTGTTCTATCTGGTTCATACAGATGATATAGTTATGTGACTATAATTAGTTAACTTCCAGAAAGGTGAGTGTGAAAGGGTCTTTCTCCAGTTGACTCTTCTAGTGATGGAAAATGTATACAGTACAGTATCGCAATCAAATGTATGTTATTTTATAGTTGTTGTTTTTTTCCTATCTAGTTAACTTAAGCTAGCGCTAGTCGGCTGTACCTCCGACAAAACTCTTGTTCTCCAGCTTATCTTCGTTTAAAAAAATGTTTTTTTTAAGTTTTATTAAGTTTTCTTGTTTTTCAATCAACCAACAAAACACATTCCACATTCACAGATGTGGCAAACGTGAATAATACAAAACAAACAAACTTGCAGCAGCACTATCAGCGTTCCTATTAGCTATTTCCAGCCTTAGCTGAGACGACGAGCAAAGAATGAGTTTTTACAGCACCTTACGCAACATGTATCTGCTCATTTCCCTATTCACCCCATTCACTCTGTCCAGTTTGAAATATAGTTGAGTAGCGGAGACCAGAGTCTATCAAACCTGGGCTGTCTCTTGCGGAGGTCATAACTGAGCTTTTCAAGAGGAAGAAAGTCAACAATCTGGTCAATCACCATTTTAAATGTGGGAGAAGAATTAGAAGCCCACAATAGAAGAATACATTTCTTAGCAAAGTTTCTGATAGTCATGAACACATTTTCTCTGTCAGGATCAAGAACAAAGTCCTGCTGGGCATTAAGAAGATAGAGACATGTGGTCGTATCAAACTGTACAGCTAGTATTTTGTGTCCAGCAGTATGTATAGATTGCCAAAACCTGGTCATCTCTCTACAGCTCCAAATTACATGCGTAAAAGAAACGTCCCTTTGTCAGGACCCTGTCTTTCAAAGATAATTCGTAAAAATCCAAATAACTTCACAGATCTTTATTGTAAAGGGTTTAAACACGGATTCCCATGATTGTTCAATTAACGATAAACAATTAATCAACATGCACCTGTGGAACGGTCGTTTAGACACTAACAGCTTACAGACGGTAGGCAATTAAGGTCACAGTTATGAAAACTTAGGACACTAAACAGGCCTTTCTACTGACTCTGAAAAACACTGAAAGGAAGATGCCCAGGGTCCCTGCTCATCTGCGTGAACGTGGCTTATACCCTGACCACACCGCTCGCGTTGCGTGCGTAAGTGTTGCAAAATACATTTCGAAATCTATGTTATTCAATTATTGCACCCACACTGCTCGCTCGCATCAACGAGCGTCTGCGTTGCCAAGGGCTACAATAGAACTCCTTTCTATTTCTGACGTAGATCGCGCTGCAAGTCCTGCCTCTCCCATCTCCTCATTGGTTTATAGAAGCAGGTACCCACGGGCCAACTCCTCATTGGTTATACACACGTGGGTGATTAAAAGACGAACTGTGTTGCCGGTCGTCGTGGTAATACTATGAAAGTTTAGATGCCAATCACCATATAAGTTCAAAGAGGAAAAAGCCTTTGGAGGAGAGATGACTAGAAACGATTTGGTTGACCGTTTTATGTGTGGGTTAATTGTAGGAGTAGAGGACCTTGTGCATTTCAGGTCAAATAACAACTCAATGTTTATATCCCAGGACAAATTAGCTAGCAACAGCAAGCTAGCTAAATAGGACAAATTAGCTAGCAAGTGCAAGCTAACCTGCTAAATTACCATAAATGTTTAATGCTTTTCGACCTGTCCCCAAATTAATGTAATTGGTTCAGAATTTGTTCTGATACTTTAACCTGCGTGCGTGTCGTGTGTAGGGGGACAAAATACATTGATGCAAGATGGCGCACGCGCGCAGCCGGTTTGCGTTCCGTGTTAGGCATGCTGCAAGGAGGCATGAGGACAGCAGATGTGACCAGGGCAATCAATTGCAATGTCTGTACTGTGAGACACCTAAGACAGCGCTACAGGGAGACAGGACGGACAACTGATCGTCCTCGGAGTGGCAGACCACGTGTAACACTTGCACAGGATTGGTACATCCGAACATCACACCTGCGGGACAAGTACAGGATGGCAACAACAACTGCCCGAGTTACACCAGGAACTCACAATCCCTCCATCAGTGCTCAGACTGTCTGCAGTAGGCTGAGAGATGCTGGACTGAGGGCTTGTAGGCCTGTTGTAAGGCAGGTCCTCACCAGACACCACCGGCAACAATGTCGCCTATGGGCACAAAACCACCTTCGCTGGACCAGACAGGACTGTCAAAAAGTGCTCTTCACTGACGAGTTGCGGTTTTGTCTCACCAGGGGTGATGGACGGATTTGTGTTTATCGTCGAAGGAATGAGCGTTACACCGAGGCCTGTACTCTGGAGCGGGATCGATTTGGAGGTGGAGGGTCCGTCATGGTCTGGGGTGGTGTGTCACAGCATCATCAGACTGAGCTTGTTGTCATTGCAGGTAATCTCAACGCTGTGCATTACAGGGAAGACATCCTCCTCCCTCATGTGGTACCCTTCCTGCATGCTCATACTGACATGACCCTCCAGAATGCCACCAGCCATACTGCTCGTTCTGTGCATGATTTCCTGCAAGACAGGAATGTCAATGTTCTGCCATGAAGAGCCCGGATTTCAATCCCATTGAGCACGTCTGGGAGCTGTTGGATCGGAGGGTGAGGGCTAGGGCCATTCCCCCCAGAAATGTCTGGGAACTTGCAGGTGCCTTGGTGGAAGAGTGGGGTAACATCTCACAGCAAGAACTGGTAAATCTGGCGCAGTCCATGAGGAGGAGATGCACTGCAGTACTTAATGCAGCTGGTGGCCACACCAGATACGGACTATTACTTTTCATTTTGACCTCCCCCTTTGTTCAGGGAAACATTATTCAATTTCTGTAAGTCACATGTCTGTGGAACTTGTTCAGCTTATGTCTCAGTTGTTGAATCTTGTTATGTTCACACATGTATAATATTTACACAATATTTACACAAGTTTGCTGAAAATAAACGCAGTTGACAGTGAGAGGAGATTTCTTTTTTTGCTGAGTTTAGTTTCCACTTTGAGGTAGATCTTCTCCAATCAGGAGAAATGTCTGTTCTTTCTATTTATTTATTTTGAACCTTTATTCAATTAAGAGTTAAGTCAGTTAAGAACACATTCTTATTTTCAATGATGGCCTAGGAAAAGTGGGTTAACTGCCTTGTTCAGGGGCAGAACATCAGATTTTTACCTTGTCAGCTTGGGGATTCGATCTTGCAACCTTTCGGTTACTAGTCCAACGCTCTAACCACTAGGCTACCCTGCCGCCCCAAAGTCTCACTGGGGTGTAATAAAATGTGTATAAACATTTGTAAGATTATTTTATTTTTACATTAGTAGAGGAGCAGTATACCTTGTAGCAAACATCCGCCCATAACTCTTCACTGATAGTCAGACAGAGATCCTTTTCCCAGATTCTTTTCACCGTAGTAAAGGAGGAGCCCACGTTCTCAGAAAGGAGTCTAGAGATAAAGGAGATTTAGTCTTTTGTGGATTGTGCTGAAGCAAGAAGGGTCTCAACTTCATTCAGCTGAGCTCTAAACCTCCCCTTGGAAGTGAATGAGGAAATGACCTGTCTAATTTGAAGATATTACAACAACAAACAAAAGCACTTGAAAGGATTTCAGTATAGTTGTGTTGTGATGAAACATGTCTGAAAAGGTCCTGATCCCTAGTGTACGCCAGATATTAAAGTTGGCATCCCTCCTTAGCAAGTCTGGGTTGTATACTATAGGAGAGTGGCATCCCTCAGGGCTTTTGGCTAGTCTGGGTTGTATACTATAGGTGAGTGGCATCCCTCAGGGCTTTTGGCTAGTCTGGGTTGTCTACTATAGGTGAGAAGCATCCCTCAGGGCTTTTGGCTAGTCTGGGTTGTCTACTATAGGTGAGTGGCATCCCTCAGGGCTTTTGGCTAGTCTGGGTTGTATACTATAGGTGAGTGGCATCCCTCAGGGCTTTTGGCTAGTCTGGGTTGTATACTATAGGTGAGTGGCATCCCTCAGGGCTTTTGGCTAGTCTGGGTTGTATACTATAGGTGAGTGGCATCCCTCAGGGCTTTTAGCTAGTCTGGGTTGTCTACTATAGGTGAGAAGCATCCCTCAGGGCTTTTGGCTAGTCTGGGTTGTATACTATAGGTGAGTGAGATCATATCTGGGAGGAAATGCCAAGGTATTTCCTACAGTCCTTCCATGCTAGTAGGGTGCTGTAAATCACAAAGGTTTTGGCTATGTTGCCCACTTCACTAAAGATATTAATGAATATAATTGAGCTTAGGGGCAATGAGCCACAGGATTTGGGCCTCTATCTGAATCCACATTGAGTCTCGTCTGTTTGTGATCCATGTTAACATGTTGTGGATTTGGGTAGACCAGTAGTACAATTGAAGGCAGGGAAGGGCAAGGCCACCCTTAGTAGATTCAGGTTTCGATAGGATCAAGGTCTCCACTCTGTTTTTTTATTGCCCCATATACATTTGCTGATGCTTTGGTTGTTGTTTGGAAAGGAAAGTTGGAGATAGCATGGGAGCATCTGAAATAAATAGTTGAACCTAGGGAGGATGTTCATACAAGGTATTGATTCTTCCCACTAAGCTGAATGGGAGGGAGATCCAGGTCTGGAGATCATTCTTGATTCTATCCAGAAGTGGGAGATAATTTTCCTTAAAAAGACCATTCATATCTGGTGTAACATCGATCCCAAGGTATTGAAACCCCTGTGTCTTACATTGGAACGGGCAGAGTGTCTTAACTGAGCCGTTGAGTGTAAGATTGAGAGGGCAAACAGTTGATTTGTTCAAATGTATCTTATATCCCTCTCACCCCCCCTCCTTGTTCAAATGTATCTTATATCCCTCTCACCCCCCCTCCCCCTGAAAAGATTTAGATGCACTACTGTTCCACTGGAGGTCATAAGGTGAATGCACCAATTTGTAAGTCGCTCTGGATAAGAGCGTCTGCTAAATGACTTAAATGTAAATGTAAATGTAATATCCTGAAAACTTGCCGTACCTTGTAATTGTGTCTAAAATGGGAGGGATTTCTCAGGGTTGGATATGATAGAGCAAAGACATCATCCGCGTAGAGAGAAATCCTGTGCTGAAGACCGCCTGCAGAAACACCCATAATACTTGGATTGCTCCTTATCAACTCTGCCAAAGGCTCCGCCCCCAACAAGTAGAGCAGCCATCTTGTTTTTAAATGGTGAGCCATCATGTTTTCAGCCCTTTTATTTCCATGACTGATCAACACTCATTTTCCCATAGCTTCTCTCTTGTCCCTCTGCAGCAGACATGGTGCGCAATATGTTTGGAACATCCGATCGCAAATCAAATGGCAGGATCGAATCGCAATACATATAGAATCGTGCGAATCGCAATATCCTCTCGGCACCTAAGTATGGTGATAATATCGTATCGTGAGGTCACTGGCAATTCACAGCCCTGTTTATATATCATGTATTAGAACATGGAGACCAAGGTATATTTCACAAGGGAGCTTTTACAAAATACGATATAATACAAATATATTTCCCGACTTATTCTGTTGGACTACTGCCAGAAATGTCGGTGGGTGTGTGTGTGTGTCGATTTGGCCTTGCACTAACAAGTGGCAGCCACCCACTCTGTGTCACACAGACAAGCTCCACAAGCTCCAACTCCCATGCACTCACGCAGAAAGTCTAGACAACACTAGTCCGGAGGGGATCATGTGAGGGTTGTTTTATATCAACCAGCTGAGGCACTGAGGAGGACAGTTACTGACAGGATGGAGTCTTGACCAATGTTCCCTCTATTTGTTTTTCAGCACTGAGCAAATTTCCTGTCTGCTGAGCGCAAACTTGAACATTGTGAAAGTTCTGGCAGTTGTTTACTGTGAACACGGTGGCTGTAACCACTTTAAGTTACGGTTTGCCTACAGTAGGAGCAAATGTGGTCTACATTTTACATATCAGTCATTTATCCAGAGGGACTTACAGTAGTGAGTGCATACATTTTCATAACTTATTCATATTTTTTCATACCTTTTTTATATATTGGTCCACGGTGGGAATTGAACCCACAGCCCTGGCGTTGCAAGCGTAATGCTCTACCACCTGAGCCACACGGGACCACGTTCCATGAGACTTTGGGAAGAAAATATGCTTGACATTCACCTGTTTATCCACTTGTCCTTCACTGAAAATGGAGGTGAAAATGTGTTTTGTGTTTGATGCAAGAAACCACTTTACAAAATAAAACATATTATTAATCCCTTACCGTTATTACAGAGAATCAGACATATTATGCTGCCCTCTGCCTATTGGCTACTTAGCTTATTCAAGCCTGTCTCAAAATACAACACTGCCCCTTTAAGAGATAAACAAATCTCTTTACCTGACTCACTTTTCAAAGAAGGCTAGAAATGTACACATGTTTTGCTGTTGTAGGAAGCAAACACTCCCCCGTTGTTGACTAGAAAGTAGTCATAACGGGGCTAATAATCATTCACTAACTAGCAAAGAATATGAACAAATGTGCACTGGTGGCTTCATGCATTTCTCGTTTTGATATCAAAAGAAGGTCCTCTACTCACATGCTGTAAACACAGTCCATTTAAAAGTAAATGGCACAGATCCATATATTGCAAAAATCGATATGGCCCGCCAGGCAAAGTGTGAAAAAGTCTATGAGAAACAGTGACGTTAAACTGTGAATGATCTATAATGATAAATCCTATATTGGTCTTTCACAGTCAGGCCTAACCAAGATCTACTATGCAAGTAAGCTAATAGTAGAACCTACAATTGAAACCGACAAATGAGGCTGTCAATTAAGTCAGAAATTCACAAATCTGTTTCAATTTATTATTATTTTAATTTTTTTGCTCTCTCTTAAAACAACAACATTGTATGTTCTAAGTTTATAAATAATGCTTAAACCACATCAGGAGGACCACTTTTGAGGTCTGGAAAAAAATAGAAGAAATATAGATTTTTTGTTGTTGTAGTTACCCTTTAAGTGTGCAGACATCTAGCACTGTCATTGGGTTAGCAGTGTTTCTGTAGCACATGAAGAGTTCAAAATAAATGCCCACTGGATTGATGCAAATAATCATGATATCATTCTGCCAGGTAGGCATTCTGTAGGTATAGGCATTCTGTAGGTATAGGCATTCTGTAGGTATAGGCATTCTGTAGGTATAGGCATTCTGTAGGTATAGGCATTCTGCCAGGTAGGCATTCTGTAGGTATAGGCATTCTGTAGGTATAGGCATTCTGTAGATTCTGTAGGTATAGGCATTCTGTAGGTATAGGCATTCTGTAGGTATAGGCATTCTGTAGATTCTGTAGGTATAGGCATTCTGTAGGTATAGGCATTCTGTAGGTATAGGCATTCTGTAGGTATAGGCATTCTGCCAGGTAGGCATTCTGTAGGTATAGGCATTCTGCCAGGTAGGCATTCTGTAGGTATAGGCATTTAATTGAGAAGGTTAGGCCTATCATTAGAATCTAGATTTGTCCCTTAATTGTTTGATACCTGGACGTTTTACTTCATATTATGAGGCATATCTTACCTTTCCTCAATGTAGCCAATAGACAAAATCCCACCATATTTTAATCCCACAATTATTTTATGCGTTCCTCACGTTCATTTTTCTTTCATTGTCTAGCAGCCAAGGGCATTATCCTAGTCATACGAGCAACCCTTGATAGTTGTTGCATCTTTAGATCTCCCCGTTCCTACATTTGTAATGGATATTCCCATGAGACTGCTCACATGTGCTGTGCTCATGTTAGAACTGTGTTTCCCGCCAAAAACTGCATTTTGGGACATTCATGTGTAGGCCTACCGAATAAATAATATGTTCCGACATTTTAAGCTAAACATTCTGATCTGTTCCATTAGCCTTATTAATTGATACGGCGTATATACCTCCATTATACTACTTTGACACAGCATCAGTGGGGAATAAAAAGTGAGTAATCGCAATGCCCACTGAAAAATAAGTGGGTTACCTACGTATACACTCCACTACACACCACTGGTGTTAACTAAAGGGGAAAACTCCCTCCCCCTCTTCCTCCAGGTATGAAGCTGCCATCGCTGGTGTCGATCTGTCTAACTCTGTCTCTCTCTCGCGCTCCCTCCATCCAGGTATGAAGCTGGTGTCGATCTGTCTAACTCTGTCTCTCTCTCGCGCTCCCTCCATCCAGGTATCAATTTGCCATCACAGGTGTCATCACAGGTGTCTATCTCTCTCTGTCTTTAACTCTCTCTCCCTCTCTCTCTGTTTAGGTATGAAGCTGCCTTCGCGGGTGCCCACCCAGGTCGACAGTGACGAAGAGGCTAAGTGGAACCAGACTGAGGATGAGGGTCAGGGTGGCCGCTGTTGTGCCTGTCCCAAAACAGAGAAACAACTGAAGAAGGAGGCTGAGGACTCAGAGTACCGCAAGACCTTTGAGAACTACATCCACAATGAGGTCTTCCTGCTCAAGTATGTATGACAACTACGTCAGCCAGCCAATCAGCCAGCTAGCCAGCCAGCCAAAACACACAGTCAGTCAATCAGTCAGTCAATTAATCAATGTATTTATTATCCTAATTGGAACATTAGTTTATATATATATATATTTACACACAAATCCCCAAATAGGTGTTTTAGATCAGCTCTGTCTCCATCCTGTCATTTAAAACCTAATGCTGCATTTACACAGGCAGCACAATTCTTATCTTTTGCCCAATTATTGGCAAAATACCTGATCTGATTGGTCAGAAGACCAATTATTGGCAAAATATCTGATCTGATTGGTCAGAAGACCAATTAGTGGCAAAATATCTGATCTGATTGGTCAGAAGACCAATTAGTGGCAAAAAGAGCAGAATTGGATGCCCTTCAATTCTAATCAAAGCCCCAGTCCTCCCCCTGGTGGTAAACATTCAGAAGTTGCCTGCATGAAGTCTCGTCAGCACTCTGCTCAGTAGCAGTAACTTTAACAGTGTTTTTGTAAACAGTTAACACTAAATCAATAGAATTTGATTGCTTGATTATCCCCCAGATCAACCAGACAGCGCCGCTCAGCCATGGGTGTAGCTAATGAGACGCAGCCTGCGTTCGTGACAAAGCCCCCCACCCTGCCGGAAGGTTACTCCACCAGCGGCCCAGACGATGATGAGGATGGTGCGGAGAGCACTAAGATCCAGCTGACAGTGTTCTCCAAGGAGTCCACGGTCATCTCCGGCCTCCGACACTTCACCTCGTACCAGATCGATGTGTTGGCCTGCAACCACCCCACAAACCCGTCACGCTGCAGTATGGCAGCCTTCGTCTCAGCTCGCACCATGCCTGAGGGTGAGGCTATCTACACACCATTATAAACCTGGTAGTTTGATTCCTGGCTGCTGATTGGCTGAAACAGCATTTCAGTCGTGTGTGTATATCAGACAATATACCACAGGTATGACGCAAAAAAAAATACTTGTTTACAGTTCTATTTATGTTGGTAACCAGTTTATACCTCGGGGACTTGTGGTTTATGGCTAATATACCACGGCTATAGGCTGTATCCAGGCACAACGCTTCATGTGTAAAGGCTTCCGTGTGCTTACCATCCGAAACCGTTTGGAACATTTGTGCATATATTTTGACCACATTTTAATATGTTTTGGTGTTCAGCAAGGGTTTTTCAGCTGCTCCTGCAACAAAAACACATGTCTCAAGGCAAGCTGATGTTGGGATTCTTCTTCTTCCTTTGTTTGTTGTTACTTAACGAGAGACAAATTGTTTTCATTCACATGTTTGTACTTGAGAAATACTGCACCAATCATCTTAGTTAGATGTAGAATTGCACGACTATGGTCTCCTTGAAATGAATGACAGTTATCTTGAGTTAGCTTAGGTTCATTTTTGACTATTTTGATGCGGTGTATATGGGCTACGGCATCTCAAGATGGACAAACAGTACTATTGCTCTCGTTTTTCAAGCGAAGATCTTTTAAGGGAGTATGCGAGCACACTCAGCTAGGCACCAGCTGAACCTAGGGATGTTGATGCCTTAAAGGGAGACTTCAGGATTTTGGCAATGAGACCTTTTATTTACTTCCCCAGAGTCAAAGGAACTCGTGGAAACCATTTGTATGTCTCTGCATTCACTAGTGAGCGCAATTGCTCACTAGCGTTAGCGCAATGACTGGAGGTCTATGGGTATCTGCTAGCATAGACTTCCAGTCATTGCGCTAATGCTAGTTAGCATTGGCACAGAGACATAACAATGGTATCCACGAGTTCATCTAACTCTGGAGAAGTAGATAAAGGGCCTCAATGCCAAAATCCCAAAGTATCCCTTTAAGAACAGCCCTTAGCTGTGGTATATTGGCCATTATTATTATTATGGTTTGAACCCTGAATGCTGATTGGCTGACAGCCATATACCACACCCCCTCGGGCCTTATTGCTTAAGTACACTACACTTGCACACAGTCCACACCGCACACCAACCACTTAAGAAAACAATGTCAGAAGTAAAAAAGCAGTTTAACAAGAAGTGCATATCATACTTTTAGTCTACTTTTACATAGTATTTATAGACCCGAGATGTTGATGTTTGTGGTATTGGGATAGAGTAAAGAGGCCATTTTAACACTTGTGTATCCTGCTAACAGCCAAAGAGGCCATTTTTTAAACCTTGTGAATCCTGTCAACAGAGGCCATTTTTAAACCTTGTGTATCCTGTCAACAGAGGCCATTTTTTAAACCTTGTGTATCCTGTCAACAGAGGCCATTTTTAAACCTTGTGAATCCTGTCAACAGAGGCCATTTTAAACCTTGTGAATCCTGTCAACAGAGGCCATTTTAAACCTTGTGAATCCTGTCAACAGAGGCCATTTTAAACCTTGTGAATCCTGTCAACAGAGGCCATTTTAAACCTTGTGAATCCTGTCAACAGAGGCCATTTTAAACCTTGTGTATCCTGTCAACAGAGGCCATTTTAAACCTTGTGTATCCTGTCAACAGAGGCCATTTTTAAACCTTGTGTATCCTGTCAACAGAGGCCATTTTAAACCTTGTGTATCCTGTCAACAGAGGCCATTTTTAAACCTTGTGTATCCTGCCAACAGACAAAGCAGATGACATCGTGGGCCCCATCAGCTATGATGTGTCTGAGTACTCTGTTCAAATCAAATGGCTGGAGCCTAAAGCTCCCAATGGAATGATCATCCTGTACGAAGTCAACTACAAGAGACTGGGAGACACAGAGGTGAGCAGACAAACACGCACAGGCATGAAAACACGCACAGGCATGAAAACACGCACAGGCATGAAAACACGCACAGGCATGAAAACACGCACAGGCATGAAAACACGCACACACTTAAAATACTGGACTTATGCTGTGCCCGCAGTCTCACTTAGTATAATTCAGATACGTTGAACACATCTCTCTGCTCTCATTTCTAAAATAGGACCGTTAATGTAACAATAGCCATGTTGCATCAGCGCTCTGTTTTAGTTACCGTGGCAACATCACACTGGGTACAGATGATATTACTGATGTTGAAAACAACAACTCCGGTGGTGGTCAAACAAACATGTTTTTCTCAAATTAGGTTTTTTATTTTTCTATTATTGTTGGCTGTTTAATGCAGTGTTTTTAAAAACACATCTCTGATTGGCTTAGACGGCCTACTCTATTAGCTCCATGTGTTCCTAGTGTAATATTGTGTTTCCTACTTTCATTTGTTCACATTTCATTTCTATATAATGGGCTTTTCCAACCCTTCTCTCCCCCCTCCAACTACTCTCCTCCTAAAAAATATATATAAATAAATTAAACATCTTGTGTCTGTCTGTATGTGTCTGTGTGTGTCTATGTGTGTGTGTGTTCGTTCTAGGAGTTGCACCACTGTGTGTCCAGGAAGATGTACCAGCAGTCGGAGGGCTGCAGGCTGAGAGTGGTGCACCCTGGGAACTACACTGTGAGGATCCGAGCCACGTCGCTGGCAGGAAACGGCTCCTGGACCGACCCCACACACTTCTACGTACAGGACCTCCGTAAGAGACACACGCCACAGACAGCTCGACCAATCCGTGAAATCAATCCAATATCATTTGAATATAGAGTTTTTTTACGTTAGCAGTAGCCTGGCCATAAACTCCATGGCAACGTGTTTCCTTTTAGGGGTGGACCCATCCAACCTATTGATTATCATTGGTCCAGTCATCTTCATAGTTCTACTGATACTGGTGGCAGCGGGAGGATTCGTCATGTTCAGGAAGAAGTAAGTCTTATGGCTTCTCCACAATCTGTCTGTCTTCAACCAACCCAACTGTGTATGAAAGAAGCTGTGTAGCCTCAGATGTTCACCAAGGAGTGTTACACACAGCTTCTCTCCTGATACACCGGCAGTAACTATAGGCTTTTGGTCCAGCCCAGCACTAAGACAAATGGCTCCACTACTAGTGGTCTAGATTTGTAATATTGTTTCACGACCAGGCTAAATTGTACTTAATTTATTATGATTTACTTTTACAGTCAGACGATACGTTGCGAGAAAAAAATAAGAAAAAAAAGCGTTCTACATTCAATAAAAAATTTTAATCAGGTGTGTTTCCAGCGAGGCTCGTCATTGGTCGCTCTCTGTTATTATGATAATGTTACTCTAGTGTGTACACTCTGCAACTTCTGATACCTGGATTAACTTTAGGATTATTATGGTATTGATTTGGTATCTCTCTGTGTTGTTTCTTGTTATTTATAATCATGATATACTATTAATTATAAACTGGGTGGTTCGAACCCTGAATGCTCATTGGCTGAAAGCCGTGGTATATCAGACCATGGTATATCAGACCATATACCACGGGTATGATAAAACATTTGTTTAATTTTCTAATTACTTTGGCAACCAGTTTATAATAGCAATAAGGCACCTCCGGGATTTGTGGTACATGGACAACATACCACGGCTACGGGCTGTGTCCAGGCATGCCGCGTGGCATCGTGCATAAGAACAGCCCTTAGACGTGCCCCTTCACTTTATTCACGTTTTGTTACAGCCTTATTCTAAAAAATAAAAATAAAAATAATAATCCTCATCAATGGACACACAGTACCCCATAATGACAAAGTAAAAACAGGTTTTTAATTGTTTTTGCAAATGTATTAAATATAAAAACAGAAATACCTTATTTACGTAAGTATTCAGACCCTTTGCTATGAGACAAGAAATTGAGCTCAGGTGCATCTTGTTTCCATTGATCATCCTTGAGATGTTTCTACAACTTGATTGGCGTCCACCTGTGGAAAATTCAATTGATTGGACATGATTTAGAAAGGCACACACCTGGTCCCACAGTTGACAGTACATGTCAGAGCAAAAACCAAGCCATGAGGTCGAAGGAATTGTCCGTAGGGTCCTGAGAGGATTGTGTCGATGCTCAGATCTGGGGAAGGGTAGCAAAAAATGTATGCAGCATTGAAGGTACCGAAGAACACAGTGGCCTCCATCATTCTTAAATGGAAGAAGTTTGGAACCACTAAGACTCTTCGTAGAGCTGGCTTCCTGTCCAAACAGCAATCAGGGGAGAAGGGCCTTGGTCAGTGAGGTGAACAAAAGCCCGATGGTCACTCTAACAGAGCTCTAGAGTTCCTCTGTGGAGAACCTTCCAGAAGGACAATCATCTCTGCAGCACTCCACCAATCCTTTATGGTAGAGTGGACAGACAGAAGCCACTCCTCAGTTAAAAAGGCACATGACAGCCCGCTTGGAGTCTGCCAAAAGGCACCTGAAGGACTCTGACCATGAGAAACAAGATTGTCTTGTCTGATGAAACCAATATTGAAATCTTTGGCCTGAATGCCAATCGTTATGTCTGGAGGAAACCAGGCACCGCTCATCATCTGGCCAATACTATCCCTTCGGTGAAGGGGGGGGATGTAATTTCAGCGGCAGGGACTGGGAGACTAATCAGGATCGAGGGAAAGATGAAAGGGGGAAAGTACAGAGTGATCCTTGATGAAAACCTGCTCCAGAGCTCTCAGGACCTCAGACTGGGACCAAGGTTCACCTTCCAACAGGACAACGACCTTAATCGCACAGCCAAGACAACGCAGGAGTGGCTTTGGGACAAGTCTCTGAATGTCCTTGAGTGGTCCAGCCAGAGCCCGGACTTGAATCCGATCAATCATCTCTGGAGAGACCTGAAAATAGCTGTGCAGCGACGCTCCCCATCCTACCTGACAGAGCTTGAGAGGATCTGCAGAGAAGAATGGGAGAAACTCCCCAAATACAGATGTGCCAAGCTTGTAGTGTCAAACCCAAGAAGACTGGAGGCTGTAATCGCTGCCAAAGGTGCTTCAACAGAGTACTGAGCAAAGGGTCTGAATACTTATGTAAATGATTTTTCTGGGGGGGGGGTGCCTTTGTCATTATGGGGTATTGTGTGTAGATTGAGAATATTTGTATTTATTTATTTTTGATTTTTTTAAATTATGCTGTAACGTAGCAATGTGGGAAAAATAAAGGGGTCTGAATACTGTCCAAATGCACTGTACCCCACCTCCTCATGCCTTAACGCTTAACTCTACCTCCTTGTTTTTCCCACCAAGGCAAACCCAGGGCCCCTCTGGACCCCTCTACACCTCTTCTAACCCAGAGTACCTCAGTGCTGCTGACAGTAAGGACACATTATAAACTGATTTCTATATTCTCAGCCTGTATAAAAGCATATCTGACTTTATTTTGATGTTGAAACTAGTATTCCATGTAAGTAGACAATCACTGACACATACTAGCTGGCTATGAGAAGTACAATACTAGATCGTTTGTGGATTATAGTGTCAAGGGGCCTCGTTTATCTAAAGTGCATATAAAAGTAAAGCCTGATGTGCGACCTGTTTTCCCACCAAAGGTTGTTATTTATCAAATGTCGATCTTGACGGGAGAGTTTGCGTACCTCCCATGTACATCTCAGACCGTGCATACGCCCAACTTCTAGTGGTTGAGCAACTGTATTACAAGCTAATATTGTTATTTTAGGAGGAAATGAAGGTGTTTGTTTATTATAATAACTCACTTTTTATTATATGGGCCTGAATCATAATCATATTGCAGAGCACTTCTGACATGGCTGGTTTATTCTGCTACACAACATATATTAGGCTACTATTTATCTGTCGCTCATTCAATAGCCAATCGTGCTCATAAGTAAAATAGACCGGTAACCTATGACGGTATGGGTAGGCTGCAGTATTGCTGTGCGATAGGAGTGTGACATAATAGTGTATTTAATCTGAACCTATACCAAGGTAGGAGATAGAAACACAATCATGTAATTGATAAACAAAATATTGAACATTTGCCATTTTGCATAGAAATGTAGGCTGTCGGCAGCAGAATGCGCGGCCGGTGTTTGGCACTCGCTATAGGCGGCATGCATTTTTTTTTTTTTTTTAACTTTCTGAACAGGAATTTTCCTCTCATGGCTAACTACCAGAAAGTTTGAAAAGACAGACTGAGTGGGCGGGGAGCTTATATTCATGAGCTCGCCTTGACTGACAGCTCTTTGAAAACACTTAGTCATGAAACTTGGATGCAGGGGAGCAGTGTTGCCGTGAAATCATCTCAAGCAAATTTGGTGAAACACAAAAGCAACTGAACATTGAAATTGCATCAGTGATATACAGTGCATTCAGAAAGTATTCAGACCCCTTCCCCTTTTACACATTTTATTACATTACAGCCTTATTCTAAAAATGGATTTAGTAAAACATTTTCCTCATCCATCTACACTTATACTGAAAATGGCGGCGGAAGAAATGGCAGCAGTTTTACGGGCGCCCAACCAATTGTGCTATAATGTGGGGGTTTTTGGCGTTATTTGGAATTAATTTTGTACATAATGTTTCTGCAACCGTATTTTACGGCAAAAAAAGTGCTTCTGGATATCAGGACAGCGATCACTCACCTCGGATTAAACACAGAGCTTCTGGATATCAGGACAGCGATCACTCACCTCGGATTAAACACAGAGCTTCTGGACATCAGGACAGCGATCACTCACCTCGGATTAGACTAAGAGCTTCTGGACATCAGGACAGCGATCACTCACCTCGGATTAGACTAAGAGCTTCTGGACATCAGGACAGCGATCACTCACCTCGGATTAGACAAAGAGCTTCTGGACATCAGGACAGAGATCACTCACCTCGGATTAGACAAAGAGCTTCTGGATATCAGGACAGCGATCACTCACCTCGGATTAGACAAAGAGCTTCTGGACATCAGGACAGAGATCACTCACCTCGGATTAGACAAAGAGCTTCTGGATATCAGGACAGCGATCACTCACCTCGGATTAGACAAAGAGCTTCTGGATATCAGGACAGCGATCACTCACCTCGGATTAGACAAAGAGCTTCTGGATATCAGGACAGCGATCACTCACCTCGGATTAGACAAAGATTATTTCTTCAACAAACAAGATGCACAAGACATCCTCCAAACACCCGGCAGGGCCGACATCCACGTTATTTGCAAGAGGAAGCGACGCAGGCACAGAGGACAAAGAGCCGGATGCCTCGTAAGGACCCAGAGAAGGCGAGTGGGAAAGCTGCCTTTACCGTCAATACTACTCGGACAATAAACTAGACGAGGTACGATCATGAATATCCTACCAGCGGGACATCAAAAACTGTAATATCCTATGTTTCACGGAATCGTGGCTAAATGACGACGTGGATATTCAGCTAGCTGGATACACGCTCCACCGGCAAGATAGAACAGAACACTCCGGTAAGAGGGGGGGGGGGGGTCTGTGCATATTTGTAAACAACAGCTGGTGCACGAAATCTAAGGAAGGAAGATTTTTCCCACCTGAAGTAGAGAATATTGTGATAAATGGCAGGCCACACTACTTGCCAAGAGAGTTCTCAGCTATACTTTTCGTGGCTGTTTATTTACCACCACCGCTCTATAAGGAAATAAGCAAACAGGAAACCACTCACCCAGAGGCGGAGGTCCTAGAGGCCGGAGACTTTAATGAAGGGAAACTTAAATCAGTTCTACCAAATTTCCATCAAGATGTTAAATGTGCAACCAGAGGGAAAACAATTCTAGATCACCTGTACTCCACACACAGAGACGTGTACAAAGCTCTCCCTCACCCTCCATTTGGTAAATCCAACCACAACTCTCTCCTGATTCCTGCTTAGAAGCAAAAATGAAAGCAGGAAGCACCAGTGACTCGGTCTATAAAAAAGTGGTCAGATGAAGCAGATGCTAAACTATAGGACTGTTTTGCTATCACAGACTGGAACATGTTCCGGGATTCTTCCGATGACATTGAGGAGTACACCACATCAGTCACTGGCTTTATCAATAAGTGCATCGAGGACGTCGTTCCCACAGTGACTGTACATACGTACCCCAACCAGAAGCCATGGATTACAGGCAACATTTGCACTGACCTAAAGGAATACCTAGGATAGGATAAAGTAATCCTTCTCCCCCCCCCCCCCCCCCCCTTAAAAGATTTAGATGCACTATTGTAAAGTGGCTGTTCCACTGGATGTCATAAGGTGAACGCACCAATTTGTAAGTCGCTCTGGATAAGAGCGTCTGCTAAATGACTTAAATGTAAATGTAATGAAAATGGTAGAGGTGCCACTTTCAAGGTGCGGGACTCTAACCCGGAAGCTTACAATAAATCCTGCTATGCCGTGCGACAAACCATCAAACAGGCAAAGCGTCAATACAGGGCTAAGATTTAATCATACTACACCGGCTCCAACACTCGTCTTATGTGGTAGGGCTTGCAAACTATTACAGACTACAAAGGGAAGCACAGCCGCGAGCTTCCCAGTGACACAAGCCTACCAGACGGGCTAAATCACTTCTATGCTCGCTTCGAGTCAAGCAACATTGAGGCATGCATGAGAGCATCAGCTGTTCCAGGCGACTGTGTGATCACGCTCTCCGTAGCCGACGTGAGTAAGACCTTTTAAACAGGTCAACATACACAAGGCTGCGGGGCCAGACAGATTATCAGGACGTGTGCTCCTGGCATGTGCTGACCAACTGGCAGGTGTCTTCACTGACATTTTCAACATGTCCCTGACTGAGTCTGTAATACCAACATGTTTCAAGCAGACCACCATAATCCCTGTGCCCAAGAACGGAAAGGCAACCTGCCTAAATGAAAACAGACCCGTAGCACTCACGTCTGTAGCCATGAAGTGCTTTGAAAGTTTGGTAATGGCTTACATCAACATCATTATCCCAGAAACCCTTGCCCAGAAACCCTTGACCCACTCCAATTTGCATACCGCCCAAACAGATCCACGGATGATGTAATCTCTATTGCACTCCACACTGCCCTTTCCCACCTGGACAAAAGGAACAATTACATGAGAATGCTATTCATTGACTACAGCTCAGCATTCAACACAATAGTACCCTCAAAGCTCATCACTAAGCTAAGGATCCTGGGACTAAACACCTCCCTCTGCAACTGGATCCTGGACTTCCTGATGGGCCACCCCCAGGTGGTGAGGGTAGGCAGCAACACATCTGCCAGTCTGATCCTCAACACTGGAGATCCCCAGGGGTGCGTGCTCAGTCCCCTCCTGTACTCCCTTTTCACCCACTACTGCATGGCCAGGCACGACTCCAACACCATCATTAAGTTTGCAGACGACACAACAGTGGTAGGCCTGATCACCGACAACGACAAGACAGCCTATAGGGAGGAAGTCAGAGACCCTGCCGGGTGGTGCCAGAATAACAACCTATCCCTCAATGTAACCAAGACTAAGGAGATGATTGTGGACTACAGGAAAAGGAGGACCAAGCACGCTCCCATTCTCATCGACGGAGCTGTAGTGGAGCAGGTTGAGAGCTTCAAGTTCTTTGGTGTCCACATCAACAACAAACTAGAATGGTCCAAACACACCAAGACAGTCGTGAAGAGGGCACGACAAAGCCTATTCCCCCTCAGGAACCTAAAAGGATTTGGCATGGGTCCTGAGATCCTCAAAAAGTTCTACAGCTGCAACAGCATACTGGTTGCATCACTGCCTGGTACGGCAACTGCTCGGCCTCTGACCGCAAGGCACTACAGAGGGTAGTGCGTATGGCCCAATACATCACTGCGGCTAAGCTGCCTGCCATCCAGGACCTCTACACCAGGCGGTGTCAGAGGAAGGCCCCCAAAAAATGCAAAGACCCCAGTCATAGACTGTTCTCTCTACTACCGCATGGCAAGCGGTACCGTTGTGCCAAGTCTAGGACAAAAATGCTGCTCAACAGTTTTTACCCCCAAGCCATAAGACTCCTGAACCGGTAATCAAATGGGTACCCGGACTATTTGCATTGTGTCCCTCCAACCCCTCCTTTTACACTGCTGCTACTCTCTGTTTATCATATATGCATAGTCACTTAACTATACATTCATGTACATACTACATCAATCAGCCTGACTAACCGGTGTCTGTATGTAGCCTCGCTACTTTTATAGGTTTACTGCTGTATATAGTCTTTTTACTGTTTTATTTCTTTACCTACCTATTGTTCACCTAATACCTTTTTTTGCACTATTGGTTAGAGCCTGTAAGCATTTCACTGTAAGGTCTACACTTGTTGTATTTAGCGCACGTGACAAATACATTTTGATTTGATTTGACAATACCCTTTAATGACAAAGTGAATACAGGTTTGTAGTTTGGAACCACCAAGACTCTTCCTAGAGCTGGCTGCCTGTACAAACTGAGCTGTCAGGGAGGTGACCAAGAACCCAATCGTCACTCTGACAGAGTTCCAGAGTTCTTCTGTGGAGATGGGAGAACCTTCCAGAAGGACAACCATCTCTGCAGCACTCCACCAATCAGGCCTTTATGGTTGAGTGGCCAGAAGGTAGCCACTCCTCAGTAAAAGGCACCTGACAGCCCAGAAGGCAGCTAAAGACTCTCAGACCATGAGAAACAAGATTCTCTGGTCTGATGAAACCAAGATTTGAACTCTTTGGCCTGAATGCCAAACGTCACATCTGGAGGAAACCTGGCACCATCCCTACGGTGAAGCATGGTGGCGGCACCATCCCTACGGTGAAGCATGGTGGCGGCACCATCCCTTCAGTGAAGCATGGTGGCGGCACCATCCCTTCAGCGACAGGGACTGGGAGAATGGTCAGGTTCGAGGGAAAGAAGCAAAGTACAGAGTGATCCTTGATGAAAACCTGCTCCAGAGCTCTCAGGACCTCAGACTGGGACGAAGGTTCACATTCCAACAGACAACGCAGGAGTGGCTTTGGGACAAGTCTTTGAATGTCCTTGAGTGGCCCAGCCAGAGCCCGGACTTGAACTCGATCGAACAGCTGGGAGAAACTCCCCAAATACAGGTGTGCCAAGCATGTATTGTCATACCCAAGAAGACCCGATGCTGTAATTGCCAAAGGTGCTTCAACAAAGTACTGAGTAAAGGGTCTGAATACTTGTAAATGTGATATTTCAGTTTTTTTTTATCATTATGGGGTATTGTGTGTAGATTGATGGTGAGGAAAAACAATTTAATCCATTTTAGAATAAGACTGTAACGTAACAAAATGTGGAAAAAGTGAAGGGGTCTGAATACTTTCCAAAGGCACTATATACTTTTTTTTATACATCTCCCATTTAGCATGATGCGGTTCACCACAGCACTGACTTATGTGTTGACTTGATAACTGTGTCTGAGTTTTGAAAGACCCTCTTGTTCCATGCTGGCTGAAGACCTAGCTAGCCAGTAACTAGCTAACACCAGACACAGATGAAGACCTAGCTAGCCAGTAACTAGCTAACACCAGACACAGATGAAGACCTAGCTAGCCAGTAACTAGCAAACACCAGACACAGATGAAGACCTAGCTAGCCAGTAACTAGCTAACACCAGACACAGATGAAGACCTAGCTAGCCAGTAACTAGCTACCAGACACAGATGAAGTCCTAGCTAGCCAGTAACTAGCTAACACCAGACACAGATGAAGACCTAGCTAGCCAGTAACTAGCTAACACCAGACACAGATGAAGACCTAGCTAGCCAGTAACTAGCTAACACCAGACACAGATGAAGACCTAGCTAGCCAGTAACTAGCTAACACCAGACACAGATGAAGATCTAGCAAGCCAGTAACTAGCTAACACCAGAAACAGATGAAGACCTAGCTAGCCAGTAACTAGCTAACACCAGACACAGATGAAGACCTAGCTAGCCAGTAACTAGCTAACACCAGACACAGATGAAGACCTAGCTAGCCAGTAACTAGCTAACACCAGACACAGATGAAGACCTAGCAAGCCAGTAACTAGCTAACACCAGAAACAGATGAAGACCTAGCTAGCCAGTAACTAGCTAACACCAGAAACAGATGAAGACCTAGCTAGCCAGTAACTAGCTAACACCAGAAACAGATGAAGACCTAGCTAGCCAGTAACTAGCTAACACCAGACACAGATGAAGACCTAGCTAGCCAGTAACTAGATAACACCAGACACAAATGAAAGGGGAAACTGTTCATATTTGCTAACACCCGACAGTAACATTTTGGCAATCTAGTTATGTAAACAACTCCCCTCTGCAAACACGCCTTTTTTGATGTTCGTTACAAGGTGGTACTTAGTTAAATTAGATAAGAGAATATCGAGTTACCATTTCTGTATTAAAATGAGAGTTAAGGTGAGTTAAGGTGAGGGGGCCAGTAACTTTATGATCAAACTTGATCAATGTAAAAGCAACAGCCTTTGCTTTGATCTGATTTCATACTTTGATCTGGTTTCCTTCAAATATCATCCCCCCAATTTTTTTTTTAAGTGAATTGAGGGCATTTTCCAGTCGTGGTTGTAGAGCTCGTTCACGACCGTACAAATGTAGTATGACTCTGATTCGTAAATGAAAATATGTGGATGTTTACGTGCGACAGTTTGATAAATCCCAATCATTTGTTGCACACGCAAATCCTAGAGTCTCCACGTACACCAGAATTCTGTAAGAAAATGTACTTACGGCCCCAGGAGTTTTTACTGTGTGTGTTCTCTCCAGTGTACGAGCCAGATGACTGGGAGGTGGGCAGGGATAAGATTAACATCCTACGAGAGCTGGGTCAGGGCTCGTTCGGCATGGTCTACGAGGGCATCGCCAAGGACATCGTGAAGGGAGAGCCAGAGACGCATGTGGCAGTGAAGACGGTCAACGAGTCGGCCAGTCTGAGAGAGAGGATAGAGTTCCTCAACGAGGCCTCCGTCATGAAGGGCTTCACCTGCCACCATGTGGTAAGATGGATGGATGGGATGGATGAAGAGAGACGATAGAGAGAGAGAGAGGATGGTGATCGAGAGAGAGAGGATGGTGAGAGAGTGGTGGGGGAGAGAGAGAGGGGGAGATAGGAGAGTTCCTCAATAAGGCCTCCATCATGAAGGGCTTCACCTGCCACCATGTGGTAAGATGGATGGATGGATGAAGAGAGACGATAGAGAGAGAGAGAGGATGGTGAGAGAGTGGTGGGGGAGAGAGAGAGAGGGAGATAGGAGAGTTCCTCAATAAGGCCTCCATCATGAAGGGCTTTACTTGGTGCTTCAGTGTAAGACCTACAGTCTATAGAAGGTGACACCACATACCATGATGATCACAAGACATCTTTGTTTAAAGTAGCTACCGAGGTGTAAGAATCAAAGCAAGCGATGGAAACTAAATGTTTCCTTTTCAGGTGCGTCTGATGGGTGTGGTCTCTAAGGGCCAGCCCACTCTAGTTGTCATGGAGCTGATGACCCATGGCGACCTGAAGAGCTACCTGCGCTGCCTCCGCCCCGACTCTGAGGTACACACACACACACATATTATTGGGATCCCTGTCCTGAGGGCTAGTCTAGTGGTAGAGCTGCCTTCCCCTGCATCGCTCTCTATCCACCCTGTATCCATCTCCACCCTGCATCCATCTCCACCCTGCATCCATCTCCACCCTGCATCCATCTCCACCCTGCATCAATCTCCACTTTGTATCCATCTCCACCCTGTATCCATCTCCACTTTGTATCCCTCTCCACCCTGTATCCATCTCCACTTTGTATCCCTCTCCACCCTGCATCAATCTCCACTTTGTATCCATCTCCACCCTGCATCCATCTCCACTTTGTATCCCTCTCCACCCTGCATCAATCTCCACTTTGTATCCCTCTCCACCCTGCATCAATCTCCACTTTGTATCCCTCTCCACCCTGTATCCATCTCCACCCTGTATCCATCTCCACCCTGCATCCATCTCCACCCTGCATCCATCTCCACCCTGCATCCATCTCCACCCTGTATCCATCTCCACCCTGCATCCATCTCCACCCTGTATCCATCTCCACCCTGCATCCATCTCCACCCTGTATCCATCTCCACCCTGCATCCATCTCCACCCTGCATCAATCTCCACTTTGTATCCCTCTCCACCCTGTATCCATCTCCACTTTGTATCCCTCTCCACCCTGTATCCATCTCCACCCTGTATCCATCTCCACCCTGTATCCATCTCCACCCTGCATCCATCTCCACCCTGTATCCATCTCCACCCTGTATCCCTCTCCACCCTGTATCCCTCTCCACCCTGTATCCATCTCCACCCTGTATCCATCTCCACCCTGCATCCATCTCCACCCTGCATCCATCTCCACCCTGCATCCATCTCCACCCTGTATCCCTCTCCACCCTGCATCCATCTCCACCCTGCATCCATCTCCACTTTGTATCCCTCTCCACCCTGTATCCCTCTCCACCCTGTATCCATTTCCACCCTGCATCAATCTCCACTTTGTATCCCTCTCCACCCTGTATCCATCTCCACCCTGTATCCATCTCCACCCTGTATCCATCTCCACCCTGCATCAATCTCCACTTTGTATCCCTCTCCACCCTGTATCCATCTCCACCCTGCATCAATCTCCACTTTGTATCCATCTCCACCCTGCATCAATCTCCACTTTGTATCCCTCTCCACCCTGTATCCATCTCCACCCTGTATCCATCTCCACCCTGCATCCATCTCCACCCTGCATCCATCTCCACCCTGCATCCATCTCCACCCTGTATCCCTCTCCACCCTGTATCCCTCTCCACCCTGCATCCATCTCCACCCTGCATCCATCTCCACTTTGTATCCCTCTCCACCCTGTATCCCTCTCCACCCTGTATCCATTTCCACCCTGCATGTATCCCTCTCCACCCTGTATCCATCTCCACCCTGCATCCATCTCCACCCTGCATCCATCTCCACCCTGTATCCATCTTCACTTTGTATCCATCTCCATCCTGTATCCATCTCCACCCTGTATCCATCTTCACTTTGTATCCCTCTCCACCCTGCATCCATCTCCACCCTGCATCCATCTCCACCCTGCATCCATCTTCACTTTGTATCCCTCTCCACCCTGTATCCATCTCCACCCTGTATCCATCTCCACCCTGTATCCCTCTCCTCTATCCACCCTGTATCCATCTCCACCCTGTATCCATCTCCACCCTGTATCCATCTCCTCCCTATATCCATCTCCACCCTGTATCCATCCCACCCTGCATCCATCTCCACCCTGTATCCCTCTCCACCCTGTATCCATCTCCACCCTGTATCCATCTCCACCCTGTATCCATCTCCATCCACCCTGTATCTATCTATCCACCCTGTATCCCTCTCCTCTGTCCACCCTCTATCCCTCTCCTCTGTCCACCCTCTATCCACCCTGTATCCCTCTCCTCTATCCACCCTGTATCCCTCTCCTCTATCCACCCTGTATCCCTCTCCTCTATTCACCCTGTATCCCTCTCCTCTATCCACCCTGTATCCCTCTCCTCTATCCACCCTGTATCCCTCTCCTCTATCCACCCTGTATCCCTCTCCTCTGTCCACCCTGTATCCCTCTCCTCTGTCCACCCTGTATCCCTCTCCTCTGTCCACCCTGTATCCCTCTCCACCCTGCATCCATCTCCACCCTGCATCCATCTCCACTTTGTATCCCTCTCCACCCTGTATCCCTCTCCACCCTTAATCCATCTCCACTTTGTATCCCTCTCCACCCTGTATCCATCTCCACCCTGCATCCATCTCCACCCTGCATCCATCTCCACCCTGTATCCATCTCCACCCTGTATCCATCTCCACCCTGCATCCATCTCCACCCTGTATCCATCTCCACCCTGTATCCCTCTCCACCCTGCATCCATCTCCACCCTGTATCCATCTCCACCCTGCATCCATCTCCACTTTGTATCCCTCTCCACCCTGTATCCATCTCCACCCTGTATCCATCTCCACCCTGTATCCATCTCCACCCTGCATCCATCTCCACTTTGTATCCATCTCCAACCTGCATCCATCTCCACCCTGTATCCATCTCCACCCTGCATCCATCTATCCATCTCCACCCTGCATCAATCTCCACTTTGTATCCATCTCCACCCTGTATCCCTCTCCACCCGGTATCCATCTCCACCCTGCATCAATCTCCACTTTGTATCCCTCTCCACCATGTATCCATCTCCACCCTGCATCCATCTCCACCCTGCATCCATCTCCACCCTGCATCCATCTCCACCCTGCATCCATCTCCACCCTGTATCCATCTCCACCCTGTATCCATTTCCACCCTGCATCAATCCATCCCTCTCCACCCCTGTATCCATCTCCACCCTGCATCCATCTCCACTTTGTATCCCTCTCCACCCTGTATCCATCTCCACCCTGTATCCATCTCCACCCTGTATCCATCTCCACCCTGCATCAATCTCCACTTTGTATCCATCTCCAACCTGCATCAATCTCCACTTTGTATCCCTCTCCACCCTGTATCCATCTCCACCCTGCATCAATCTCCACTTTGTATCCATCTCCACCCTGTATCCCTCTCCACCCGGTATCCATCTCCACCCTGCATCAATCTCCACTTTGTATCCCTCTCCACCATGTATCCATCTCCACCCTGCATCCATCTCCACCCTGCATCCATCTCCACCCTGCATCCATCTCCACCCTGCATCCATCTTCACTTTGTATCCATCTCCATCCTGTATCCATCTCCACCCTGTATCCATCTTCACTTTGTATCCCTCTCCACCCTGTATCCCTCTCCACCCTGCATCCATCTCCACCCTGCATCCATCTTCACTTTGTATCCCTCTCCACCCTGTATCCATCTCCACCCTGTATCCATCTCCACCCTGTATCCATCTCCTCTATCCCTGTATCCATCTCCACCCTGTATCCATCTCCACCCTGTATCCATCTCCTCCCTGTATCCATCTCCACCCTGTATCCATCCCACCCTGCATCCATCTCCACCCTGTATCCCTCTCCACCCTGCATCCATCTCCACCCTGCATCCATCTCCACCCTGTATCCATCTCCACCCTGTATCCATCTCCACCCTGTATCCATCTCCACCCTGTATCCATCTCCACCCTGTATCCCTCTCCTCTATCCACCCTGTATCCCTCTCCTCTGTCCACCCTCTATCCCTCTCCTCTGTCCACCCTCTATCCACCCTGTATCCCTCTCCTCTATCCACCCTGTATCCCTCTCCTCTATCCACCCTGTATCCCTCTCCTCTCCACCCTGTATCCCTCTCCTCTATCCACCCTGTATCCCTCTCCTCTATCCACCCTGTATCCCTCTCCTCTGTCCACCCTGTATGCCTCTCCTCTGTCCACCCTGTATCCCTCTCCTCTGTCCACCCTGTATCCCTCTCCTCTGTCCACCCTGTATCCCTCTCCTCTGTCCACCCTGTATCCCTCTCCTCTATCCAACCTGTATCCCTCTCCTCTATCCACCCTGTATCCCTCACCTCTGTCCACCCTGTATCCCTCTCCTCTATCCACTCTGTATCCCTCTCCTCTATCCCTCTCCTCTATCCAACCTGTATCCCTCACCTCTATCCCTCTGTATGCCTCTCCTCTGTCCACCCTGTATCCCTCTCCTCTATCCACCCTGTATCCCTCTCCTCTATCCAACCTGTATCCCTCACCTCTATCCCTCTATCCCTCCCTCTGTCCACCCTGTATCCCTCTCCTCTCCTCTGTCCACCCTGTATCCCTCTCCTCTATCCACCCTGTATCCCTCTCCTCTGTCCACCCTGTATCCCTCTCCTCTGTCCACCCTGTATCCCTCTCCTCTATCCAACCTGTATCCCTCTCCCTCTATCCACCCTGTATCCCTCACCTCTGTCCACCCTGTATCCCTCTCCTCTATCCACCCTGTATCCCTCTCCTCTATCCCTATCCCTCTCCTCTATCCAACCTGTATCCCTCACCTCTATCCCTCTGTATGCCTCTCCTCCGTCCACCCTGTATCCCTCTCCTCCATCCACCCTGTATCCCTCTCCTCTATCCACCCTGTATCCCTCTCCTCTGTCCACCCTGTATCCCTCTCCTCTGTCCACCCTGTATCCCTCTCCTCTGTCCACCCTGTATCCCTCTCCTCTGTCCACCCTGTATCCCTCTCCTCTATCCACCCTGTATCCCTCTCCTCTATCCACCCTGTATCCCTCTCCTCTATCCACCCTGTATCCCTCACCCTGTGTCCCTCTCCTCTATCCTTTCTCATATTGAACTATATCACAAATACCCCCCAAAACATCTAATTGTTGTTATCTAATGCGCCCCCTTGTGGCCTGTTGCAGAATAGCCCTAGTATTAATACATGTCTTGTCAGAATAACCCTACTGGGAGCCCGCCCCCCACGCTGAGGGAGATGGTACAGATGACAGCAGAGATAGCAGACGGCATGGCCTACCTCAACGCCAAGAAGTTTGTCCACAGAGACCTGGCTGCTAGGAACTGCATGGTGGCGCAGGACTTCACTGTCAAGATAGGAGGTAGACTACACTCACACTTAACCCTAACTTTAACCCCAAATCACTCTTGCCTCTAACCCTAGCCCCTAACCCCTACACCTAACCGTAACACCTAACCCTAGCCCCTAACCCCTACACCTAACTCTAGCCCCTAACCCTGGTCCCTAAAACTGTCCCTAGCCCCTAACCCTAAAACTAACCCTAGCCCCTAACCCTAAAACTGACCCTAGCCCCTAACCCTAAAACTGACCCTAGCCTTTAACCCTAAAACTAACCCTAGCCCCTAACCCTAAAACTGACCCTAGCTCCTAACCCTAAAACTGACCCTAGCTCCTAACCCTAAAACTAACCCTAGCTCCTAACCCTAAAACTGTCCCTAGCCCCTAACCCTAAAACTGACCCTAGCCCCTAACCCTAAAACTGACCCTAGCCCCTAACCCTGGTCCCTAAAACTAACCCTAAAACTGACCCTAGTCCCTAACCCTAAAACTGACCCTAGTCCCTAACCCTAAAACTGACCCTAGTCCCTAACCCTAAAACTGACCCTAGCCCCTAACCCTAAAACTAACCCTAAAACTGACCTAGTCCCTAACCCTAAAACTGACCCTAGTCCCTAACCCTAAAACTGACCCTAGTCCCTACCCCTAAAACTGACCCTAGCTCTTAACCCTAAAACTAACCCTAGCCCCTAACCCTGGTCCCTAAAACTGTCCCTAGCCCTTAACACTAACCCTAACCTTAACCCTAACCCCCCTAGATATAGCATATGACCTTGTGGGGGTTAACAACATGTCCCCAGTTGGTCCAATTTTTGTTTTTTTTACTATTGTTGTGGGGACTTGTGTGGTCCGGAATAGTTGAACAGATCCAGACACACATATCAAGATAGTAGGTATGGGAACTCACTCCCTCACATATACAATGTAATCCTTTTAAATACATCTACATGCATGTTTAACTGCCTCCTGCAAAGTACATTTCCCAACTGGGAAAATAAAGATTCTCGCCTGTAATTTCTCTCATGGTGCTCTTTCCACTTTGGACATACAGTTGAAGTCAGAAGTTTACATACACTTAGGTTGGAGTCATTAAAACTCGTTTTTCAACCACTCCACAAATTTCTTGTTAACAAACTGTAGTTTTGGCAAGTCGGTTAGGACATCTACTTTGTGCATGACACAAGTCATTTTTCCAACCATTGTTTACAGATTCATTCACTTTATCACAATTCCAGTGGGTCAGAAGTTTACATACACTAACTTGACTGTGCCTTTAAACAGCTTGGAAAAGTCCAGAAAATGATGTCATGGCTTTAGAAGCTTCTGATAGGCTAATTGACATCATTTGAGTCAATTGGAGGTGTACCTGTGGATGTATTTCAAGGCCTACCTTCAAACTCAGTGCCTCTGCTTGACATCATGGGAAAATCAAAAGAAATCAGCCAAGACCTCAGAAAAAGAATTGTATACCTCCACAAGTCTGGTTCATCCTTGGGAGCAATTTCCAAATGCCTGAAGGAACCACATTCATCTGTACAAACAATAGTATGCAAGTATAAACACCATGGGACCACGCAGCCATCATACCACTCAGAAAGGAGACGCATTCTGTCTCCTAGAGATGAACGTACTTTGGTGCGAAAAGTGCAAATCAATCCCAGAACAACAGCAAAGGACCTTGTGAAGATGCTGGAGGAGTCCTATATCGACATAACCTGAAAGGCCGCTCAGCAAGGAAGAAGCCACTGCTCCAAAACCGCCATGAAAATGCCAGACTACGGTTTGCTACTGCACATGGGGACAAAGATCGTACTTTTTGGAGAAATGTCCTCTGGTCTGATGAAATAAAAATATAACTGTTTGGCCATAATGACCATCGTTACGTTCCCAACCGTGAAGCACGGGGGTTGCAGCATCATGTTGTGGGGGTGCTTTGCTGCAGGAGGGACTGGTGCACTTCACATAATAGATGGCATCATGAGGCAGGAAAATGATGTGGATATATTGGTGGATATATTGAAGCAACATCTCAAGACATCAGTCAGGAAGTTAAAGCTTGGTCGCAGATGGGTCTTCCAAATGGACAATGACCCCAAGCATACTTCCAAAGTTGTGGCAAAATGGCTTAAGGACAACCAAGTCAGGGTATTGGAGTGGCCACCACAAAGCCCTGACCTCAATCCTATAGAAAATGTGTGGGCAGAACTGAAAAAGTGTGTGTGAGCAAGGAGGAATGGGCCAAAATTCACCCAACCTATTGTGGGAAGCTTGTGGAAGGCTACACAAAATGTTTGACCCAATTTAAACAATTTAAAGGCAAAGTTACCAAATACTAATTGAGTGTATGTAAACTCTGACCCACTGGGAATGTGATGAAAGAAATAGAAGCTGAAATAAATCATTATCTCTACTATTATTTTGACATTTCACATTCTTAAAATCCAGTGGTGATCCTAACTGACCAAAGACAGGAAATTTTTACTAGGATTAAATGTTAGGAATTTTGAAAAAATGAGTTTAAATGTATTTGGCTGAGGTGTATGTAAACTTCTGACTTCAACTGTATATGCCTTTTCATATAGGTCATTTGTATTTTCTTTCCTTTCTGTAAATGTCTGTATGAATTGTTGACAGCCTGTTGCAAAGCAGGTTTCTGTTCTGGGATAATAATAAAATATATTCTCTACTCAACCCTCAGACTTTGGTATGACCAGAGACATCTATGAGACGGACTACTACCGTAAGGGAGGGAAGGGTCTTCTTCCTGTCCGCTGGATGGCTCCTGAGTCTCTAAAGGATGGAGTGTTCACCGCACACTCTGACTGCTGGTGAGGATACGTGACTGTCTCTCTGTCTGTGTTTCTGTCTCTCTGTCTGTCTCTGTGTGTCTCTGTGCATCTGTCTGTCTTTCTCTCTGTCATTGTCTGTCTCGCTGTCGCTGTCTGTCTCTGTGTGTCTCTGTACGTCTCTGTCGCTGTCTGTCTGTCTCTCTGCCGCTGTCTCTCTGCCGCTGTCTCTCTGCCTGTCTGTCTGTCTGTCTGCCTGTCTCTGCCTCTGTCTGTATCTCTGTTGCTGTCTGTCTCTCTGTGTGTCTGTCTGTGAGAGTGTGAACCTGCTAACTGGTTCCTCAAAGTTTTTCCTGACCTATCCACCTATGGAGTTTTTCCTTGCCACGTGTGTGTGTGTCCGTCCCAGGTCATTTGGGGTGGTGTTGTGGGAGATCAGTACCCTAGCAGAGCAGCCGTACCAGGGCCTGTCTAACGAGCAGGTCCTGAAGTTCGTCATGGATGGAGGATATCTGGACCGACCAGACAACTGTGCTGACCGGCTGTAAGTCTCACCTCTAGATCAATGTTATAAATGATACAGTGTCTGTATAGTCCAGCTCAATGATATCACACTGTAGATATCTATGGTGTAGTCGTGGTCATTGTGGGATGGGAAGACCATGTATAGATGACAACGTTAGAACAATCACTCTTCTTTGGTGATCATGATATTGGGGCTATTAATGATCATCATATTGGGGATATTGGTGGTCATGATATTGGGGAAATTAGTGATCATGATTTTGGGGATATTGGTGGTCATGATATTGGGGAAATTAGTGATCATGATTTTGGGGATATTGGTGATCATGATTTGGGATATTGGTGATCATGATACTGGGGATATTAGGAATATTGGTGATCATGATATTGGGGATCATGATACTGGGGATATTAGGGATCATGATACTGGGGATATTGGTGATCATGATACTGGGGATATTGGTTATCATGATACTAGGGATATTGGTGGTATTGGTGATCATGATATTGGGGATATTAGGAATCATGATACTGGGGATATTAGGGATCATGATACTGGTGATATTGGTGATCATGATATTATTGGTGATCATGATATTGGGGATATTGGTGATCATGATACTGGGGATATTGGTAATCATGATACTGGGGATATTGGTGATCATGATATCTGATACTGGGGATATTGTGATATGATATTGGTTATATTGGTGATGATACTGGGGATATTGGTGATCATGATATATTGGTGATATATTGGGGATATTGATCATGATACTGGGGATATTGGTGATCATGATATTATATTGGTGAACATGATATTGGATATTGGTGATCATGATACTGGGATTGGTGATCATGATATTGGTGATGGGGATATTGGGGATATTAATCATGATACTGGGGACATTGGTGATCATGATATTGGTGAACATGATATTGTGATTGATATTGGTGATCATGATACTGGGGATATGGTGATCATTTTGTGATCATGATACTGGGGATATTGGTGATCATGATATTGGTGATCATATGATACTGGGGATATTGGTGATCATTATTGGGGATAATCATGATATGGGATATTGGGGATATTGGTAATCATGATACTGGGGGGTAATCATGATATTGGATATTTGATCATGATATTGGGTATATATAATGTTACTGGTGGGACATTGATATTGGTGATCATATGATATTGGTTGATATTGGTGATCATGATTTTGGGGATATTGGGGATATTGGTGATCATGATACTGGGGATATTGGTGATGATGATATTGGGGATATTGGTAATCATGATACTGGGGATATTGGTTATCGTGATACTGGGGACATTGGTGATCGTGATATTGGTTATATTGGTGAACATGATACTGGGGATATTGGTGATCATGATACTGGGGATATTGGTGATCATGATATTGGTGATCATGATACTGGGGATATTGGTGATCATGATACTGGGGACATTGGTGATCGTGATATTGGTTATATTGGTGAACATGATACTGGGGACATTGGTGATCATGATATTGGTGATCATGATACTGGGGATATTGGTGATCATGATACTGGGGATATTGGTGATCATGATACTGGGGATATTGGTGATCATGATATTGGTGATCATATGATACTGGGGATATTGGTGATCATTATATTGGGGATATTAGTGATCATGATATTGGGGATATTGGTAATCATGATATTGAGGATATTGGTGATCATGATATTGGGGATATTGGTAATCATGATATTGAGGATATTGGTAATCATGATATTGAGGATATTGGTGATCATGATATTGGGTATATTGGTGATAATGTTACTGGTGATCATGATACTGGGGATATTGGTGATCATGATATTGGTGATCATATGATATTTGCGATCATGATACTGGCGATATTGGTGATCGTGATATTGGTGATCATGATTTTGGGGATATTGGTAATCATGATACTGGGGATATTGGTAATCATGATATTGGTTATATTGGTGATTATGATACTGGGGATATTGGTAATCATGATACTGGGGATATTGGTAATCATGATACTGGGGATATTGGTGATCATGATACTGGGGATATTGGTAATCATGATACTGGGGATATTGGTGATCATGATACTGGGGATATTGGTAATCATGATACTGGGGACATTGGTGATCGTGATACTGGGGATATTGGTAATCATGATACTGGGGATATTGGTGATCATGATACTGGGGATATTGGTGATCATGATACTGGGGATATTGGTGATCATGATACTGGGGATATTGGTAATCATGATACTGGGGATATTGGTAATCATGATACTGGGGATATTGGTGATCGTGATATTGGGGATATTTATATTGTCTTCTCTCCTCCTCCCCTCTTCCTCCTCCCCTCTTCCTCCTTGTCTTCTCTGCTTCTTCTCTCCACCTTCTGCTCTTCCTCCTTCTCCTCTTCTCTCCTCTCTTCCTCCTCCTTCCTTCTTCTCTCCTCCTCCCCTCTTCCTCCTTGTCTTCTCTGCTTCTTCTCTCCACCTTCTGCTCTTCCTCCTTCTCCTCTTCTCTCCTCTCCCTCCTTCTCCTCTTCTCTCCTCTCTTCCTCCTCCTTCCTTCTTCTCTCCTCCTCCCCTCTTCCTCCTTGTCTTCTCTCCACCTTCTGCTCTTCCTTCTTCCTCCTCTTCTCTCCTCTCTTCCTCCTCCTCCTCTTCTCTCCTCAGACACAATCTTATGTCAATGTGCTGGCAGTACAACCCCAAGCTGCGTCCCAGCTTCCAGGAGATCATTGAGATGCTCCACAAGGACCTTCACCAGTCCTTCCAGGAGGTCTCCTTCTACTATAGCCAGGAGAACAAGCCTCCGGAGCAGGAGGACTTTGACCTGGACATGGACAACATGGAGAGCATTCCCCTAGACCCATCCTCTTACTCCCAGAGAGGGGACCACAGTTCCTCTTACTCCCAGAGAGGGGACCACAGTTCATCTTACTCCCAGAGAGGGGACCACAGTTCCTCCTACTCCCAGAGAGGGGACCACAGCTCTGAGCGGGACGAGGCGGGTTCGTCACTGGGGTTGAGACAAAACAACTACGAGGAACACATCCCGTACACACACATGAACGGTGGAAAGACTAACGGACAACAGACACTAGCCCTCCCTCGGTCTAGTCCCTCCTAACAGAACATTATATGGGGGTAAGGGTCTAGTCCAGGGGTTTGCAACTCTAGTCCTCTGGGGCCTGATTGGTGTGATACTTTTACCTCCATCCTATCAAACACAGCTGATTAATCAAATTGCGTTCTAAACTGAAGATCATGATTCGTTGATTATTGGAGTCAGGTGTGTTAGCTGGGGCAAAACTTTGACACCAATCAGGCCCACCCGAGGACTGGAATTGCCCACCCTCGGTCTAGTCCTTCCTAACAGAACATTATATGGGGTAAGGGTCTATCTAGTCCCACCTAACAGAACATTATATTGGGTAAGGGTCTAGTCCTTCCTAACAGAACATATGGGGTACGGGTCTAATCCCTCCTAACAGAACATTATATGGGGTAAGGGTCTATCTAGTCCCACCTAACAGAACATTATATTGGGTAAGGGTCTAGTCCCTCCTAACAGAACATATGGGGTACGGGTCTAATCCCTCCTAACAGAACATTATATGGGGTACGGGTCTAGTCCCTCCTAACAGAACATTTAAATGGGGTAAGGGTCTAATCCCTCCTAACAGAACATTATATGGGTAAGGGTCTAGTCCCTCCTAACAGAACATTATATTGGGTAAGGGTCTAGTCCCTCCTAACAGAACATTATATTGGGTAAGGGTCTAGTCCCTCCTAACAGAACATTATATTGGGTAAGGGTCTAGTCCCTCCTAACAGAACATTATATTGGGTAAGGGTCTAGTCCCTCCTAACAGAACATTATATTGGGTAAGGGTCTAGTCCCTCCTAACAGAACATTATCCCCATGTCTTTCTCTCACACAGATGAATTGATATGAATATAGTTTTGTTGTTTTGTATAGATCACTTTTTTTCACTTGTTCAGAGGCCTCCTGGAAGTACACATCTCAAGGACATTATTGCTCTCTGTTGTCAAGATGCCACCCTCATTACACTACAGTATGTAGCCATGTTGTCCAATGTCAACCAGGAGAGAACATACAACCAACCACACGTACACTTTTTGAATTCAAGAAAGACGAACCTCCCTCTCTACTGCTTCTCTTTTGTCCTCAAACTTTTTTTTCTTTTTTTAATATTGCCAAGTTTCCACTAATGTGTGGCGGAGGTAGAAATCAACTGTGAAAATAATTAAACTTTGGGTCAACCTGAAGGCTGCTAACCCCAGGACTTTCCAGACTGTCCCTTCCCCAAGCTGAGGCTCTCTCCCTGGGCAGCTCAGCCCTCGCTGGGTCCCTAGGTCTCCCTGGGCCATGGAGGTCCCCCATGGTGTCGCTCTGTGTAAAAGTGACCTTTTATCTCTGTCTGTAACCTGCATCTTATGTCACGGAGCTGTGTGTCTGTCTGTGACCTGCATCTAATATCATGGAGCTGTGTGTCTGTCTGTGACCTGCATCTAATGTCATGGAGCTGTGTGTCTGTCTGTGACCTGCATCTAATGTCATGGAGCTGTGTGTCTGTCTGTGACCTGCATCTTATGTCACGGGGCTGTGTGTCTGTCTGTGACCTGCATCGAATGTCATGGAGCTGTGTGTCTGTCTGTGACCTGCATCGAATGTCACGGAGCTGTGTGTCTGTCTGTGACCTGCATCGAATGTCACGGAGCTGTGTGTCTGTCTGTGACCTGCATCTAATGTCATGGAGCTGTGTGTCTGTCTGTGACCTGCATCTAATGTCACGGAGCTGTGTGTCTGCCTGTGACCTGCATCGAATGTCATGGAGCTGTGTGTCTGTCTGTGACCTGCATCGAATGTCATGGAGCTGTGTGTCTGTCTGTGACCTGCATCGAATGTCATGGAGCTGTGTCTTTGTACTCTCAAGTTGTCAAGGAACGACAGACTTTCTGAGACTTGAGAACTAGCTAACTTTTGGATTGATGAATGTGTCAAATCCATTTTCGAATCTTCGAACAAACTTTATCGATCCACTGGAGAAGCTTGTTGTCATCTCTCCTCACACTCTGCAGTATTACAAACATCACAAAGAATTAACATATTTCTTTGGTTATATTTTTTTTAATTTATTTAGGTTTCATTTTCTCATTTTGAGTTTTCACATTTACAGCTGAAGGATATTTAACAAATCTGAGGGGGAGAAAAAAAAACATTTTTACAAAAAAAAAGAGTTCCTCAGATGACCAATAGATGCTTCTTTTGGTATATTTTAGTGGGTATAGAAAATATATATATATATACATATATTATTGATGGTTTTTTTCTACATAGTTGTTGACATTGTGTTTCATGAGGTATTTCCGGTCTGTTTACATGTTTGTCTTTTATGTTTATTGTTTCTAATCCAGAAATCATACTAATAATCATTTGGACTTGTGATCGACCAGCAGCACTTGGTCTTTCCTCTCCGTATCAGATGCACAGTAGGAGGAGGAGGAGGAGCTTGGCCCGTTGATATCAAACTGTCTGCTCTAGATAAATAAAGCAGTGTGGTGCAACATGACAACGCTCTGTCTCTGTCCTCATGCGTCTGTTATTGTTTTACTATGTAGTTTATTACGTCAGGATGTGGTATGTGTGTACAATTGATCTCAGAGTGAGGTCTTTGTGTAATCAATATACAGTACCAGTCAAAAGTTTGGACACCTACTCATTCAAGGATTTTTCTTTTAAGTTTACTATTTTCTACATTGTAGAATAATAGTGAAGACCTCAAAACTATGAAATAACACCTATGGAATCATGTAGTAACCAAAAAAGTGTTAAACAAATCAAAATATATTTTATATTCAAAGTAGCCTTGACAGCTTTGCACACTTGACATTCTCTCAACCAGCTTCACCTGTAATGCATTTCCAACAATCTTGAAGGAGTTCCCACATATGCTGAGCACTTGTTGGCTGCTTTTCCTTCACTCTGCAGGCCAACTCATCCCAAAGCATCTCAATTGGGTTGAGGTTGGGTGATTGTGGAGGTCATCTGATGCAGTTCTCCATCACTCTCCTTCTTGGTCAAATAGTCCTTACACAGCCTGGAGGTGTGTTGGGTCAATGTCCTGTTGAAAAACAAATGATAGTCCCACAAAGCCCAAACCTGATGGGATGGTGTATTGCTGCAGAATGCTGTTGTAGCCATGCTGGTTAAGTGTGCCTTGAATTTTTAATAAATCACTGTCACCAGCAAAGCCCCCCCTACACCATCACATTCACACCTCCATGCTTAACGGTAGGAACCACACATACAGAGATCATCCGTTCACCTACTCGGCGTCTCACAAAGACAGCGGTTGGAACCAAAAATTGCTAATTTGGACTCATCAGACCAAAGGACAGATTTCCACCAGTCTAATGTCCATTGCTCATGTTTCTTGGCCTAAGCAAGTCCTTTAGTAGTGGTTTCTTTGCAGCAATTCAACCAATCTCAATTGCACTCCACACTGCCCTTTCCCACCTGGACAAAAGGACCATTTATGTGAGAATGCTGTTCATAGACTACAGCTCAGCTTTCAACACCATAGTGACCAGCATTAAGTTAAGGACCCTGGCTAAACACCTCCCTCTGCAACTGGATCCTGGACTTCCTGGCGGGCCGCCCCCAGGTGGTAAGGGTAGGCAACAACACGTCTGCCATATCATACATACACTGTGTTGCTTTTGACCCCACACATTGCATCGTATAGAAAGAGTCTTGAAATAGTTTGGACATTACAGTGTAAATGGAAGGGGGAAACGAGGTTTCAAAATGCATACAGTACCAACAAAACCAATTCATAGCATTTACATACATTTACATTTAAGTCATTTAGCAGACGCTCTTATCCAGAGCGACTTACAAATAGCCTGCAGTGTCTGATTTTTACCACACGGGGCAGTGCAGTCCAATGTCAGTTCAGGGTAATCTTTACACAGTTCTGGTTACTGCAAAACAAGTTCCACCATATTACACAATAGATCCACATATTTGTTTTCTACTCAATAATACTAATTCAGGTGTTGTTGCATTGGTGTCTGTTTGTGACAAGAAAAAAGGTTATTGGTCAGTAGTGACAAGTGTTTTTGTGCAACACACACACACACACACAGCTGACCTATAAAAAGTAAACAAACCCCAACTGTCATCTGATGATTTATCAGCAGATCAGAGAAGCCGAGTGCTATATAAACCTCCAGACTTGGCTCAGACACCACTGCACATTACATTTCTGTACTGCTTGGTCTCATTGGAATCCTTACTAACAAATATCAAAGCCATCAGAACAGTTTCAAAAAGATAGCCATCTGTTTATTTTCTACTCTAGTATGAAAAGGGTTTTCTTGGAACTTCAGTAGCAGACTGCAGGACATGTGATAAATACTGTGAGGCATAGGTGGTGTCCTCCCTACTTCTCCATCCCTGACTTCCTGTTTGTTTCTGAGTCTACTTCCTCCACTGGTCCTTCTCTCCATGGCCCTCCATCTGTCCACTGTTCCCCCTCCTCTCCTTCTTCCCCTTTTCCTCACCCTTCTGCCTCCCCCTCCTCTCCTCCTCACCCTTCTGCCTCCCCCTCCTCTCCTCCACACCCTTCTGCCTCCCCCTCCTCTCCTCCACACCCTTCTGCCTCCCCTTCCTCTCCTCTTCATCCTTCTGCCTCCCCCTCCTCTCCTCCTTCTTCCCCTCGTCCCCCCAGATGATGACCTCGTCCCAGCCGTCCCAGCATGCCCAGTACTGGTCGTCAGCCCACGACACGCTGCCCGTCATGCTCACGCTCTTCTTCCGACGGAACGGCATGGGGCCTCTGTCGTCATGCAGGGGCAAGTTGCTGTACCAGCGTACCGTGTCGACCCCCCTGAGGCCCCTCTGTCGTCCCCCACCTTGAGGCATAGGCGCCAGGGCTCTCTTGTCTTGTCCCTTCATGGAGCTCTGATGATGAGCCTCTCCCTCCTGGTTCTCCCTACTGGTTCCAATGGCCTGGGACAGAGTAGGGTGGGAGGTGTATGGGGTCCACTCCTCCCTCCGCTTCAGCGGAGCCCCCCCTACACCCCTGCCTGGGGTGTTGGCTCTTTTTGCCTGTATCTCTGTCCTTCCTCCTCCAGGCAGCTTGATCACCACAGTGGACTGCTCACCCAAGGCCTCTGTGCTCTTGCAACGCAGCTCACGGCCAATCCCTGTCGCCCTGTCCACTGTCCTCCCCTCAGACCTCCCAGCCCCAGGGGCCACGGGCTCCCTCCTCAGGATGGTGACTCGGGCAGGTTCGGGACCCCGACAGGTCTCCTGCCCCCCAGCTCTGCTCCTCCTGAGGCCCACTGGCTGGTTGATGGTGTCCCCACAGCCATGCTCTGCACTGAGGCCTCTCACCAGGCCACTCATGCTCCTGGCTATGTCCATATCCCCCTGGGCTGAGTGTTTTCTCCTCTTGTCTACCCTCACCATCTTAAAGTCTCTCTGGTGCCCACCAGCCTTCTTGGCCAGTGGCTCCCTCTGCTCTACAGGTGGCCTACTATGGCACTCCATGTTTCACTGTCAGTCAGTCTGTCCAATTATCTGAATGAATGCACAGAAATTACTTTTTAAATTACAATTAAATTGGAAAGTTTGACAGTTGGAAAGCTAGGCCTAATTATTTTTTGTTTACTTCAACAGCTAATGTTATTTATGAAAATTGTTAAGCAAGCTACTGTAAGCCTAGAGAAACGTTACAGGCTAGGCTATGCCAATCCAATTCTTTGCATAGGGCTAACTATTTGCACATGTATATTGAACCTAAACGTAATTAACTATGTAACTTTCAAACTCTCACAGTACCTGTGCATATGTCCTGATGTGGAGAGATGTTGTGATTGAAGAAAAAACTGCATCATTTCTCAATCATCTCGTTTCCATGGTCACAGACTGAGATGACAGACGTCAAGGATCGTTCCAGAACAGCTGTGGATAGTTCTAGAATGACATCACTGGTTGACAACCCAATGCATTGACTCCACCCCATTTTCGAACGTTGCTATGGACACAGCAAAACAACGGAAGTGATAGATTCGACTTCAGCTTTTCTCCCATACTGCAGCTTGCTGATGGCAAATTTGCCAGAGTAAATTATTTGAGAGTCAATTTGTAGTGTATAAAAGTCAATTAAAGAAATGTAAGTTTATAAGTGTTAATGTATATTAATTTCAGTCACGTTCGCCAACGTTAGCTAGACTTACTAGTAGGCTAGTTCTGTTGTGATAATAGCATTATTTGTGTTGTGTCTGGGTCTACGTCTGCCCATCCACCAAGAACTATAACGATAAACTATTGGCTACATAACTATAAAACGTTGGTGGGCATCCACATTACAGGACAGTTTATGGTTCTACTGTCCTACACCTGTCAATCAACGGATCAACGCATCCTACTGCAATCTGCCTATTAATAAGTGGGTAAATCTAGACCATTCATGAGATCTCTAGCGCACAGATACTGGTTCAGACCATTCAGTGCTTTCAGGGTGTGTTCATTGTCATAGTGACAATTGCAAATAATACTTCAATGTACATTTAGGCCTAATAAAAAATAATGTAATGTAGTAACTCATATTTAAATGTAGCAATTCAACAACATAAGCAATTTAGCCTGCGCATCTTTTAAATCAAATCAAATGTTATTGGTCACATACACATGGTTAGCAGATGTTAATGCGAGTGTAGCGAAATGCTTGTGCTTCTATTTCCGACAGTGTAGTAATATTTAACAAGTAATCTAACAATTTCCCAATAACTACCTAATACACACAAATGTAAAGGGGTGAATGAGAATATGTACATATGAGTATATGGATGAGCAATGGCATAGGCAAGATGCAGTAGATGGTATAGAGTACAGTATTTACATGTGATATGAGTAATTAATATTGTTTACAAGATATGTAAACAATATTAAAGAGGCATTATTTAGAGTGGCATTGTATAAAGTGACTAGTGATCCATTTATTAAATGTAGGCAGCAGCCTCTCTGAGTTAGCCATGGCTGTTTAGCAGTCTGATGGCCTCGAGATAGTAGCTGTGTTTCAGTCTCTCGGTCCCAGCTTTGATGCACCTATACTGACCTCGCCTTCTGGATCATAGCGGTGTGAACAGGCAGTGGCTCGGGTGGTTCTTGTCCTTGATGATCTTTATGGCCTTCCAGTGACATCAGGTGCTGTAGGTGTCATGGAAGGCAGGTAGTTTGCCCCTGGTGATGCGTTGTGCAGACCGCACCACCCTCTGGAGAGACTTACGGTTGAGGGTGGTGCAGTTGCCGTACCAGGCTGTGATACAGCCCGACAGGATGCTCTCGATTGTGCATCTGTAAAAGTTTGTCAGGGTTTTGAGTGACAAGCCAAATTTCTTCAGCCTCCTGAGGTTGAAGAGGCGCTGTTGCGCCTCCTTCACCACACTGTCTGTGTGGGTGGACCATTTCAGTTTGTGATGTGTACGCCCAGGAACTTAAAACTTTCCACATGTCATTTACAGCATGCCATTGTCTCGTTGCGCAAGGGGTTTGCAAGTGATTTCCATGTTTCTAATAGTTGTCAATTCCCTTCGGTCTTCTTTTTCACTATGCTCATCACTGTATGTCCTATTTGGTATTTATTAGGAGGGGATCCGTTACTCTTCCTGAGGTCCACATGAAACATGACAATAGTACAGAACATTATTAGTCAAAGACTGAAATACAACTATTTGCAATGCATCTGTGCAACAATGTTATCATAACCGGCCAAAGGTGATCACACCAATGGGGGTGTGTATGTCTGAGGAGTATTTCTGTCTGTAATATAAAGCCCTTTTTGTGGGGGAAAACTCATTCTGATTGGCTGAGCCTGTCTCCCCAGTTGGTGGGCCCGTCTCCCCAGTGGGTGGGCCCGTCTCCCCAGTGGGTGGGCCCGTCTCCCCAGTGGGTGGGCCCGGCTCCCAAGTAGGTGGGCCTATGTCCTCACAGGCATATGTATTTGGCAGATGGTACAAAACATATTTTTTTTATAAAGCCATTTTGAAGTTTCTCTAGCCCTTGATGTAATTACACATTTTTCAAAGATGTCAGGTTTAAATCGGGATTTGAAAAACTATGACATTTTTGCATTGAAAGGTACTAATATCACTGAAGCTTGCTGTATTCCAGTCAAAGACACAGTGACTTATTTAGGGATAACAATTACAAAAGAACAGGAAAGAATGAAGAACCTTCATATTTTCCCAGTAGTCTCATCTATAAAAAATATATCAAAATAAGTTAAACTCATGGTTAGACAGAGATTTGTCCATTCGAGGAAGAGTTTTGCTGACTAAGGCTGAAGGCATGTCTGGAGTCTCCTATGTGTTCTCTTGTCTTGACAGACACAAATCTATTTGCTCCCAATTAGACAAGTCACTGTTTAACTTTATATGGAAAAATAAACCTCACAGAGTGAAAACATTTGTTCTTAAACCGAGTGTGTGAGGGCGGTCTTAAAGATTTATTGGATAAAGCGTTACTTTAAAGACCCAAAACTTTTGTTTGTTTGTTTATAATATCAAATTTTATTTTCAATATATTTGGTGGCTTAAGTTCCCTTTTGCAGTGTCCTTATGCAGTTGAAACACTTCCTGTTAAACTGGCTGATTTCGACAAACAAATGCTCAATTGTTGGTTCCTTCTATACAGACAATGTTTTCCCTCATAAGGATGTAAATATGATCTTGTCATTAAAAAAACAAGTTTTTAGAACATTGGTTTAGAAAGGACTTTGATTTGTGGGCAAGCTGCTCAACTCAGATGGACGTCTGTAAACATACAATGTTTTTTTAACAATGAATGAGCTCCCTGTCTCACCAAAGGAATATGAAATGATGTGTAAAAGCAATACCAGGTGATGTTCTAACCCTGTAGAAACAAACTGTAGTCAATGCACATCCATCCCTTGTGAATTCAATCATAGTAGTTAACAGTGTCTCAATTACTGATGAAAAATATATACAATTTGTTCATTAGAGAAGCTTTTTATGAGAAATGTTCCAATAGAAAAATGTAAGTGGAACTTGCAATATGTTGTAAATTGGCCAAAGGTATGGACTTCATTATACAAAAATATGCTCTCCACTAACAGAAAGTATGTGATAAATTTGATTATAATTCTTGCTAAATATCACAGCCATACAAGAAAAAAACATCTTATTCATAATTTTTTAAGGTAGATTTAAATAATTACTTTGCCACATTATAATATGTAAGAATAAGAAGGTATTAAAATCAATTGATACTCTTAATATATAAACATCATTTCTCCCCACATAGGTATTTCATTTGGAACAATAAGGACATTTTGTATACAAACAAATCTTTATTTTTAAAGAACTGGTTCAATAATCATATCCTGCTGGTGAGTCAGCTTTTTAATGCAGAAGGATTGTTACTCAATTGTGAGGAATTTTTAATCTCGTTACAATATCCCTGTAACACCTAGAGAGTTGAGTCTGATGCTATTCCATCTGGAACTCTCATGTTATTTAGAGGTATAGCCAGACCTCACCTTCTTAACCTTCCCTCGCTTAATCCAGTTGATTCTCCAATAGGGAAAATATGTTTCTCCTTGCTCTCAGATCACGTGCTTTATTTTAAAGGGATAATCCATATGTCACAATTTACTGGAATACATTGGTCACTAATATCTGTTGGGAAAAAGTCTGGTTATTACCACACAAATACCTACTTGCTAACAAGGTCAAAGATGTCTCTTTCAGAATGATCCATAAGTATTACCCTGCGAATCACTACCTGAAGAAACTCCAAAAAGACATTAACATTGACTGTACTGTTTGTGTTGAACATCAAGAAACAGTTTCACATTGTCTACATGTAAAAAAAAATATGGAAAGATTGTTTTATAATTGTTAATATCCTTGATTACTTTAGTTTTTTTCATGGGAGAATGTGCTGCTCGGTTTCCTTAACCATAATAAGGATACAGAAAAACAATGAATGAATGTGAATCTAATTGTGCTAATAGAAAAAATGTCTTATTCATAAAAGTAAATAAGAAATTCGAACAGTACATTAAGACCAGTCTACATTCTTCTAATAAGAAAGCTGTTAAAACAATCAATGTGTGTGTTTAAGGTCTTTATATAAGTCATTTGTTGTACCCCCTAGCACATGTTATCATTGTCTATTTGTATACTTATTGTATGTTTACTGGTTTTTCTGCAATAAAATATATATATATATTTTTAAAAAGTTAAATAATGTTGTTTTTTGTAATGTGAGTTGACTCAACAAATCACAGCAAATATTGAATCATAAACTTCCTTATTTCACATCCTGGCATGTTTTTATTATTGTAATGTTTTTTAAAATTGAAATTCTATACATTTTGAAGGATACAAATTCAAATGTGTTACAAAAAATCGATACATCCTTCTTAAAAAAAGTAACAAAACATTACGAATAGAGTAGGGTTTTTACATTAAAATAAATTTGAAAAGCTTAACGACCATGCTAAGAATACTTGTCTATGAAAAGCAGATAATTTTGTAGGAATCTTATCAATGTTATAAACTCAGCAAAAAAAAGAAATGTCCTCTCACTGTCAACTGTGTTCATTTTCAGCAAACTTAACATGTGTAAACAGTTGTATGACCATAACAAGATTCAACAAATGAGACATAAACTGAACAAGTTCCACAGACATGTGACTAACAGAAATGTAATAATGTGTCTGAACAAAGAGAGGGTCAAAATCAAAAGTAACAGTCATTATCTGGTGTGGCCACCAGCTGCATGAAGTACTGCAGCGCATCTCCTCTTCATGGACTGCACCAGATTTGCCAGTTCTTGCTGTGAGATGTTACCCCACTCTTCCACCAAGGCACCTGCAAGTTCCCGGACATTTCTGGGGGAAATGGCCCTAGCCCTCACCCTCCGATCCAACAGGTCCCAGACGTGCTCAATGGGATTGAGATCCGGGCTCTTCGCTGGCCATGGCAGAACACTGACATTCCTGTCATGCAGGAAATCATGCACAGAACAAGCAGTATGGCTGGTGGCATTGTCATGCTGGAGGGTCATGTCAGGATGAGCCTGCAGGGAGGGTACCACATGAGGGAGGAGGATTTCTTCCCTGTAACGCACAGCGTTGAGATTGCCTGCAATGACAACAAGCTCAGTCCGATGATGCTATGACACACTGCCCCAGACCATGACGGACCCTCCACCTCCAAATCGATCTCGCTCCAGAGTACAGGCCTTGGTGTAACGCTCATTCCTTCGACGATAAACACGAATCCGACCATCACCCCTGGTGAGACAAAACCGCAACTCGTCAGTGAAGAGCACTTTTTTCCAGTCATGTCTGGTCCAGCGACGGTGGGTTTGTGCCCATAGGCAACGTTGTTGCCGTTGATGTCTGGTGAGGACCTGGTGTAGGCAGTTGTTGTTGCCATCCTGTACCTGTCCCGCAGGTGTGATGTTCAGATGTACCGATCCTGTGCAGGTATTGTTACGCATGGTCTGCCACTGCGAGGACGATCAGCTGTCCATCCTGTCTCCCTGTAGCGCTGTCTTAGGCGTCTCACAGTACAGACATTGCAATTTATTGCCCTGGCCACATCTGCAGTCCTCATGCCTCCTTGCAGCATGCCTAAGACACGTTCACGCAGATAAGCAGGGACCCTGGGCATCTTTCTTTTGGTGTTTTTCAGAGTCAGTAGAAAGGCCTCTTTAGTGTCCTACGTTTTCATAACTGTGACCTTAATTGCTTACCATCTGTAAACTGTTGGTGCCTTAACGACCGTTCCACAGGTGCATGTTCATTAATTGTTTATGGTTCATCCCAAGCATGGGAAACAGTGTTTAAACCCTTTATAATGAAGATCTATGAAGTTATTTGGATTTTTACAAATTATCTTTGAAAGACAGTGTCCTGAAAAAGCAATGTTTATTTTTTTGATGGGTTTAGTTACAAAGTTCCATTCATATAAAGAGTTATAGTAGTACTCCAAAAGAATTCCCCAAAAAACAAATTTCTCAAGGGAGAGAAATGAAGCCAGATTGGGTCTCTTCTATAATTGACTCCAATTCTGCCGTCATTATTTTTGCAAATATAGATTTTATTTTAATTTTATTTTTTTAACCTTTATTTAACTAGGCAAGTCAGTTAAGAACACATTCTTATTCTTACCATATAAATATATAAATATATATTTTGTATTTGTTATTGAGCCAAAAAATACATTCCATTGCATGGGCCACATCAGATAGCATCATTTGAATAAACATTCTACGTTGCCATGACAATCCAGAATCAATTGATAGAACATTCCGAATTGCCAAGTAAATTATTTTCTCGCATTACCAGGCAAGTGTGCCTATGCGTTTACCAGTCAAATTGCCTGGGTTCGAGCTACCAAACCGTTATATTCATTCTATTTATGTTTCTTTCCAACCACCAAATGAGCAATTCCTCAATGAAATCCAGCTGCACATTGAACTTTGAGATTGCCGAAAGGCCAGTCTCTTTGACAAACAGGAATATCGAGGTGCGGAATGTTAGCTAAAAAGACAGGGGCCCAGACTACATTGAGTCCCCGATTTTCAACTGCTGGGTCGCGACGGGAGTTTATGAACGAACGGGTCGCGTGTGCCATTATCACAATTTTTTTTAATGAAAATACTAGTCTGAATTTAAACAAAAAAAGTTAGAAAGTGTGTAGAAATGATAACGTTTGATTTATTTATTTATTTTTTTTAAATAATTTAACCTCTGAACTATTTTTCTTCAATCATAGTATTTTCCATATAGGCCTATAAATTATACGGAGTTAGTCTATTTGCAGAAGTTGTGGTCTCAAACCAGAGAGTTTAACATTCTTCATCATGGGCTAAACTGAATTATTGACAATGAAAAATGTGCGACTGTTGTTCACATGTCATATAATTGGTACATTTACTGTCAATATAGCAGTAAAAATAGTTTCCCAGTTTGCATTTAGGTTAACATCGAATTGCCATGCGAATATTGGATTGCAACTGAGACAACCTAGTTCATTTTGGGTCACGAGGCAAAACCAGTTGAGTACACTATATAGACCAGTGGTCACCAACCAGACTGATCATCAAGGCATTCCTTGTCGATCACCAAACATTTCGGTAGAAAAGCCAACGAAAAAGGCATGTTGCGCTGTTGTTGGTAGGTGCACTTGATTCACATACAGAAAGAAAAGAACATCCGTCCGCCAATACAAGGCTAGTAGGCCCAGTGCACTACTTTTGTAAGAGAAAAAAATGTCAACTAAATGTATTTGAGTATTTACCAACATTTGTAACTTGAGGCTGACAATTACCTGTAGAAACCAGTTAATCTGATAATACTTATATTACCATTGATTCGTCCCAAAGAGCTGTCCTTGTTAATGGGGAGAATCTGAAAGTTGTGTCCAACTTCAGGTATCTCTGCGTCATTTTGGACTCTAACTTGACATTCAATAAACATGTGAAGAAGGTGGTTAACACGGTAAAGTTTGGATTATCCAACTTTAGGTTTATAAAATCTTACCTTCCTCTGGAGGCCGCCAAACTATATATTCATGCTATGATATTCTCACATCGGATATGTTGCCTCACATGCTGCTATTCTATTCTGAAACCAATTGAATCACTACAAACAAACATCTAAGATTTTTGATAACTAACCAAACAGTTACCAGCATTGTCACGTCATTCACAGACATAATGTATTCAGTCTGGACAGTTTAAAGCAGAATGTAGATGCAGGCTTTGTCTTTAAGATCCCGCGTGGTCTTGTTGCTCCACCCCCATGCCAGAATATCATGCCCCTCCAGGATAGCAAGGGCAGTAACTCGAGGGGATTGCGTTGTCCCTTTTCGACACAGTAAAATCAGTCAATCTGCCTTCTCTCAGAGCTACAGTATACTGGAATGCCCATGGACTTGAGAAGCTTGCACTGATTATTGTACTTTTAAATGGAAATTGAAAACATAGCTCAAATCTATCCAAACCTTTACATATGAGTTATCTGTGGTTTCTCATATGTAAGACAACAGCTGATGGTAGTGGTTTTTATTATGAATAACTTGTTGTTGTTAGAATGATATATTATTGGATGTAATGGGTGCAAATTATCTTTGGCTAACCCCGGCACATTTACATGGATGCTGCATTATTATAATATTGATGTTGATTAATGTGCATTGTCCCCTATAAATAAATAATACAATTTTAAAATAAAAACAATATATATACACTTGCTTGATATATGTTTTCCAGTTTCTTGAAATACTTAGCAAATGCAACTTATTTCTATGATCTATTCATTCCTTTTACATTTTAGTAGATGCCCTTATCCTGAGCAATTTACAGTAGTGAACACATACATTTCCCCCTGTGGGAATCAAACCCACAACCTTAGCGTTGCAAGCATCACGCTCTACCAACTGAACCACATCATCACAAAGCCCTTGATGTCTCAATGTGTTCAATTACTGTAGTGGTCATTGTTTTATCTCCATTGTGATAGAAAGTCTTCAGGTACAAACCTAGATGACCAGCCTATGTGCAATACAGTAATATACATTTACATTGTGTTTTGTAAGGATGGGAAATTAATGCTGCACAAAAATAGGTTGTTTTTCATATTATTTGACCAAGAAAAATATTTAATTTGATGTGGATGTTTTGTGTCTTTGTCCATAACTTTGCATCTTTTGATGTAAATGTTTGAGGACAGGTTTTGTTCTCTCTGGATTCCATTAGCATTTTTAAATCTTTTTTTATTTTACCTTTATTTAACTAGGCAAGTCAGTTAAGAACAAATTCTTATTTTCAATGAAGGCCTAGGAACGGTGGGTTAACTGCCTGTTCAGGGGCAGACCGACTGACATCACAGATGGTTTATATATATATATATATAATAACAATGCCTATCTACATTAATGTAAAAAAACATTTTTTACAGCGAAATGGGTGTCTCTGTAACAGGTCTAGCAGAATTAATTTGTGGAATGTGTTGCGTTCATGAAATAAACGAACAACGTCTCCCAGAATGCTAAGAGAAGGACTGATACTGGGGCGTATTCATTACGCCGATTGTGTTGCAAAACGATTCTTAAACGGAAGCAAACGGAAGGAAACGGGGAGGGACCTACCTGAATTTATTCAATAGAAACTCTCGTCTTAGTTGCAAAACTGTTTGGACTAATGATTACACCCCTGGCTCCTTGATCCAACGCTGGACGGGAATTTTCATTGCTTCATTTTTGTTGTTGGATCACTTGTCGCATAGGAAGTGTTACTTTCCACAGTGAAACGTATGTAGCCAATACAATTGTATCACTTTCCACTGGAACTACGTAGCAGCAGATACAAAGTAAACCTCTTTCTATTTATTTAGATTTTACCACCGCTCGCGTTGGGCTCGAGTTGATCGAGAATGGGGTAAGAATTGATCGAGCGGTTTGATGGCGTATTTTTGTCGTTTATCTTTTACAGGGAAAGGACATACTTATTGTTGGTGTACACCGGCCAGGTTACAAAGCCTACAGTATGTGAAACTGGCAAATTACATTGTTGTTCGGTTAGCTAGGTGCTACAAAAACGTTATAAAATTGGAAGCATTTGATGGCTATAATTGTAACTCATTAACTTTCCGAAAATTCCACATGTATTTTGCTAACTGTGATTTAAATGCTTTACAGGCATATACGTTGTACAAACAAATGTCAAACCTTAACGCAACATTCAAACTTTACTGCAATTTGAGACTTATACGGTTGTCTCTCCAAGACATGAAAGCTTAGATGTAAACATACACCCACGTCTCTACATACTCTACTGAGCATAACACCTGCCGTTTACACTCCTGACTATTTCCTGTAACTACAGTGGGGCAAAAAAAGTATTTAGTCAGCCACCAACTGTGCAAGTTCTCCCACTTAAAAACATGAGAGGCCTGTAATTTTCATCATAGGTACACTTCAACAGAAAATCACATTGTAGGATTTTTAATTTATGTATTTGCAATTTATGGTGGAAAATAAGTATTTGGTCGATAACAAAAGTTTCTCAATACTTTGTTATATACCCTTTTTTGGCAATGACAGAGGTCAAACGTGAAGACTTACAGAAAACAAGGTTTTCACACACTGTTGCTGGTATTTTGGCCCATCCCTCCATGCAGATCTCCTTTAGAGCAGTGATGTTTTGGGGCTGTAGCTGGGCAACACGGACTTTCAACTCCCTCCAAAGATTTTCTATGGGGTTGAGATCTGGAGACTGGCTAGGCCACTCCAGGACCTTGAAATGCTTCTTACGAAGCCACTCCTTCATTGCCCGGGTGGTGTGTTTGGGATCATTGTCATGCTGAAAGACCCAGCCATGTTTCATCTTTAATGCCCTTGCTGATGGAAAGAGGTTTTCACTCAAAATCTCACGATACATGGCCCCATTCATTCTTTCCTTTACACGGATCAGTCGTCCTGGTCCCTTTGCAGAAAAACAGCCCCAAAGCATGATGTTTCCACCCCCATGCTTCACAGTAGGTATGGTGTTCTTTGGATGCAACTCAGCATTCTTTGTCCTCCAAACATGACGAGTTGAGTTTTTACCAAAAAGTTCTATTTTGGTTTCATCTGACCATATGACATTCTCCCAATCTTCTTCTGGATCATCCAAATGCTCTCTAGCAAACTTCAGACGGGCCTGAACATGTACTGGCTTAAGCAGGGGGACACGTCTGGCACTGCAGGATTTGAGTCCCTGGCGGCGTAGTGTGTTACTGATGGTAGGCTTTGTTACATTGGTCCCAGCTCTCTGCAGGTCATTCACTAGGCCCCCCTTGTGGTTCTGGGATTTTTGCTCACCGTTCTTGTGATCATTTTGACCCCACGGGGTGAGATCTGGCGTGGAGCCCTAGATCGAGGGAGATTATCAGTGGTCTTATATGTCTTCCATTTCCTAATAATTGCTCCCACAGTTGATTTCTTCAAACCAAGCTGCTTTTTTTTTATTTTGTTTTTTTATTTTTTTATTTCACCTTTATTTAACCAGGTAGGCTAGTTGAGAACAAGTTCTCATTTGCAACTGCGACCTGGCCAAGATAAAGCATAGCAGTGTGAACAGACAGCACAGAGTTACACATGGAGTAAACAATTAACAAGTCAATAACACAGTAGAAAAAAAGAAATGGGCAGTCTATATACAATGTGTGCAAAAGGCATGAGGAGGTAGGCGAATAATACAATTTTGCAGATTAACACTGGGGTGATAAATGATCAGATGGTCATGTACAGGTAGAGATATTGGTGTGCAAAAGAGCAGAAAAGTAAATAAATAAATAAAATTTAAAAAACAGTATGGGAATGAGGTAGGTGAAAATGGGTGGGCTATTTACCAATAGACTATGTACAGCTGCAGCGATCGGTTAGCTGCTCGGATAGCTGATGTTTGAAGTTGGTGAGGGAGATAAAAGTCTCCAACTTCAGCGATTTTTGCAGTTCGTTCCAGTCACAGGCAGCAGAGTACTGGAACGAAAGGTGGCCAAATGAGGTGTTGGCTTTAGGGATGATCAGTGAGATACACCTGCTGGAGCGTGTGCTACGGATGGGTGTTGCCATCGTGACCAGTGAACTGAGATAAGGCGGAGCTTTACCTAGCATGGACTTGTAGATGACCTGGAGCCAGTGGGTCTGGCGACGAATATGTAGCGAGGGCCAGCCGACTAGAGCATACAAGTCGCAGTGGTGGGTGGTATAAGGTGCTTTGGTGACAAAACGGATGGCACTATGATAGACTGCATCCAGTTTGCTGAGTAGAGTGTTGGAAGCCATTTTGTAGATGACATCGCGAAATCGAGGATCGGTAGGATAGTCAGTTTTACTAGGGTAAGCTTGGCGGCGTGAGTGAAGGAGGCTTTGTTGCGGAATAGAAAGCCGACTCTTGATTTGATTTTCGATTGGAGATGTTTGATGTGAGTCTGGAAGGAGAGTTTGCAGTCTAGCCAGACACCTAGGTACTTATAGATGTCCACATATTCAAGGTCGGAACCATCCAGGGTGGTGATGCTAGTCGGGCATGCGGGTGCAGGCAGCGATCGGTTGAAAAGCATGCATTTGGTTTTACTCGCGTTTAAGAGCAGTTGGAGGCCACGGAAGGAGTGCTGTATGGCATTGAAGCTCGTTTGGAGGTTAGATAGCACAGTGTCCAATGACGGGCCGAAAGTATATAGAATGGTGTCGTCTGCGTAGAGGTGGATCAGGGAATCGCCCGCAGCAAGAGCAACATCATTGATATATACAGAGAAAAGAGTCGGCCCGAGAATTGAACCCTGTGGCACCCCCATAGAGACTGCCAGAGGACCGGACAGCATGCCCTCCGATTTGACACACTGAACTCTGTCTGCAAAGTAATTGGTGAACCAGGCAAGGCAGTCATCCGAGAAACCGAGGCTATTGAGTCTGCCGATAAGAATATGGTGATTGACAGAGTCGAAAGCCTTGGCGAGGTCGATGAAGACGGCTGCACAGTACTGTCTTTTATCGATGGCGGTTATGATATCGTTTAGTACCTTGAGCGTGGCTGAGGTGCACCCGTGACCGGCTCGGAAACCAGATTGCACAGCGGAGAAGGTACGGTGGGATTCGAGATGGTCAGTGACCTGTTTGTTGACTTGGCTTTCGAAGACCTTAGATAGGCAGGGCAGGATGGATATAGGTCTATAGCAGTTTGGGTCCAGGGTGTCTCCCCTTTGAAGAGGGGATGACTGCGGCAGCTTTCCAATCCTTGGGGATCTCAGACGATATGAAAGAGAGGTTGAACAGGCTGGTAATAGGGGTTGCGACAATGGCGGCAGATAGTTTCAGAAATAGAGGGTCCAGATTGTCAAGCCCAGCTGATTTGTACGGGTCTAGGTTTTGCAGCTCTTTCAGAACATCTGCTATCTGGATTTGGGTAAAGGAGAACCTGGAGAGGCTTGGGGCGAGGAGCTGGGGGGCGGAGCTGTTGGCCGAGGTTGGAGTAGCCAGGCGGAAGGCATGGCCAGCCGTTGAGAAGTGCTTATTGAAGCTTTCGATAATCGTGGATTTATCGGTGGAGACCGTGTTACCTAGCCTCAGTGCAGTGGGCAGCTGGGAGGAGGTGCTCTTGTTCTCCATGGACTTCACAGTGTCCCAGAACTTTTTGGAGTTGGAGCTACAGGATGCAAACTTCTGCCTGAAGAAGCTGGCCTTAGCTTTCCTGACTGACTGCGTGTATTGGTTCCTGACTTCCCTGAACAGTTGCATATCACGGGGCTATTCGATGCTATTGCAGTCCGCCACAGGATGTTTTTGTGCTGGTCGAGGGCAGTCAGGTCTGGAGTGAACCAAGGGCTGTATCTGTTCTTGGTTCTGCATTTTTGAACGGAGCATGCTTATCTAAAATGGTGAGGAAGTTACTTTTAAAGAATGACCAGGCATCCTCAACTGACGGGATGAGGTCAATGTCCTTCCAGGATACCGGGCCAGGTCGATTAGAAAGGCCTGCTCACAGAAGTGTTTTAGGGAGCGTTTGACAGTGATGAGGGTGGTCGTTTGACTGCGGCTCCGTGGCGGATACAGGCAATGAGGCAGTGATCGCTGAGATCCTGGTTGAAGACAGCGGAGGTGTATTTGGAGGGCCAGTTGGTCAGGATGACGTCTATGAGGGTGCCCTTGTTTACAGAGTTAGGGTTGTACCTGGTGGGTTCCTTGATGATTTGAGTGAGATTGAGGGCATCTAGCTTACATTGTAGGACTGCCGGGGTGTTAAGCATATCCCAGTTTAGGTCACCTAACAGAACAAACTCTGAAGCTAGATGGGGGCGATCAATTCACAAATGGTGTCCAGGGCACAGCTGGGAGCTGAGGGTGGCCGGTAGCAGGCGGCAACAGTGAGAGACTTATTTCTGGAGAGGGTAATTTTCAAAATTAGTAGTTCGAACTGTTTGGGTATGGACCTGGAAAGTATGACATTACTTTGCAGGCTATCTCTGCAGTAGACTGCAACTCCGCCCCCTTTGGTAGTTCTATCTTGACGGAAGATGTTATAGTTGGGTATGGAAATCTCTGAATTTTTGGTGGCCTTCCTGAGCCAGGATTCAGACACGGCAAGGACATCAGGGTTAGCAGAGTGTGCTAAAGCAGTGAGTAAAACAAACTTAGGAGGAGGCTTCTGATGTTGACATGCATAAAACCAAGGCTTTTTCGATCACAGAAGTCAACAAATGAGGGTACCTGGGGACATGCAGGGCCTGGGTTTACCTCCACATCACCCGCGGAACAGAGAAGGAGTAGTATGAGGGTGCGGCTAAAGGCTATCAAAACTGGTCGCCTAGAGCGTTGGGGGCAGAGGATAAGAGGAGCAGGTTTCTGGGCATGGTAGAATATATTCAGGGCATAATGCGCAGACAGGGGTATGGTGGGGTGCGGGTACAGCGGAGGTAAGCCCAGGCACTGGGTGATGATGAGACAGGTTGTATCTCTGGACATGCTGGTTGTAATGGGTGAGGTCACCGCATGTGTGGGAGGTGGGACAAAGGAGGTAACAGGGGTATGCAGAGTGGGTCTAGGGGCTCCATTGTGAACTAAAACAATTATAACTAACCTGAACAACAGTATACAAGGCATATTGACATCTGAGAGAGACATACAGCGAGGCATACAGTAATCACAGGTGTTGAATTTGGAAAGCTAGCTAAAAACAGTAGGCGAGGCTAATCCGCTAGCACAACAAACAGCAGGTAAAATGGCGTTGACTAGGCAACGGGGCCGACAGGTAAGACAAACAAGCAGAAAGGAGTACCGTGATTAATGGACAGTCCAGCGTGCGTCAGCTATGTAGCCAAGAGATCAGTGTCCAGGGGCAGCGGTGGATGGGCAGGGGGCTGGGCTGGCGAGTGTTATCCAGGTTTTTTTAAACTAACAATGACTAACTAGCTTGTAGCTAGTTAGCTGGTTAGCGTCTGGAGGTTCTTGAGTGTGTCATAAAAATAAAAATAAGAGTAAAAGTAATAGCGATTCCGTATCACATTGGGTGAGGCAGGTTTCCGGAAGGTATAAACAAATTAAAAATCAAAAAGAGATAGAAAGTAAATGGGGTCAGAGAGTGATTGGGACGCGGTGGTTCAGACGGTTAGCAGGCCTGTGCTAACAAGCTAACAGTTCGTAGGCCCGAGCTAGACAAGGTAGCAGTTAGCGGACCGGAGCTTGACAAGCTAGCCGTTAGCAGGCCGAATTAGCAAGCAGGGAGATAGCGAGGGCTAGAGAGTTAACCTTTGGGGGACGTCGCGATGGGGTGAGTCTGTTTATTCCTCTTCATGCGGTGAGCTGGAGATACAGCGATTCAGAAAGCTCGCGGGCCTTGGCCAGCAGATGGATCTTTGGCGATGTCGCAGCGGAAAAGCCTGTTGAAACCCCCTCGGACGATTATGTCGGCGGACCAGTCGTGATGGATCGGCGGGGCTCCGTGTCGGCAGTAGAGGGTCAGTAGAGGGTCCAGGCCAATTGGCAAATTAGGTATTTTTGGACCTCTTCGGCTAGTCGGGAGATGGGCTTAGCTCGAGGCTAGCTCCAGGCTAACTGGTGCTTGCTCTGGGACAGAGACGTTAGCCAGGAGTAGCCACTCGGATTGCAGCTAGCTATTTACGATGATCCGGTATAAAGGTTCAGAGCTTGCGGTAGGAATCCGGAGATGTGGTAGAGAAAAAGCAGTCTGATATGCTTTGGGTAGATGTCGCTGGTGTCCTAGTTAGCGTTGAAGACCGCTAGCAGTGGCTAGCTAGTAGCTAGTTAGCGGCTAGCTTCTGATGAGGGTTCCGATTCTAAAGTATAGAAAAAGCAGATCCGTACCACATTGGGTGATGCGGGTTGCAGGAGAGTATATTCAGCCTGTAGTTGGAAAGTGAGATTAAAATATGTACGAAATATATACAGAGGAAAAACTATATTTACACTATACAGGACGGGACAAGACAAAACACACGTCCGACTGCTACGCCATCTTGGAGAACTTCCACACAATTGGCTTACCTATTGCAGATTCAGTCTTCCCAGCCTGGTGCAGGTCTACAATTTTGTTTCTGGTGTCCTTTGACAGCACTTTGTTCTTGGCCATAGTGGAGTTTGGAGTGTGACTGTTTGAGGTTGTGGACAGGTGTCTTTTATATTGATAACAAGTTCAAACAGGTGCCATTAATACAGGTAACGAGTGGAGGACAGAGGAGCCTCTTAAAGAAGAAGTTACAGGTCTGTGAGAGCCAGAAATCTTGCTTGTTTATAGGTGACCAAAAACTTATTTTCCACCATAATTTGCAAATAAATTCATAAAAAATCCTACAATGTGATTTTCTGGATTTTTTCCCCCTCATTTTGTCTGTCATAGTTGAAGTGTACCTATGATGAAAGTTACAGGCCTCTCATCTTTTTAAGTGGGAGAACTTGCACAATTGGTGGCTGACTAAATACTTTTTTGCTCCACCGTAGGTGAAGAGGTTTTACACCTGTTCAGTCACTGTGCTGGATCCTGCCTCTGTGTTGAATACAGTACAGAACATGACATTAGAAAGACAGATCCTTGTGGATTGTTCCTCTCCTATAATTATTTGTGTTTATTGAACCTTTATTTAACTAAGGCCAAGTCAGTTAAGAAAATATTCTTATTTCCAATTACGGCCTACCCCCGGCCAAACTCAAACTGTGCTGGGCCAGTTGTGCGCTGCCCTACGTGACTCTCAATCACAGCCGTAAGTGATGCTGCCTGGTTTCGAACCAGGTTCTGTAGTGATGCCTCTAGCACTGAGATGCAGTGCCTTGGACCGCTGCGCCACTCAGGAGCCCCAAGGCCAATGTGTTCTCTCTACCAAAACAGTAACATTCCATATATTCTCTCTGTTTCCATGGATTATGGCCTGTCCTGTCTCATGATCATTGTGGACCTTGCTAGGAGACCTGACACCTCTCAGATGGCACTTGAAAGTGTGTGTGTGTGTGTGTGTGTAAAAACTCTGGCCAGGCCAGCCATCAGGGAGGCTGTTTTCCCAGTCTGTCCCTGCAGAACCCCTGATGGGAGCAGGTCACATGATTATAATTAGGCCTAGATAGCTAGGCCACTCAAGATCATTCACCCACATCATTCTTCCCCAGCCTGAGGATTTACACTCTCACCATGAGGATTCACTGCCACAGTCCACACACACAGAAAGAGACCAAGGGAGGGAGAAACCAGGGGAGAGTGGAGCAGCGATCTAAGGCACTGCATCTCTTGTGCTGGAGGCGTCACTACAGACCCTGGTTCGATCCCGGGCTGTATCACAACCGGCCGTGATCGGCAGTCCCATAGGGGCGGCACACAATTGACCCAGGGTTAAGGGAGGGTTTGGCCGGGGGTAGGCCGTCATTGTAAATAAGAATCTTAACTGACTTGTCTAGTTACATGAAGGTTAAATACAATAAAGAATACAAAGAGAGAGAGACCTGCAGAAATATACTGTGTGTACAATGCAAAACCTCAAACAATGCACGCAGACCAGAATCAGGACTATAGCCACTAGTTATCAAAATACAGAAAAGAGCTGTTAAATGCCAACACATTCCTCCACAAAGCCCTCACATACAGAGATATGAACCTACAGAAGTGTCCTCTAAGCCAGCTGGTTCTGGGGCTCTGTTCACAAACAAACCCCACAGATGCCCAGGATAGAAACACATATTAGACCCCAAAAAATTATGAGAAAGCAAAAAGATAACTTTTTGAGAAACTGGAAGGAATCAACCAAAAAACAGAGCAAATTGGAATGCTATCTGGACCTAAACAGAGAGTACACAGTGGCAGAATACCTGACCACTGTGACTGATCCCAAATTAACAAAATCCTTGACTATGTACAGCATTGGAGGCTCCTCAGAGGAGGAAGGGGAGGACCATCCTCAGTTAATTTCAGAAAAATGTAACTGAAACATTACAAATGTTATCCTTTTTAGATAAAACTATACTAAGTATATTCACGTCACCAAATAATTGATTAAAACACACTGCAATGAAGGTCTACAGTAGCCTCAACAACACTCTAGGGTAGCACCATGGTGTAGCTGGAGGACAGCTAACTCCCTTCCTCCTCTGGGTACATGTCCACCCAATCGAAGGATCAGAGAATAAATCTAGTACTGAAAGCATAAGCTAGCTAGCCCTGCAGTGTATAAAATGCCGTTGACTCAAAGAGAGGGAAAGACCATAGTTGAACAGGTTTGAAGCGAAGAGAGATTTCAGATTTTTTTTCACTTAGCTTGCTAATGCAGCTTGCTAGTTTAGCCTACTCAAACAGAGAGGAATGCTATGTTAGCTAGCTGGCTTTGGTTATCTAACACTGGAACTCTTACAAGTGAAGGTAACCTTTTGGTTTTATTAATTTATTGTCACCGGGGCCTGCCGGTGTAACTGATAAACTGCTTGCTGACTGTACACTGTACTGCATGATTGTAGCGGGTTTACTAATGCGTTCTAGTAGCTATGTTTGCTTGATGTTAGCTAATATGGTGACAGTGTTATGATATGAAGCTTTGGCTTGGAAAGGTATTTTCGCCTGATCACAGACAGCTGATGTGTTGTGCACTGAAGTCCACAAACGAAGGGAAAAGGTGAGAGGAGGAGGTTGCGTAGATTTGAGAAGGAATTATCCAGCCATCTAAGTGATCATGCTGTTTGTACGTGTCTGCTATGAAAGTGAACTGTGTTTGCGTGTGACCAGGGGTGTATTCATTCCGCCGATTCTATTGAAAAACGTTTCTTATACAGAAGCAAATGGAACAAAATAGGGATAAATTTGGAACTGAATTTGTCCAATAGAAACTCTCGTTTGCAACTGTTGGACTAATGATTACACCCTACATCAGCTAGATGAAGGCAAGTTTGTGCAAGGCGGTACTGAATGTGTCACTGTCTGTCAACTTTATTACAAAAACATTATCTCTACCTGTGCACACCTGCGCTGTAAACTTTCATTCATACTGTAGGCTAGGTTGTAGCAACCTCATAATGGGTACAGGGAAATTTGAGTATCATGTCATAGCCTAAACATCTCGATGTTACATTGACCTGGTTGAATGGAATATGAATGACAGTCATCCAATATGCTGTAATATAAATCTTCCTCCCTCATTTTAAATGGCACAGACCGCCACTGATGTACAGACTCAGTGAGCATAGCCTTGCTATTGAGGGAGGCTGCCGTAGGCGGTCCTGACCCTCAAGAGAAGACAGGCTATGTGCACACTGCCCACAAAATGAGGTGGAAACTGAGCTGCACTTCCTAACCTCCTGCCAAATGTATGACCACATTACAGACACATATTTCCCTCATTACACAGACCCACAAAGAATTTGAAAACAAATCAAACATTGATGAACCATATCTGTTTGGTGAAATACAGCAGTGTGCCATCACAGCAGCAAGATGTGTGGCCCGTTGCCGGAAAAGGGCAACCAGTGAAACACAAACAACATTGTTTATTTGTTTCCCATTTCATACTTCAACTACTTGCACATTGTTACAACACTGTACATAACCAATATTATAACGTTTGAAATGTATATATTCTTTAAAAACTTTTGTGAGTGTAATGTTTACTGATGAGAGAGAGAGAGAGAGAGAGCAACCAATAGAAAGAAAGAGAAGGGAGAAGGAGAGATACTGTAGCTAGCTACTGTTAATCAGTAAACAGTGTGTCAAGGCACCTGCCATGTGGGCATGAAGGGAGCATGTTGAACATTTACTAACTAATTGGAGTGTGCGGACTGTTATCAAAGGCAGTCATTATTGTAGGTGAGGGTAAACACACAAACACTGTTTACACACTTTTATTTTGTGTGAATGTTAACACACCATTTGTGGAAAAATGCTTTTAGAGGCTTTCGTCAATTCTCCTGGACCTGGCCAACACAGTGTGTATTTCCTGATGGGGTTAAATCAGCCTTTCTGGACATAACGAAGGGTGTTCCACAGGTATCGATTGTTGGCCCCGTTCTTTTCACTATTTACATTAGCAATATTGGTCTATCTGTAAAAAAACAAACACAACTTTCACCTGTGTGCACATGACACTTTGCTGTATGTTATTGCCCCCCAGCTGACCAGGCTCTATCAGAGCTTCAATCTGCCTTCATTGCCCCCCAGCTGACCAGGCTCTATCAGAGCTTCAATCTGCCTTCATTGCCCCCCAGCTGACCAGGCTCTATCAGAGCTTCAATCTGCCTTCATTGCCCCCCAGCTGACCAGGCTCTATCAGAGCTTCAATCTACCTTCATTGCCCCCCAGCTGACCAGGCTCTATCAGAGCTTCAATCTGCCTTCATTGCGCCCCCAGCTGACCAGGCTCTATCAGAGCTTCAATCTGCCTTCATTGCCCTGCAGAAAGCATTTTTTGAACTGAAATTGGTACTTAATTCAGGTAAAAAACAAGTATATGTTGTTTTTCAAATCAACGTACTTTGGATGGTGTCCCAACTTTATAAATATCTGGACTGATGAAAAGCGATCTTTCAAAATGTTGATGAAATGAACAACTTAAAGTAGTCCTCGTCAATAGGAACAGTTTTCATTAAATAGCAGAAAACAAATCTTTCGGTCAACATTCCTACCGGTTATTTAGACTATAGTGATGTCATCCATATGAATGCATCTGGCACCGTATCGAAGCCATTGGATGCGGACGACAGGTTCAGTATACATCTTTGCATTTTGTATCAGAAAGTAGGCTGGCCCCCTCGGAAGTCTCGTGTGTTGATGCGTTGGCTCATCTTGCATAAACTTCTGCCCTACCTTACTTTATTGTTAACCTTCAGACGTATACCAGACCCGGAGTCAGGGATAGCGAACCCTGGAGATCCATTCACCTAGTTAGGTCAATCTAATCAGTGTATTCTGTGTGTTTCGGAGTCATCTTTGTCCGCCTGGAGACAATCTATCTCAGATTCGGACTTAGAGTCACTGTAATTCATCTCTGAAAGTGGGCTCTGGTCGGCAGCGGGAGGTTCCCTCCCTACCAGATCTGGAAGTTGCCCTGGTGAAAGTGGCTCTGGTCGGCAGCGGGAGGTTCCCTCCCTACCAGATCTGGAAGTTGCCCTGGTGAAAGTGCCTCTGGTCGACAGCGGGAGGTTCCCTTCCTACCAGATCTGGAAGTTGCCCTGGTGAAAGTGGCTCTGGTCGGCAGCGGGAGGTTCCCTTCCTACCAGATCTGGAAGTTGCCCTGGTGAAAGTGGCTCTGTTCGGCAGCGGGAGGTTCCCTCCCTACCAGATCTGGAAGTTGCCCTGGTGAAAGTGGCTCTGGTCGGCAGCGGGAGGTTCCCTGCCTACCAGATCTGGAAGTTGCCCTGGTGAAAGTGGCTCTGGTCGGCAGCGGGAGGTTCCCTCCCTACCAGATCTGGAAGTTGCCCTGGTGAAAGTGGCTCTGTTCGGCAGCGGGAGGTTCCCTCCCTACCAGATCTGGAAGTTGCCCTGGTGAAAGTGGCTCTGGTCAGCAGCGGGAGGTTCCCTTCCTACCAGATCTGGAAGTTGCCCTGGTGAAAGTGGCTCTGTTCGGCAGCGGGAGGTTCCCTCCCTACCAGATCTGGAAGTTGCCCTGGTGAAAGTGGCTCTGGTCGGCAGCGGGAGGTTCCCTGCCTACCAGATCTGGAAGTTGCCCTGGTGAAAGTGGCTCTGGTCGGCAGCGGGAGGTTCCCTCCCTACCAGATCTGGAAGTTGCCCTGGTGAAAGTGGCTCTGTTCGACAGCGGGAGGTTCCCTCCCTACCAGATCTGGAAGTTGCCCTGGTGAAAGTGGCTCTGTTCGACAGCGGGAGGTTCCCTTCCTACCAGATCTGGAAGTTGCCCTGGTGAAAGTGGCTCTGTTCGACAGCGGGAGGTTCCCTTCCTACCAGATCTGGAAGTTGCCCTGGTGAAAGTGGCTCTGGTCGGCAGCGGGAGGTTCCCTCCCTACCAGATCTGGAAGTTGCCCTGGTGAAAGTGGCTCTGTTCGACAGCGGGAGGTTCCCTTCCTACCAGATCTGGAAGTTGCCCTGGTGAAAGTGGCTCTGGTCGGCAGCGGGAGGTTCCCTCCCTACCAGATCTGGAAGTTGCCCTGGTGAAAGTGCCTCTGGTCGGCAGCGGGAGGTTCCCTCCCTACCAGATCTGGAAGTTGCCCTGGTGAAAGTGGCTCTGGTCGGCAGCGGGAGGTTCCCTCCCTACCAGATCTGGAAGTTGCCCTGGTGAAAGTGGCTCTGGTCGGCAGCGGGAGGTTCCCTCCCTACCAGATCTGGAAGTTGCCCTGGTGAAAGTGGCTCTGTTCGGTGCTTTTAATTGGTTTGCGCTTCTCGTGTAAAATGATCTCCAAAACTCCTTAAAGGTGGATGCTAGAGGACATTTTACTGAAGAACGTTTCATGTGATTTGTGTTTTGTTTTCATGTTTAGTGTAATTGATGTTGTATTGATGTTCATGCAGGGCTCGTCTGTTTAAAAAAAGGCCTTGGGGTCAGCATAAGTCCCTGCCTTAGTAAAGGTTAAATGAACAAAAAGGCCTTGGTGTCAGCATGAGTCCCTGCCTTAGTAAAGGTTAAATGAACAAAAAGGCCTTGGTGTCAGCATGAGTCAGTAAAGGTTAAATTAACAAAAAGAAGAATGCAGGGCACATTAGTCACTGCAAACAGTGATCAGTGTTTATCCACTTGTTTCTACCACTACTTCACTGCAGGCTCTGGCATGACAGGTTGATAATAAAATATAGTGGTGGGGACTGAACATGAGCTGCCACACGCCGCTGGGATCCTTGGCTGACTTGCTCGTCTAGTTCTTGTTCTGACTAACACAAAAGGGGCTAACCTGTATTTCATGCTCCACATCTTCTCCCAGTCCTCCCCTCCCTGTTCCTCCCTTCCTACCCTGTGCACTATATATAGGGAATAGGGCCAGGGAGGACAGGGTAGGAGGGGAGGAACAGGGAGGAGAGGACTGGGAGAAGGTGTGGAGCATGAAATACAGGTCTGGCAGAACACGGTGTTGTTTCTTAGCCTCGCAGCCTTAGTGATCTGTCTGACAGAGCACAGTGTTGTTTCTTAGCCTCGCAGCCTTAGTGATCTGTCTGACAGAGCACAGTGTTGTTTCTTAGCCTCGCAGCCTTATAGTGATCTGTCTGACAGAGCACAGTGTTGTTTCTTAGCCTCACAGCCTTATAGTGATCTGTCTGACAGAGCACAGTGTTGTTTCTTAGCCTCGCAGCCTTAGTGATCTGTCTGACAGAGCACAGTGTTGTTTCTTAGCCTCGCAGCCTTAGTGATCTGTCTGACAGAGCACAGTGTTGTTTCTTAGCCTCACAGCCTTATAGTGATCTGTCTGACAGAGCACAGTGTTGTTTCTTAGCCTCGCAGCCTTAGTGATCTGTCTGACAGAGCACAGTGTTGTTTCTTAGCCTCGCAGCCTTAGTGATCTGTCTGACAGAGCACAGTGTTGTTTCTTAGCCCTCGCAGTCTTATAGTGATCTGTCTGCACAGTGAGCACAGCCTTAGTGTGTCTTGTTTCTTAGCCTCGCAGCCTTAGTGATCTGTCTGACAGAGCACAGTGTTGTTTCTTAGCCCTCGCAGCCTTATAGTGATCTGTCTGACAGAGCACAGTGTTGTTTCTTAGCCTCGCAGCCTTAGTGATCTGTCTGACAGAGCACAGTGTTGTTTCTTAGCCTCGCAGCCTTAGTGATCTGTCTGACAGAGCACAGTGTTGTTTCTTAGCCTCGCAGCCTTAGTGATCTGTCTGACAGAGCACAGTGTTGTTTCTTAGCCCTCGCAGTCTTATAGTGATCTGTCTGACAGAGCACAGTGTTGTTTCTTAGCCCTCACAGCCTTAGTGATCTGTCTCTGTTTCTTCTGACTTATAGTGATCTGTCTGACAGAGCACAGTGTTGTTTTTCTTAGCCTCTGACAGAGCAGTGTTGTTTCTTTAGTGATCTGTCTGACAGAGCACAGTGTTGTTTCTTAGCCTCGCAGCCTTATAGTGATCTGTCTGACAGAGCACAGTGTTGTTTCTTAGCCTCGCAGCCTTAGTGATCTGTCTGACAGAGCACAGTGTTGTTTCTTAGCCCTCGCAGTCTTATAGTGATCTGTCTGACAGAGCACAGTGTTGTTTCTTAGCCCTCACAGCCTTAGTGATCTGTCTGACAGAGCACAGTGTTGTTTCTTAGCCTCGCAGCCTTATAGTGATCTGTCTGACAGAGCACAGTGTTGTTTCATAGCCTCGCAGCCTTAGTGATCTGTCTGACAGAGCACAGTGTTGTTTCTTAGCCTCACAAGCCATCCTGATCTCGCACACTTACGTGAATGGTTCGCTGCACAGATAGCACAGTGGTAATCAATCTGCTATTTACAAGGCTAATTGTTTCTTGATGTGCTGTACTGCAGGAAGTAACCGTGTCTGTCTGGGTACTTAACAGGTGAGCCAGAGGTTATCGGGACTCTGTCTTTATTACCCAGCTGTGTATTACACACACACACACACATAGCAAGTGGGTTACTTTTCTCTACAGTACTGTAGAGCACACTAGAGTACAGTATACTGTACTGAACATATCTAATTTACTGTAGTCGACTGTACTGTACTGAACTCTACTGTGATGTCCTGTCCTATCTTGTGAAACATAAACGTCTATGATTGATTGGTTCTAGTCTGGACCAACCAAATGTGGTCTTGTTTGGGGGCCGAGTTCATTAGAAAAATAGCCCGTGTGTAGAATAATACCCAAATATGCACAACAAAAAAAGGATATTGCATATTTCTACCTTTTTTTTGTGTACCTTTTCAGGAAACGTCACCTTGAAGAGAATAATATTAATATCCATCATTATGCATTTTTTGTGAAGTACAGATCACGGACCCATGGTGTAATTCTGTTACCGGATGTACATCCACTTCATCTACTGTAGTTCAATAACCCCAAAATAGATTTGTTCAAAGTCCAGGTGTGATGTCATAGCTGACAGCCAGTTCTTTCTGCAGATTTCTTGACATCTTAAGTTTTTGGGTGGAAAATGCAACAAAAAAAAAAAAAACACAGTATCATCTTTCTAATGTCATTTCACATGTGACATAACACTTCATCCACCTATTTTATGTGCGACATTTGTTTATGAAACATGAAACAAGTCTTAAAAAAGTGTTTATGAAGGTGTTTATGAAGGCATCTTTAAGTTTATTTAATTTCATGCGATTTAGTTGACAGGGACAGTGCACAATATCCAAAGTTAGTAGAAGTATCCTGCAAAGTTAGTATGTCCTGCTATGTCTTGTGCGAATGCTCTCTCTCTCTCTCGCTCTCTCTCTGCTCTCTCTCTCGCTCTCTCTCTCGCTCTCTCTTGCTCTCTCTCGCTCTCGCTTTCGCTCTCTCTCGCTCTCTCTCGCTTTCGCTCTCTCTCGCTTTCGCTCTCTCTCGCTTTCGCTCTCTCTCGCTTTCGCTCTCTCTCGCTCTCTCTCTCGCTCTCTCTCTCGCTCTCTCTCTCGCTCTCTCTCTCTCTCTCTCTCTCTCGCTCTCTCTCTCTCTCTCTCGCTCTCTCTCTCGCTCTCTCTTGCTCTCTCTCGCTTTCGCTCTCTCTCGCTTTCGCTCTCTCTCGCTCTCTCTCTCGCTCTCTCGCTCTCTCTCTCTCTCTCGCTCTCTCTCTCGCTCTCGCTCTCTCTATCACTCGCTCTCTCGCTTTCGCTCTCTCTCGCTCTCGCTCTCTCTCTCGCTCTCTCTCTCGCTCTCTCTCTCTCTCTCTCTCTCTCTCTCGCTCTCTCTCTCTCTCTCTCTCTCTCTCTCTCTCTCTCTCTCTCTCTCGCTCTCTCTCTCTCTCTCTCTCTCTCTCTCTCTCTCTCTCTCTCTCTCTCTCTCTCGCTCTCGCTCTCGCTCTCGCTCTCTCTCGCTCTCTCTATCACTCGCTCTCTCTATCACTCTCTCTCTATCACTCGCTCTCTCTCGCTCTCTCTCGCTCTCTCTATCACTCTCTCTCTCTATCACTCGCTCTCTCTCGCTCTCTCTCTCTATCACTCGCTCTCTCTCGCTCTCTCTCTCTATCACTCGCTCTCTCTCTCTATCACTCGCTCTCTCTCGCTCTCTCTCGCTCTCTCTCTCGCTCTCTCTCTCGCTCTCTCTCTCGCTCTCTCTCTCGCTCGCTCTCGCTCTCTCTCTCGCTGTCTCTCTCTCTCGCTCTCTCGCTCTCTCTCTCTCGCTCTCGCTCTCCTGTCATGTGTCTCGTCTGTAAGCCTCTCGTGTCGTCAGTCTGTCAAACCAGTTTTCTCTTATTTACTTTTTTAGTTTTCACGCCACTGCCTTTCTTTCTGTTCTGTGACATAAAACCGTCTGTCAGGATTCAACAGCATCCGATCCTCTCTTCCTGTCAGGGGGGGTTTTGTACACCGGCTTTTGATCGTTCCAAGAAATCAACAGTAGAAACAAGTTTCACACGACCAAGGTGAGTTGATCTCTCTGTATCCCGATGAACTGCCCCTCTGAATATTATGTTCATGTAAATATGTCTAAACATGTCAAATTTACAGCAGGCCACAAAAAAATACAACTGTGTCTTTACATGAAACCAGACTGCCAGGACAGTGGAATTGTGACCTGGCCATGTTTCTACTCAATAGCTTTACAAGTTAGCATTTAAATAATCTCTCTCTCTCTCTTTTTTCTCTTTCTTTCTTTCTTTTCTTTTCTTTCTGTGTTTCCGCCACCCATAAACTCCACTGCTAACACCTTAGTGCCTGACCTTTAACCTCCAGATAACACATGGATGACCTGGATGCTGTCAGAAGACTGTCTCCCCGGTCTGCTCCTCCTCCTGAGGACTCGGTGTCCCTCTCCACGTCCTCCACAGACACCATCAACTTGGAAGGTACGTCACCTGGTTGCTTGCTGTAATAATAGGGGAATCTGAGCTAGAGCCTAGGCATTACTTTAGAGAGCTAATGCAAGTCTCCAGGTCTCAAATCAAGTGGGTGTGGTCAACCAAACCACCTTCATTCCAATATGGCCGTCACCCATTTCATTGTTGACGCCCAACAGATGACCAAGTGTTATTAAGGCTGTGTGTGTTATTGGGTGTGTATAGATGGCCACTACTCTGCCCTGCGAGCGGAGCTGGAGGCTGATGCTCGGGACTTGGAGGCAGAGTCCTGGAGTGTTGCTGTGGACCAGCAGCACATAAACAGCCTCCACCAAGACGCTGTAAAGAGGCAAGATGTCATCTACGGTAAGAACATACAGTACTGGAGCTGGATATGAGGGTGGACGATGTTATCTGCAAAAGGCCTGTGTGGAGGGTGATGAGACTGAGGATAATGACTACTACAATTATGCTGATAATGGGCGCCTTCGACATTGTAGCCAACTTAAAAGACGAGTTGAGACTGACTGATCTACAAATCATCAAGTAATTACTCAATAATATTTCTAGATCAGTCAGTCCCAAGATGCATCACAGCTTTGATGTTTACATACACTAAGTTGACTGTGCCTTTAAACAGCTTGGAAAATTCCAGAAAATTATGTCATGGCTTTAGAAGCTTCTGATAGGCTAATTGACATAATTTCAGTCAATTTGAGGTGTACCTGTGGATGTATTTCAAGGCCTACCTTCAAACTCAGTGCCTCTCTGCTTGACATCAATGGAAAATCAAAAGAAATCAGCCAAGATGTCAGAAAAGTAATTGTATACATCCACAATAAAAATAGAACTGTTTCGCCATAATGACCATCGTTATGTTTGGAGGAAAAAGGGGAAGGCTTGCAAGCTGAAGAACACCATCCCAACCGTGAAGCACGGGGCTGGCAGCATCATGTTGTGGGGGTGCTTTGCTGCAGGAGGGACTGGTGTACTTCACAAAATAGATGCCATCATGAGGCAGGAAAATTATGTAGATATATTAAAGCGACATCTCAAGACATCAGTCAGGAAATTAAAGCTTGGTCGCAAATGGGTCTTCCAAATGGACAATGACCCCAAGCATACTTCCAAAGTTGTGGCAAAATGGCTTAAGGACAACAAAGTCAAGGTATTGGAGTGGCCATCACAAAGCCCTGACCTCAATCCCATAGAAAATTTGTGGGCAGAACTGAAAAAGAGTGTACGGGCATGGAGGCCTACAAACCTGGCTCAGTTACACCAGCTCTGTCAGGAGGAATGGGCCACAATTCACCCAACTTATTGTGGGAAGCTTTTGGAAGGCTACCTGAAATGTTTGACCCAAGTTAAACAATGTAAAGGCAATGCTACCAAATACTAATTGAGTGTATGTAAACTTCTGACCCACTGGGAATGTGATGAAAGAAATAAAAGCTGAAATTATTCTCTCAACTATTATTCTAACATTTCACATTCTTAAAATTAAGTGGTGATCCTAACTGACCAAAGACAGGGGATTTTTACCACAAATGTTAGGAATTGTGAAAAACTGAGTTTTTATGTATTTGGCTAAGGTGTATGTAAACTTCCGACTTCAACTGTGTAACAGGAGTGATAATGTAAAGACACTGTCCCCCTCAGAGTTGATCCAGACAGAGGTGCATCATGTGCGGACCCTGAAGCTGCTGCTGAGTGTTTACCAGTATGAGCTGAGACACAGCCTACATATGGAGGATACTAGGCTTGAGAGGATGTTCCCTCAGGTATCTCCATTTCTGACTCCTAAGGAGTTGAAAAGTAGTTTCAATAAACCACACGGGAGTATAGTTCCGTGTGTGGCACTGTAGTCTCTCTTTCCTTTAATCACATATATTTTTTCTCCTTCTTAAAACCAATAGATGTGTGTAATCGTTCCATTATTCTTACATCAGATCGACAGCCTGCTGCACATCCACCAACACTTCCTTTGGTGTCTCAGGGACGGCCGGGACAGACACAACCACCACACTGTCACACAGCTGGGAGATATACTCATCAACCAGGTAGCGTGTGTGTGTGTCTCTGTGTGTGTATGTTGAGCTAGCTAACCCCTCAGGAGGACTGTGTTATGACAGGGTGGTGGTGTGGCACTGTCCTCACCAGCATGAATGGTTCCTTTGAGAAAACAAGGAAATCGTGACTCTCTACTTTCCCTTTGTCATACCTGATAAACATGTTTACCTCATCAGAATGTTGTTTACCTGACGATCATGTTGTTTTGTAGTTTTCAGGTGAGATGGGGGAGAGGATGAAGGAGAATTACGGCGTGTTCTGTAGTCACCACACGGACGCTGTCAGTCTCTACAAGGAACAGCTACAGAACAACAAAAAGTTCCAGAACTTGATTATGAAAATCGGTCGGTTGTCCATCGTTCGGAGGTTAGGAGTACCAGAATGCATCCTGTTGGTGACTCAGCGGATCACAAAGTACCCCGTCCTGGTGGAACGCATTCTACTGAACACTGAAGGTAACGAACTGACTCCACAAGCATTGTACTACTGAAATCACACAGTTCGACTGTATTGCTGAAGGTAACTAGGTGCACGTGATTAACTTGACTGGCATGACAGGTAGTTAGAATCTGTTTGGCATTTGACCCAGAGTCTGCAGTGTGACTAGATTGATGGATTTATTTGACAGTTTAAAAATACAATTCCAGCCAAGTGGATACATTGCATTTAAAGATATCAATATCAAATCATTTCTGGGTAACAATGAAGTACCTTACTGTAATAGTTTTTATTTGTTTTCTTGTTTTTTGTTGGGGGATGGAGCCAACATGTCTTCATCCAACTTCCCATCCCATTCCCCCACCCAGCCAACATGTCTTCATCCAACTTCCCATCCCATTCCCCTACCCAGCCAACATGTCTCCATCCATCCAACCTCCCATTCCCCTACCGCCACCGAGCCAACATGTCTCCATCCATCCAACCTCCCATTCCCCTACACAGCCAACATGTCTTCATCCATCCAACCTCCCATTCCCCCACCCAGCCAACATGTCTTCATCCAACTTCCCATCCCATTCCCCTACCCAGCCAACATGTCTCCATCCATCCAACCTCCCATTCCCCTACCGCCACCCAGCCAACATGTCTCCATCCATCCAACCTCCCATTCCCCTACACAGCCAACATGTCTCCATCCATCCAACCTCCCATTCCCCCACCCAGCCAACATGTCTCCATCCATCCAACCTCCCATTCCCCCACCCATGTCTCCAACATGTCTCCATCCATCCAACCTCCCATTCCCCCCCACCCAGCCAACATGTCTCCATCCTCCACCTCCCATCCCCCACCCAGCCAACCTCCCATTCCCCTCCCACCCCACCCAGCCAACATGTCTCCATCCATCCAACCTCCCATTCCCCTACCGCCACCCAGCCAACATGTCTCCATCCATCCAACCTCCCATTCCCCCACCCAGCCAACATGTCTCCATCCATCCAACCTCCCATTCCCCTACATTCCCCACCCAGCCAACATGTCTCCATCCATCCAACCTCCCATTCCCCCCTACCCAGCCAACATGTCTCCATCCATCCCCCAACCTCCCATTCCCCCATTCCCCCAGCCAACATGTCTCCATCCATCCAACCTCCCATTCCCCCACCCAGCCAACATGTCTCCATCCATCCAACCTCCCATTCCCCACCCAGCCAACATGTCTCCATCCATCCAACCTCCCATTCCCCCACCCAGCCAACATGTCTCCATCCATCCAACCTCCCATTCCCCCACCCAGCCAACATGTCTCCATCCATCCAACCTCCCATTCCCCCACCCAGCCAACATGTCTCCATCCATCCTCTCTTTTTTTTGTGTCAGTACTGCCTGCCAGCAGTAATCGTCTCTGATTGATTGAGAGATTAAAGCGGCTATCATCATTAAGCAACATAATAGATGCTGAGCATTGAATATTTATATTAATGCATTTCAATATGACTATTTTTAAACTTTTCCCCCAGAAGTATTTAACCGCAGGGCACTCCCACTTCATATGAAGGAATGTGCCTGATTTAGGGGACACAGTGAACACTTGGGAATTAGAAATTATGTTCTGACAGTCCTGGTTTCAAAAGAAATTGATATTTCACATAGATTTCCCCTAAGTAAGCATGTCCCGATTTTCAAGAAGACGTTGGACATTTCACATAGATATCCCTAATATGACGACTGCGATGTACAACGACTGCGATGTACAACATAGAAGCTTATCAGGTTCTGATCATCTTACTATGCTTCTTCAATCGAGATTGCTAATCAATCAGTTCATTATTCTCCAGGCTCCGCTTTGTCATCAACATGGACAACCTTGCAATGAGTGCCATGTATCCATTGTGATTTTCCCTGGACTTTTACTGCTGACCTTGTTATGAGCAAAACTTGATAGAGGACCTTCCCATTTTGGCCCTAATGTCTCTATTACATATTTGTTTACCATCACCCACTATCCTGGTACTACGTCATATCCCCCCTCGGTAGTTATTCCCCACACCTATTTTACTTCCCCTACTGCTTTAGAGAGTTGTATGTTAAGCATTGTGTCGCTCATAATGTGAACGTCTGCTTTGTGACATGGGCCGTCCTGTGACGACCTCGAACGGACTCAACTATGTGGTTGTGTTGTGTGTTGCCCGTATACTGCATAATACCGTAGGCAATGCATCTGGCCATGCTATCCCTTCTTTATGCGTCTTTGACAGCCTCACTTTCAAAACTCGATTTGTGCGTTCTACCTGTCCACTCGATTAAGGATGATAGACTACACTGCCCTTATGTTCAGAAGACGAGCTACGGCCTAACACACCTTTCCTGTGTAACGAGTGCCTTGGTCAGAATGTAATTGTTCCGGAGATCCCCATCTGGGAATGATTTCTCGAGTCAGAATTTAGCTGTGTGTTGTGCAGTTCCTTTCTTAGTAGGTTAGGCTTCAACCCACCGTGAGAAACAATCAACAATGACCAGCACATCATCCTGGCCTTTACATTTGGGCAGCGTGCTGTAGTCAAGCTGTAGATGTCTGAAGGGTCCTGGTGGGGCAGGTGCTCATCGTGTCTGTACTTTCACTCATCCCTTGGTGTTGTTTTCCAGACAAATGTTGTAATTCGCCAAAACATCCTCAGCTTCTTTCTACATACCAGGATTCCACCATTTGCCCACAAAACAATAAACTATCTTGTCCACACCAATGTGTCCCAAAAAGTGGATCTGTGTTGCCAAGTAGGTTAAGAGTGTATTTGGCGCTACACATCTCAGGTTGTATTTCCACACACCTTTTTGGTTGAGTTTGCATACTGCAGCCAATAAGTAGAGATGGAGTCCTCCATCAGGGTCTTGGGCGACACTAGGGCTGATTTGGTTAGATTAATTTATAACTTGAGATAAAACAGAATTTACCAGTTGATCTTCAATGTGTTCGGGAGCGATTTTCGATGCGTTGTCTAGATATTGGAATTGTCTGTGTTTAACGAGATGAAGTGATCACTAGATTTGAGGGAAATTGGTGTTATTTTCTTCGATTGACGAATTGCTTTGGTTAGGGGTTCCATGGATAATAGCAAAGGTGAAATTGGATCTCCTTATCTGCTGCTTGTAGTGATTCTGAATGGAGCAGAGCAGATGTGTCCTCCCTATGGATGAGGGATTAGCATATAGTATTTTAAGCATATTTATGAAATTAGAGACAATTCCCATACAGACTACAATGGACATATCTCTGGGTCTATCAAAAGCTTTTTCTGCATTGAGAGAGATTTACAGACCAAGGAGCTGTGAGATTTACAGACCAAGGAGCTGTGAGATTTACAGACCAAGGAGCTGTGAGATTTACAGACCAAGGAGCTGTTGTTTCTGATGACCAAAGCTGTGAGATTTACAGACCAAGGAGCTGTTGTTTCTGATGAAGCATTTATGATATGTAATAGTCGACGGAGGTTTTCTGAGGGAATTTATTTTTCTTAACAAACCCGCTTTGGTTCCGTATGGAGTCTGGCTTGGTGTGGATTTACAATCAGAGGTGAACAGTTCTTTATAGAAGCTAGAGAAACTTTGATTAATTTGGGGTTTGATTGTAATTCCTCTGATTCAATAGTTGCTATATCAGCTAATTGATCATTACTGCTTAGGCCAGTAAACGACTAGGACGATTACTATGAAAGTAATGGTTGTGTCTAACTCAATGGATGGCAAATTCTGTTATCTTTTTTGCTCAATAAATGTAAGTTCTGTCTTGACTTTGGAAAAAGTAACAGCCACCTCGTCTGAAAAATGTATTTGTTCAGAAGGCTCTAATGCAGTAAATGACATTTCCAATTCTGATATCTACTTTAATTGTGATTTATTCAACCCAGATGCAAATGTAGTTGCATTATTTTAAATAAACCCTTTGGTGGCATCCCATAAAATCCAGGGGTCATCGAGTTAATTTTTATTGATCATTATGAATTAATTCAGTTCAATTTCAAATGTGTCACGGAATGTAGGACTTTGTAGAAATGCGATGTTGAAATGTCATCTTGTGGCTCTTTTAGTAGATTCTAAGATTTTAAGTTGGCAGTAGTAAGCGTGGTGGTCAGACAAGGTCTTATGTCAAATGTATATTTTCTTGATTAAAGACAATCGAGGTATAGATAATATGTTTTATTCCTGTTGAGTAGAAAGTGTACTTACTGTAATAGTTTTCCATTAAAGAAGTTCCACAAGTTCCATTTTGATCCTCTGACTTCTCTCTCTGTGTGTCCTCCTCTCCTCCCACCAGCCGACAGTGAGGAGCACGGTGCCCTGGTCCAGGCCCTGGTTCTGATCAAAGAGACCATCTCTGCTGTGGACTCCCAGGTCCATGACTATGAGAGGGCCTCCAGGCTGAGAGACATAGGCGGCAGGCTGGAGCCTCGTTCCCATGGCCGGTGGAAGGACGGCAGGGTGTTCACGAGAGAGGATCTGGCTGAGGGCCTCAGAACCCTGCTCCACGAGGGGACGGTCAACTGTCGGGTGGCAAACGGACGGCTCAAAGGTGGTGACCTCTCTAATCGGCCCTTCTGGGATCTTGCAATGGGTTTTTTGGGGGGGAGGGGGGTAATATTTGCGGTGGAAAAGCTTGGTTTTTACTGCAGTTTTTTTTTTTTAGGAAAATTGGCAACGGTTTCTTCTAGTAATCAGTGATATTCATTCTGGACACCCAAGACCACATGTGACCTATCAGGCCCTGATATAGTCTATATCTAGAACCCATAATTCCTTCTGGTCAGGTCACACAGTCAGAACTCCTGATCATACTCATACTATCTATGAGGAATGCTGTGACGATCTGTGAGGACGGCGTATTTGTTGATTTGAGTGTCTGCTTCTATCCCATGTCTTCAGACATCCACGCTGTTCTGTTGTCAGATGTCCTGCTGCTGTTACAAAAGGAAAAGGATCAGAAACTCATATTTGCTAATGTGGTGAGGGAGTTTTCTCAATATAAGAGAATCTGTGTCCAGCTACTCCATTTTAATCCCAAAATGTGCTAGTTTTAAAGTATGGCCTCCTTCAAGGAGAGAAGGCCAGAAAATGTTGATAACCTCTGATCCTCTCCTCCTACTCTCCTCCTCATCCTCCTCTCCTTTTTCAGGACAACAAGACGTCGGTGATCTCCCTCCAGATGCTGATCGTCAGGGAGATGGCCCATGAGGACAAGGCTATGTTCCTGATCAGTGCTTCGTCCAGCATGCCAGAGATGTACGAGATACACACCTCCTCCAAAGAGGAATGCAACGCCTGGATGAGCCTTATACGAGACGCTGTCAACAGGTAGGAATCGCATAGGTAGGAATCGCATAGGTAGGAATCGCATAGGTAGGAATGACATAGGTAGGAATGACATAGGTAGGAATGGCATAGGTAGGAATGGCATAGGTAGGAATGGCATAGGTAGGAATGGCATAGGTAGGAATCGCATAGGTAGGAATCGCATAGGTATGAATCACATAGGTAGGAATGACATAGGTAGGAATGGCATAGGTAGGAATGGCATAGGTAGGAATCACATAGGTAGGAATGGCATAGGTAGGAATGGCATAGGTAGGAATGGCATAGGTAGGAATGGCATAGGTAGGAATGGCATAGGTAGGAATGGCATAGGTAGGAATGGCATAGGTAGGAATGGCATAGGTAGGAATGGCATAGGTAGGAATCGCATAGGTAGGAATCACATAGGTAGGAATCACATAGGTAGGAATCACATAGGTAGGAATCACATAGGTAGGAATCACATAGGTAGGAATCACATAGGTAGGAATGACATAGGTAGGAATGGCATAGGTAGGAATGGCATAGGTAGGAATGGCATAGGTAGGAATGGCATAGGTATGAATCACATAGGTAGGAATGACATAGGTAGGAATGGCATAGGTAGGAATGGCATAGGTAGGAATGGCATAGGTAGGAATGGCATAGGTAGGAATGGCATAGGTAGGAATGACATAGGTAGGAATGGCATAGGTAGGAATGGCATAGGTAGGAATGGCATAGGTAGGAATGGCATAGGTAGGAATCACAAGTTATTTTACTTTCTACACTTTCAACTGATTTGGAATCAGCGTATGGGTCAGTTCTTAGGGCTTATAGTAACCCCAATGTGTTTGACTCTCTTTGTGTCCCAGTTGTCCAGTAATGGAGGAGCAGCTGAGCAATGAGCAGGAGGAGGCCAGGCTAGCCAGGCTCAGAGACTTCAAAGGTACGAGACTCTACCAGCTCTACCAGAGAGCTTCAAAATGTCCTCAATAACAACTGTCCAAATGCCTTCAATTCCCATTGTCAGGCCTTAAGGAATGTTTCCAGAGCTTCTCGTGTTTTTTTTAGTTTTTTTTTTACCATAGAATCTGTGTGTTTTCAGAGCGTCTGTATGTGAAGGATTCCCAGATCATGCAGAGCCTGACAGAGAAGCTGCAGATGTTTGCTGAAATGGTGGAGGCTGTAACAGGGATGGAGGATGGAGCTGCCCACTCCTGTCTGCTGCTCCGCGGTGATGCCTCAGAACTCCAGCAGGGGGAGACACTGCTCAAGGGAGCCATCACTGAGGGTAGGAATGAAGCACGAATCCACTCCTAGACCAGGGGTGCCCAAACCTTTTCACTCAGGCCCTCCTTCCAGCATTGGGGAACATCTTGCCCCCCCCCCCCCCCCCCAATGTCTATTTCTATGGGCACAAGCACTGTTCATTACTCAAACTGTTCACACCCCTGTTGTTGGTGGAGAGAGTATTTAGCAGGTTTTAAGATTCTCTGCAATTCTACACATTTTGTCATGGGGTAGAGAACATTTAGCAGTTTTTAAGCTAATTAATTTCCTTGCAATTCTACACATTTTGTCATGGGTTAGAGAACATTTAGCAGTTTTTAAGCTAATTTCCTTGCAATTCTAAACATTTTGTCATGGGGTAGAGAACATTTAGCAGTTTTTAAGCTAATTAATTTCCTTGCAATTCTACACATTTTGTCATGGGGTAGAGAACATTTAGCAGTTTTTAAGCTAATTTCCTTGCAATTCTAAACATTTTGTCATGGGGTAGAGAAGATTTAGCAGTTTTTAAGCTAATTAATTTCCCTGCAATTCTACACATTTTGTCATGGGGTAGAGAACATTTAGCAGTTTTTAAGCTAATTTCCTTGCAATTCTAAACATTTTGCCTAATGTGTATTCATGTGATATTTAAGTGATTGAAACATTATAACAAAATGGACGGGCTAAAAGCCGTTAGCTGACATGGGCTAGTTGATCTGGACATTTCTGACACGTTATAAATATCTTTCTACGGTCTTCTCTTAGGGGGAGCGCCCCACAGTTTGGGAACCACTGACCTAAGCAATTGTGGAGATCTGAGAGGGTTTGATAGGTTAAATTTGATAGGTTAAAGCAATATTGTAATATGTCCCCCATCCTCTCTGTTGACCCCTGACCTTGGTACTCCTGGCAGGTCTGATCTGATAATAGTTCACGTCACCATCGTCTTTAGTAAATCTGTTCTAAATGTTGACCCACCATGAGAATCCAATGTCAGCTTGTCTGTCAGATAATCAGATTTTAGGTTCTTCTTATTCCTCTTCTCTCAGTGGAGAATCTACAGAACCTTCTCCTGTCCGGTGTGACTGTGCGAGATCCCCACCCCCATCCAGAGGACAGCCTGGGACCAGGGAGGTTCAGTTTGAGGCCAGAAGTGGTACGGCTTTATCTAGGAGGGCTAGGCCTTGGGCGGCTGGGGAACCTGTCGGTGCATAGGAGAGCTGAGACCTTTGGAGGTTACGACTGCAACCCTCCCACCCCCATCAAGAGTAAGTATTTTATTTATTAAAAAAATAATTAACCCCTTTTTCTCCCCAATTCCGTGGTATCCAATTGGTAGTTAGTGTTGTCTCGTTGCTGCAACTCCCGTACGGACTTGGGAGAGGCGAAGGTCAAGAGCCGTGCGTCCTCCGAAACACAACCCAACCAAACCGCACTGCTTCTTGACACAATGCCCACTTAACCCTGAAGCCAGCCTCACCAATGTGTCGGAGGAAACACCATACACCCGGCGACCGTATCAGTGTGCACTGCGGGAGGGACGAGGACATCCCTGCCGATTGTGTGCCGCCCCATGGGGGTCGCGGCCGGCTGCGACAGAGCCTGAACTCGAACCCAGAATCTCTAGTGGCACAGCTAGCACTGCGATGCAGTGTCTTGGGCCTTCCGAGTGGTGCAGTGGTCTATCAAGAGTAAGTCTGTCTGTAAGTCTGTCTGTCACTATTATGTTCATATCTGGTCTAAGGTTCCTCTACCACTGTCCATATCGGTCTGCACGCTCATCGTTCCTCTACAGATGGACTATTATGTTCATATCTGGTCCTAAGGTTCCTCTACCACTGTCCATATCTGGTCCTATCGTTCCTCTACCACTGTTCATATCTGGTCCTATCGTTCCTCTACCACTGTCCATATCTGGTCCTATCGTTCCTCTACCACTGTCCATATCTGGTCCTATCGTTCCTCTACCACTGTCCATATCTGGTCCTATCGTTCCTCTACCACTGTTCCTCTACCACTGTTCATATCTGGTCCTATCGTTCCTCTACCACTGTCCATATCTGTTCCTCTACCACTGTCCATATCTCCTCTTCCTCTACCACTGTCCATATCTGGTCCTATCGTTCCTCTACCACTGTTCATATCTGGTCCTATCGTTCCTCTACCACTGTCCATGTCTGGTCCTATCGTTCCTCTACCACTGTCCATATCTGGTCCTATCGTTCCTCATATCTCACAAATCCAGTGTTATCTTTTGAACACAGTTTAACATAATGTTTTCCAGATGTGGAGGGACGACCTCAACGTTCAAACTCTGACCCCCAGCTACATGACCTTGACCAATCAGAGAGCCTGGAACTGTCGGTGAGTGACCGGCTATCCCAATCTCCTCGCAAGTGTGCTCTTGTTTTCTCCTCAGAGAGGAAGGGAGGTGTGGACTAGTTTTTAGTTTGTCTGATTCATGGTTTAGTGATTACAAGCTGATGAGGCACCAGAATCATACTGTCGTTCTCCATGCCCAAATCCATCCTTCCCTGAAGCCAAATTAGGTGTTACTAGATTACTCTCAACCTGAACATACAATATCTTGATGTGAATATCTGAAGTCAATTGGTTTTCTTGTCTCAACCTTATTTCTCGATCTCCCCAGTTCTTTTACACCGTGCTGACGCTCTCACATAGGCTCTACGGTCTGCAGGTAAGACAAACACCGACTGTACAAAAATTAAGAACACCTGATCATTCCATGACATAGACTGACCAGGTGAATCCAGGTGAAATCTATGATCCCTTATTGGATGTCACTTGTTAAATACACTTCAAATCAGTGTAGATGAAGGGGAGGAGACGGGTTAAAGAAGGATTGTTAAGCCTTGAGGAAATGTTGACATGGATTGTGTATGTGTGCCATTCAGAGGGTGAATAGGCAAGACAAAATATTAGTGTCAGGCGCACCAGTTTGCCTCTCCCTATGTCCCCTGCCTCTCCCTATGTCCCCTGCCTCTCCCTAGTCTGAAGTGTGTCCCCCTGCCTCTCCCTAGTCTGAAGTGTGTCTCCCTGCCTCTCCCTAGTCTGAAGTGTGTCCCCCTGCCTCTCCCTAGTCTGAAGTGTGTGTCCCTGCCTCTCCCTAGTCTGAAGTGTGTCCCCCTGCCTCTCCCATGTCTGAAGTGTGTCCCCCTGCCTCTCCCTAGTCTGAAGTGTGTGTCCCTGCCTCTCCCTAGTCTGAAGTGTGTGTCCCTGCCTCTCCCTAGTCTGAAGTGTGTCCCCTGCCTCTCCCTAGTCTGAAGTGTGTCCCCTGCCTCTCCCTAGTCTGAAGTGTGTCCCCCTGCCTCTCCCTAGTCTGAAGTGTGTCCCCTGCCTCTCCCTAGTCTGAAGTGTGTCCCCTGCCTCTCCCTAGTCTGAAGTGTGTCCCCCTGCCTCTCCCTAGTCTGAAGTGTGTCCCCCTGCCTCTCCCTAGTCTGAAGTGTGTCCCCTGCCTCTCCCTAGTCTGAAGTGTGTCTCCCTGCCTCTCCCTAGTCTGAAGTGTGTCCCCTGCCTCTCCCTAGTCTGAAGTGTGTCCCCTGCCTCTCCCTGTCTGAAGTGTCTCCCTAGTCTGAAGTGTGTCCCCTGCCTCTCCCTAGTCTGAAGTGTGTCCCCTCTCCCTAGTCTGAAGTGTGTCCCCTGCCTCTCCCTAGTCTGTGTGTCTCCCTAGTCTGAAGTGTGTCTCCCTGCCTCTCCCTAGTCTGAAGTGTGTCCCCCTGCCTCTCCCTAGTCTGAAGTGTGTCTCCCTAGTCTGAAGTGTGTCCCCCTGCCTCTCCCTAGTCTGAAGTGTGTCTCCCTAGTCTGAAGTGTGTCTCCCTGCCTCTCCCTAGTCTGAAGTGTGTCCCCTGCCTCTCCCTAGTCTGAAGTGTGTCCCCTGCCTCTCCCTAGTCTGAAGTGTGTCCCCTGCCTCTCCCTAGTCTGAAGTGTGTCCCCTGCCTCTCCCTAGTCTGAAGTGTGTCCCCTGCCTCTCCCTAGTCTGAAGTGTGTCCCCTGCCTCTCCCTAGTCTGAAGTGTGTCCCCTGCCTCTCCCTAGTCTGAAGTGTGTCCCCTGCCTCTCCCTAGTCTGAAGTGTGTCCCCCTGCCTCTCCCTAGTCTGAAGTGTGTCCCCCTGCCTCTCCCTAGTCTGAAGTGTGTCCCCTGCCTCTCCCTAGTCTGAAGTGTGTCTCCCTAGTCTGAAGTGTGTCTCCCTAGTCTGAAGTGTGTCTCCCTGCCTCTCCCTAGTCTGAAGTGTGTCCCCTGCCTCTCCTAGTCTGAGTGTGTCCCCCTCCTCCCTGTCCTCTCTCCCTAGTCTGAAGTGTGTCTCCCTGCCTCTCCCTAGTCTGAAGTGTGTCTCCCTGTCCTAGTCTGAAGTGTGTCCCTGCCTCTCCCTAGTCTGAAGTGTGTCCCCTGCCTCTCCCTAGTCTGAAGTGTGTCTCCCTAGTCTGAAGTCCCCCTGTCCCCTGCCTCTCCCTAGTCTGAAGTGTGTCCCCTGCCTCTCCCTAGTCTGAAGTGTGTCCCCTGCCTCTCCCTAGTCTGAAGTGTGTCCCCCTGCCTCTCCCTAGTCTGAAGTGTGTCCCCTGCCTCTCCCTAGTCTGAAGTGTGTCCCCTGCCTCTCCCTAGTCTGAAGTGTGTCTCCCTAGTCTGAAGTGTGCCTCTCCTAGTCTGAAGTGTGTCCCCTGCCTCTCCCTAGTCTGAAGTGTGTCCCCTGCCTCTCCCTAGTCTGAAGTGTGTCCCCTGCCTCTCCCTAGTCTGAAGTGTGTCCCCTGCCTCTCCCTAGTCTGAAGTGTGTCCCCCCCCTCCCTAGTCTGAAGTGTGTCTCCCTAGTCTGAAGTGTGTCCCCCTGCCTCTCCCTAGTCTGAAGTGTGTCCCCTGCCTCTCCCTAGTCTGAAGTGTGTCCCCTGCCTCTCCCTAGTCTGAAGTGTGTCCCCTGCCTCTCCCTAGTCTGAAGTGTGTCCCCTGCCTCTCCCTAGTCTGAAGTGTGTCCCCTGCCTCTCCCTAGTCTGAAGTGTGTCCCCTGCCTCTCCCTAGTCTGAAGTGTGTCCCCTGCCTCTCCCTAGTCTGAAGTGTGTCCCCTGCCTCTCCCTAGTCTGAAGTGTGTCCCCTGCCTCTCCCTAGTCTGAAGTGTGTCCCCTGCCTCTCCCTAGTCTGAAGTGTGTCCCCCTGCCTCTCCCTAGTCTGAAGTGTGTCTCCCTAGTCTGAAGTGTGTCCCCTGCCTCTCCCTAGTCTGAAGTGTGTCCCCTGCCTCTCCCTAGTCTGAAGTGTGTCCCCTGCCTCTCCCTAGTCTGAAGTGTGTCCCCCTGCCTCTCCCTAGTCTGAAGTGTGTCCCCTGCCTCTCCCTAGTCTGAAGTGTGTCCCCTGCCTCTCCCTAGTCTGAAGTGTGTCCCCTGCCTCTCCCTAGTCTGAAGTGTGTCCCCCTGCCTCTCCCTAGTCTGAAGTGTGTCCCCTGCCTCTCCCTAGTCTGAAGTGTGTCCCCTGCCTCTCCCTAGTCTGAAGTGTGTCTCCCCTGCCTCTCCCTAGTCTGAAGTGTGTCCCCTGCCTCTCCCTAGTCTGAAGTGTGTCCCCTGCCTCTCCCTAGTCTGAAGTGTCCCCTGCCTCCCTAGTCTGAAGTGTGTCCCCTGCCTCTCCCTAGTCTGAAGTGTGTCCCCTGCCTCTCCCTAGTCTGAAGTGTGTCCCCCTGCCTCTCCCTAGTCTGAAGTGTGTCCCCTGCCTCTCCCTAGTCTGAAGTGTGTCCCCTGCCTCTCTCCCTAGTCTGAAGTGTGTCCCCTGCCTCTCCCTAGTCTGAAGTGTGTCCCCTGCCTCTCCCTAGTCTGAAGTGTGTCCCCTGCCTCTCCCTAGTCTGAAGTGTGTCCCCTGCCTCTCCCTAGTCTGAAGTGTGTCCCCTGCCTCTCCCTAGTCTGAAGTGTGTCCCCCTGCCTCTCCCTAGTCTGAAGTGTGTCCCCTGCCTCTCCCTAGTCTGAAGTGTGTCCCCTGCCTCTCCCTGTCTGAAGTGTGTCTCCCTAGTCTGAAGTGTGTCCCCTGCCTCTCCCTAGTCTGAAGTGTGTCCCCTGCCTCTCCCTAGTCTGAAGTGTGTCCCCTGCCTCTCCCTAGTCTGAAGTGTGTCCCCTGCCTCCCTAGTCTGAAGTGTGTCCCCTGCCTCTCCCTAGTCTGAAGTGTGTCCCCTGCCTCTCCCTAGTCTGAAGTGTGTCCCCTGCCTCTCCCTAGTCTGAAGTGTGTCCCCTGCCTCTCCCTAGTCTGAAGTGTGTCCCCTGCCTCTCCTAGTCTGAAGTGTGTCCCCTGCCTCTCCCTAGTCTGAAGTGTGTCTCCCCCTGTGTCTCCCTAGTCTGAAGTGTGTCCCCTGCCTCTCCCTAGTCTGAAGTGTGTCCCCTGCCTCTCCCTAGTCTGAAGTGTGTCCCCTGCCTCTCCCTAGTCTGAAGTGTCCCCTGTCTCCCTAGTCTGAAGTGTGTCCCCTGCCTCTCCCTAGTCTGAAGTGTCCCCTGTCTCCTAGTCTGAAGTGTGTCTCCCTGCCTCTCCCTAGTCTGAAGTGTGTCCCCTGCCTCTCCCTAGTCTGAAGTGTGTCCCCTGCCTCTCCCTAGTCTGAAGTGTGTCCCCTGCCTCTCCCTAGTCTGAAGTGTGTCCCCTGCCTCTCCCTAGTCTGAAGTGTGTCCCCTGCCTCTCCCTAGTCTGAAGTGTGTCCCCTGCCTCTCCCTAGTCTGAAGTGTGTCCCCTGCCTCTCCCTAGTCTGAAGTGTGTCCCCCTGCCTCTCCCTAGTCTGAAGTGTGTCCCCTGCCTCTCCCTAGTCTGAAGTGTGTCCCCTGCCTCTCCCTAGTCTGAAGTGTGTCCCCTGCCTCTCCCTAGTCTGAAGTGTGTCCCCCTGCCTCTCCCTAGTCTGAAGTGTGTCCCCTGCCTCTCCCTAGTCTGAAGTGTGTCCCCCTGCCTCCCTAGTCTGAAGTGTGTCCCCTGCCTCTCCCTAGTCTGAAGTGTGTCCCCTGCCTCTCCCTAGTCTGAAGTGTGTCCCCTGCCTCTCCCTAGTCTGAAGTGTGTCCCCCTGCCTCTCCCTAGTCTGAAGTGTGTCCCCTGCCTCTCCCTAGTCTGAGTGTGTCCCCCTGCCTCTCCCTAGTCTGAAGTGTGTCCCCTGCCTCTCCCTAGTCTGAAGTGTCCCCTGAAGTCTGAAGTGTGTCCCTCTCCCTAGTCTGAAGTGTGTGTCTCCCTAGTCTGAAGTGTGTCCCCTGCCTCTCCCTAGTCTGAAGTGTGTCCCCTGCCTCTCCCTAGTCTGAAGTGTGTCCCCTGCCTCTCCTAGTCTGAAGTGTGTCCCCCTGCCTCTCCCTAGTCTGAAGTGTGTCCCCTGTCTCTCCCTAGTCTGAAGTGTGTCCCTGCCTCTCCCTAGTCTGAAGTGTGTCCCCTGCCTCTCCCTAGTCTGAAGTGTGTCCCCTGCCTCTCCCTAGTCTGAAGTGTGTCCCCTGCCTCTCCCTAGTCTGAAGTGTGTCCCCTGCCTCTCCCTAGTCTGAAGTGTGTCCCCTGCCTCTCCCTAGTCTGAAGTGTGTCCCCTGCCTCTCCTAGTCTGAAGTGTGTCCCCTGCCTCTCCCTAGTCTGAAGTGTGTCCCCTGCCTCTCCCTAGTCTGAAGTGTGTCCCCTGCCTCTCCCTAGTCTGAAGTGTGTCCCCTGCCTCTCCCTAGTCTGAAGTGTGTCCCCCTGCCCTCCCTAGTCTGAAGTGTGTCCCCTGCCTCTCCCTAGTCTGAAGTGTGTCCCCTGCCTCTCCCTAGTCTGAAGTGTGTCCCCTGCCTCCCTAGTCTGAAGTGTGTCCCCTGCCTCTCCCTAGTCTGAAGTGTGTCTCCCTGCCTCTCCTAGTCTGAAGTGTGTCCCCTGTCTCCCTAGTCTGAAGTGTGTCCCCTGCCTCTCCCTAGTCTGAAGTGTGTCCCCCTGCCTCTCCCTAGTCTGAAGTGTGTCCCCTCCCTAGTCTGAAGTGTGTCCCCCTGCCTCCCTAGTCTGAAGTGTGTCCCCTGCCTCTCCCTAGTCTGAAGTGTGTCCCCCTGCCTCTCCCTAGTCTGAAGTGTGTCCCCTGCCTCTCCCTAGTCTGAAGTGTGTCCCCTGCCTCTCCCTAGTCTGAAGTGTGTCCCCTGCCTCTCCCTAGTCTGAAGTGTGTCCCCTGCCTCTCCCTAGTCTGAAGTGTGTCCCCCTGTGTCTCCCTAGTCTGAAGTGTGTCCCCTGCCTCTCCCTAGTCTGAAGTGTGTCCCCTGCCTCTCCCTAGTCTGAAGTGTGTCCCCTGCCTCTCCCTAGTCTGAAGTGTGTCCCCTGCCTCTCCCTAGTCTGAAGTGTGTCCCCTGCCTCTCCCTAGTCTGAAGTGTGTCCCCTGCCTCTCCCTAGTCTGAAGTGTGTCCCCTGCCTCTCCCTAGTCTGAAGTGTGTCCCCTGCCTCTCCCTAGTCTGAAGTGTGTCCCCTGCCTCTCCCTAGTCTGAAGTGTGTCCCCTGCCTCTCCCTAGTCTGAAGTGTGTCCCCTGCCTCTCCCTAGTCTGAAGTGTGTCCCCTGCCTCTCCCTAGTCTGAAGTGTGTCCCCTGCCTCTCCCTAGTCTGAAGTGTGTCCCCTGCCTCTCCCTAGTCTGAAGTGTGTCCCCTGCCTCTCCCTAGTCTGAAGTGTGTCCCCTGCCTCTCCCTAGTCTGAAGTGTGTCCCCTGCCTCTCCCTAGTCTGAAGTGTGTCCCCTGCCTCTCCCTAGTCTGAAGTGTGTCCCCCCTGCCTCTCCCTAGTCTGAAGTGTGTCCCCTGCCTCTCCCTAGTCTGAAGTGTGTCCCCTGCCTCTCCCTAGTCTGAAGTGTGTCCCCTGCCTCTCCCTAGTCTGAAGTGTGTCTCCCTAGTCTGAAGTGTGTCTCCCTAGTCTGAAGTGTGTCCCCTGCCTCTCCCTAGTCTGAAGTGTGTCCCCCTGCCTCTCCCTAGTCTGAAGTGTGTCCCCTGCCTCTCCCTAGTCTGAAGTGTGTCCCCTGCCTCTCCCTAGTCTGAAGTGTGTCCCCTGCCTCTCCCTAGTCTGAAGTGTGTCCCCTGCCTCTCCCTAGTCTGAAGTGTGTCCCCCTGCCTCTCCCTAGTCTGAAGTGTGTCCCCTGCCTCTCCCTAGTCTGAAGTGTGTCCCCTGCCTCTCCCTAGTCTGAAGTGTGTCCCCTGCCTCTCCCTAGTCTGAAGTGTGTCCCCTGCCTCTCCCTAGTCTGAAGTGTGTCTCCCTAGTCTGAAGTGTGTCTCCCTAGTCTGAAGTGTGTCCCCTGCCTCTCCCTAGTCTGAAGTGTGTCCCCTGCCTCTCCCTAGTCTGAAGTGTGTCTCCCCTGAAGTCTCCCTAGTCTGAAGTGTGTCCCCTGCCTCTCCCTAGTCTGAAGTGTGTCCCCTGCCTCTCCCTAGTCTGAAGTGTGTCCCCTGCCTCTCCCTAGTCTGAAGTGTGTCCCCCTGCCTCTCCCTAGTCTGAAGTGTGTCCCCTGCCTCTCCCTAGTCTGAAGTGTGTCCCCCTGCCTCTCCTAGTCTGAAGTGTGTCCCCTGCCTCTCCCTAGTCTGAAGTGTGTCCCCTGCCTCTCCCTAGTCTGAAGTGTGTCTCCTAGTCTGAAGTGTGTCCCCTCTCCCTAGTCTGAAGTGTGTCCCCTGCCTCTCCCTAGTCTGAAGTGTGTCCCCTGTCTCTCCCTAGTCTGAAGTGTGTCCCCTGCCTCTCCCTAGTCTGAAGTGTGTGTCTCCCTAGTCTGAAGTGTGTCTCCCTAGTCTGAAGTGTGTCCCTAGTCTGAAGTGTCCCTAGTCTGAAGTGTGTCCCCCTAGTCTGAAGTGTGTCCCCCTAGTCTGAAGTGTGTCCCCCTAGTCTGAAGTGTGTCCCCCTAGTCTGAAGTGTGTCCCCCTAGTCTGAAGTGTGTCTCCCTAGTCTGAAGTGTGTCCCCCTAGTCTGAAGTGTGTCCCCCTGCCTCTCCCTAGTCTGAAGTGTGTCCCCTGCCTCTCCCTAGTCTGAAGTGTGTCTCCTGCCTCTCCCTAGTCTGAAGTGTGTCCCCTGCCTCTCCCTAGTCTGAAGTGTGTCCCCTGCCTCTCCCTAGTCTGAAGTGTGTCCCCTGCCTCTCCCTAGTCTGAAGTGTGTCCCCTGCCTCTCCCTAGTCTGAAGTGTGTCCCTGCCCTGTCTGAAGTGTGTCTCCCTAGTCTGAAGTGTGTCCCCTGTGTCTCCCTAGTCTGAAGTGTGTCCCCTGCCTCTCCCTAGTCTGAAGTGTGTCCCCCTCTCCCTAGTCTGAAGTGTGTCCCCTGCCTCTCCCTAGTCTGAAGTGTGTCCCCTGCCTCTCCCTAGTCTGAAGTGTGTCCCCTGCCTCCCTAGTCTGAAGTGTGTCCCCTGCCTCTCCTAGTCTGAAGTGTGTCCCCTGCCTCTCCCTAGTCTGAAGTGTGTCCCCTCTCCCTAGTCTGAAGTGTGTCCCCTGCCTCTCCCTAGTCTGAAGTGTGTCCCTCCCTAGTCCTGCCTCTCCCTAGTCTGAAGTGTGTCCCCTGCCTCTCCCTAGTCTGAAGTGTGTCCCTGCCTCTCCTAGTCTGAAGTGTGTCCCCCTGCCTCTCCCTAGTCTGAAGTGTGTCCCCTGCCTCTCCCTAGTCTGAAGTGTGTCCCCTGCCTCTCCCTAGTCTGAAGTGTGTCCCCTGCCTCTCCCTAGTCTGAAGTGTGTCCCCTGCCTCTCCCTAGTCTGAAGTGTGTCCCCTGCCTCTCCCTAGTCTGAAGTGTGTCCCCCTGCCTCTCCCTAGTCTGAAGTGTGTCCCCTGCCTCTCCCTAGTCTGAAGTGTGTCCCCCTGCCTCTCCCTAGTCTGAAGTGTGTCCCCTGCCTCTCCCTAGTCTGAAGTGTGTGTAGTCCCTGTGTCTCCCTAGTCTGAAGTGTGTCCCCTGCCTCTCCCTAGTCTGAAGTGTGTCCCCCTGCCTCTCCCTAGTCTGAAGTGTGTCCCCTGCCTCCCTAGTCTGAAGTGTGTCCCCTGCCTCTCCCTAGTCTGAAGTGTGTCCCCCTGCCTCTCCCTAGTCTGAAGTGTGTCCCCTGCCTCTCCTAGTCTGAAGTGTGTCTGAAGTGTGTCTCCTAGTCTGAAGTGTGTCTCCTCCTCTAGTCTGAAGTGTGTCCCCTGCCTCTCCCTAGTCTGAAGTGTGTCTCCCTAGTCTGAAGTGTGTCCCCTGCCTCTCCCTAGTCTGAAGTGTGTCCCCTAGTCTGAAGTGTGTCTCCCTAGTCTGAAGTGTGTCTCCCTCCCTAGTCTGAAGTGTGTCTCCCTAGTCTGAAGTGTGTCTCCTAGTCTGAAGTGTGTCTCCCTAGTCTGAAGTGTGTCCTAGTCTGCCTCTCCCTAGTCTGAAGTGTGTCCCCTGCCTCTCCCTAGTCTGAAGTGTGTCCCCTGCCTCCTAGTCCTGCCCCTCCCTAGTCTGAAGTGTGTCCCCTGCCTCTCCCTAGTCTGAAGTGTGTCCCCTGCCTCTCCCTAGTCTGAAGTGTGTCCCCTGCCTCTCCCTAGTCTGAAGTGTGTCCCCTGCCTCTCCCTAGTCTGAAGTGTGTCCCCTGCCTCTCCCTAGTCTGAAGTGTGTCCCCTGTCTCCCTAGTCTGAAGTGTGTCTCCCCTGCCTCTCCCTAGTCTGAAGTGTGTCCCCTGCCTCTCCCTAGTCTGAAGTGTGTCCCCTGCCTCTCCCTAGTCTGAAGTGTGTCCCCTGCCTCTCCCTAGTCTGAAGTGTGTCCCCTGTCCCTCCCTAGTCTGAAGTGTGTCCCCTGCCTCTCCCTAGTCTGAAGTGTGTCCCCTGCCTCTCCCTAGTCTGAAGTGTGTCCCTGCCTCTCCCTAGTCTGAAGTGTGTCCCCTGCCTCTCCCTAGTCTGAAGTGTGTCCCCTGCCTCTCCCTAGTCTGAAGTGTGTCCCCTGCCTCTCCCTAGTCTGAAGTGTGTCTCCCTAGTCTGAAGTGTGTCTCCCTAGTCTGAAGTGTGTCTCCCTAGTCTGAAGTGTGTCCCCTGCCTCTCCCTAGTCTGAAGTGTGTCCCCCTGCCTCTCCCTAGTCTGAAGTGTGTCCCCTGCCCTCCTCTCCTAGTCTGAAGTGTGTCCCCTGCCTCTCCCTAGTCTGAAGTGTGTCCCCTGCCTCTCCCTAGTCTGAAGTGTGTCCCCTGCCTCTCCCTAGTCTGAAGTGTGTCCCCCCTCCCTAGTCTGAAGTGTGTCCCCTGCCTCCCTAGTCTGAAGTGTGTCCCCCTGCCTCTCCTAGTCTGAAGTGTGTCTGCCTCTCCCTAGTCTGAAGTGTGTCCCCTGCCTCTCCCTAGTCTGAAGTGTGTCCCCTGCCTCTCCCTAGTCTGAAGTGTGTCCCCTGCCTCTCCCTAGTCTGAAGTGTGTCTCCCTAGTCTGAAGTGTGTCTCCCTGCCTCTCCCTAGTCTGAAGTGTGTCCCCTGTCTCCCTAGTCTGAAGTGTGTCTCCCTGCCTCCCCTAGTCTGAAGTGTGTCCCCTGCCTCCCTAGTCTGAAGTGTGTCCCCTGCCTCTCCCTAGTCTGAAGTGTGTCCCCTGCCTCTCCCTAGTCTGAAGTGTGTCCCCTGCCTCTCCCTAGTCTGAAGTGTGTCCCCTGCCTCTCCCTAGTCTGAAGTGTGTCCCCTGCCTCTCCCTAGTCTGAAGTGTGTCCCCTGCCTCTCCCTAGTCTGAAGTGTGTCCCCTGTCTCCCTAGTCTGAAGTGTGTCCCCTGCCTCTCCCTAGTCTGAAGTGTGTCCCTCCTAGTCTGAAGTGTGTCCCTAGTCTGAAGTGTGTCTCCCTAGTCTGAAGTGTGTCCCTAGTCTGAAGTGTGTCTCCCTAGTCTGAAGTGTGTCTCCCTAGTCTGAAGTGTGTCTCCTAGTCTGAAGTGTGTCTCCCTAGTCTGAAGTGAAGTGTGTCTCCCTAGTCTGAAGTGTGTCTCCCTAGTCTGAAGTGTGTCTCCCTAGTCTGAAGTGTGTCCCTGCCTCTCCCTAGTCTGAAGTGTGTCCCCCTGCCTCTCTCCTAGTCTGAAGTGTGTCCCCTGCCTCTCCCTAGTCTGAAGTGTGTCCCCTGCCTCTCCCTAGTCTGAAGTGTGTCCCCTGCCTCTCCCTAGTCTGAAGTGTCCCCTGTCTCCCTAGTCTGAAGTGTGTCCCCCTGCCTCTCCCTAGTCTGAAGTGTGTCCCCTGTCTCCTAGTCTGAAGTGTGTCCCCCTGCCTCTCCCTAGTCTGAAGTGTGTCCCCTAGCCTCCCTAGTCTGAAGTGTGTCCCCCTCTCCCTAGTCTGAAGTGTGTCCCCTGCCTCTCCCTAGTCTGAAGTGTGTCCCCTGCCTCTCCCTAGTCTGAAGTGTGTCTCCTAGTCTGAAGTGTGTCTCCCTAGTCTGAAGTGTGTCCCCTGCTGAAGTGTGTCTCCCTAGTCTGAAGTGTGTCCCCTGCCTCTCCCTAGTCTGAAGTGTGTCCCCTAGTCCTGCCTCTCCCTAGTCTGAAGTGTGTCCCCTGCCTCTCCCTAGTCTCCCTAGTCTGAAGTGTGTCCCCTGCCTCTCCCTAGTCTGAAGTGTGTCCCCTGTCTCCCTAGTCTGAAGTGTGTCCCCCTGTCTCCCTAGTCTGAAGTGTGTCCCCTGCCTCCCTAGTCTGAAGTGTGTCCCCTGTCCTCCCTAGTCTGAAGTGTGTCCCTAGTCTGAAGTGTCTCCCTAGTCTGAAGTGTGTCCCCTAGTCTGAAGTGTGTCTCCCTAGTCTGAAGTGTGTCCCCCTGCCTCCCTAGTCTGAAGTGTGTCCTGCCTCTCCCTAGTCTGAAGTGTGTCCCCTCTCTCCCTAGTCTGAAGTGTGTCTCCCTAGTCTGAAGTGTGTCTCCCTAGTCTGAAGTGTGTCCCCTGCCTCTCCCTAGTCTGAAGTGTGTCCCCCTGAAGTGTCTCCCTAGTCTGAAGTGTGTGTCTCCTAGTCTGAAGTGTGTCCCCTGCCTCTCCCTAGTCTGAAGTGTGTCCCTGCCTCTCCTAGTCTGAAGTGTGTCCCCCTGCCTCTCCCTAGTCTGAAGTGTGTCCCCTGCCTCTCCCTAGTCTGAAGTGTGTCTGAAGTGTGTCCCCTGCCTCTCCCTAGTCTGAAGTGTGTCCCCTGCCTCTCCCTAGTGTGTCTGAAGTGTGTCCCCCTGCCTCTCCCTCTGAAGTGTGTCTGAAGTGTGTCCCCTGCCTCTCCCTAGTCTGAAGTGTGTCCCCTGCCTCTCCCTAGTCTGAAGTGTGTCCCCTGCCTCTCCCTAGTCTGAAGTGTGTCCCCTGCCTCTCCCTAGTCTGAAGTGTGTCCCCTGCCTCTCCCTAGTCTGAAGTGTGTCCCCTGCCTCTCCCTAGTCTGAAGTGTGTCTCCCTAGTCTGAAGTGTGTCTCCTAGTCTGAAGTGTGTCCCCTGCCTCTCCCTAGTCTGAAGTGTGTCCCCCTGCCTCTCCCTAGTCTGAAGTGTGTCCCCTGCCTCTCCCTAGTCTGAAGTGTGTCCCCTGCCTCTCCTAGTCTGAAGTGTGTCTCCAGTCTGAAGTGTGTCCCCTGCCTCTCCCTAGTCTGAAGTGTGTCCCCTGCCTCTCCCTAGTCTGAAGTGTGTCCCCTGCCTCCCTAGTCTGAAGTGTGTCCCCTGCCTCTCCCTAGTCTGAAGTGTGTCCCCTGCCTCTCCCTAGTCTGAAGTGTGTCCCCTGCCTCTCCCTAGTCTGAAGTGTGTCCCCTGCCTCTCCCTAGTCTGAAGTGTGTCCCCTGCCTCTCCCTAGTCTGAAGTGTGTCCCCTCTCTCCCTAGTCTGAAGTGTGTCCCCTGCCTCTCCCTAGTCTGAAGTGTGTCCCCTGCCTCTCCCTAGTCTGAAGTGTGTCCCCTGCCTCTCCCTAGTCTGAAGTGTGTCCCCTGCCTCTCCTAGTCTGAAGTGTGTCTCCTAGTCTGAAGTGTGTCCCCTGCCTCTCCCTAGTCTGAAGTGTGTCTCCTAGTCTGCCTCTCCTAGTCTGAAGTGTGTCCCCCTGCCTCTCCCTAGTCTGAAGTGTGTCCCCTGTCTGAAGTGTGTCCCTAGTCTGAAGTGTGTCTCCCTAGTCTGAAGTGTGTAGTCCTGTCTCCCTAGTCTGAAGTGTGTCCCCTAGTCTGAAGTGTGTCTCCCTAGTCTGAAGTGTGTCTCCCTGTCTCCCTAGTCTGAAGTGTGTCCCCTGCCTCTCCCTAGTCTGAAGTGTGTCCCCTGCCTCTCCCTAGTCTGAAGTGTGTCCCCCTGCCTCTCCCTAGTCTGAAGTGTGTCCCCTGCCTCCCTAGTCTGAAGTGTGTCCCCTGCCTCTCCCTAGTCTGAAGTGTGTCCCCCCTGCCTCTCCCTAGTCTGAAGTGTGTCCCCTGCCTCTCCTAGTCTGAAGTGTGTCCCCTGCCTCTCCCTAGTCTGAAGTGTGTCCCCTGCCTCTCCCTAGTCTGAAGTGTGTCCCCTGCCTCTCCCTAGTCTGAAGTGTGTCCCCCTGCCTCTCCCTAGTCTGAAGTGTGTCCCCTGCCTCTCCCTAGTCTGAAGTGTGTCCCCCTGCCTCTCCCTAGTCTGAAGTGTGTCCCCTGCCTCTCCCTAGTCTGAAGTGTGTCCCCTGCCTCTCCCTAGTCTGAAGTGTGTCCCCTGCCTCTCCCTAGTCTGAAGTGTGTCCCCCTGCCTCCCCCTCCCTAGTCTGAAGTGTGTCCCCTGCCTCTCCCTAGTCTGAAGTGTGTCCCCTGCCTCTCCCTAGTCTGAAGTGTGTCCCCTGCCTCTCCCTAGTCTGAAGTGTGTCTGCCCTCCCTAGTCTGAAGTGTGTCCCCTGCCTCTCCCTAGTCTGAAGTGTGTGTCTCCCTAGTCTGAAGTGTGTCCCCTGCCTCTCCCTAGTCTGAAGTGTGTCCCCTGCCTCTCCCTAGTCTGAAGTGTGTCCCCCTGCCTCTCCCTAGTCTGAAGTGTGTCCCCTGCCTCTCCCTAGTCTGAAGTGTGTCCCCTGCCTCTCCCTAGTCTGAAGTGTGTCCCCTGCCTCTCCCTAGTCTGAAGTGTGTCCCCTGCCTCTCCCTAGTCTGAAGTGTGTCCCTGTCTGAAGTGTGCCTCTCCCTAGTCTGAAGTGTGTCCCCCTGCCTCTCCCTAGTCTGAAGTGTGTCCCCTGCCTCTCCCTAGTCTGAAGTGTGTCTCCCTAGTCTGAAGTGTGTCTCCCTAGTCTGAAGTGTGTCCCTGCCTCTCCCTAGTCTGAAGTGTGTCTCCCTAGTCTGAAGTGTGTCTCCCCTGCCTCTCCCTAGTCTGAAGTGTGTCCCCTGTCTCCCTAGTCTGAAGTGTGTCTCCCTAGTCTGAAGTGTGTCCCCTGCCTCTCCCTAGTCTGAAGTGTGTCCCCCTCTCCCTAGTCTGAAGTGTGTCTCCCTAGTCTGAAGTGTGTCTCCCTGCCTCTCCCTAGTCTGAAGTGTGTCCCTGCCTCTCCCTAGTCTGAAGTGTGTCCCCTGCCTCTCCCTAGTCTGAAGTGTGTCCCCTGCCTCTCCCTAGTCTGAAGTGTGTCCCCTGCCTCTCCCTAGTCTGAAGTGTGTCCCCTGCCTCTCTCCCTAGTCTGAAGTGTGTCCCCTGCCTCTCCCTAGTCTGAAGTGTGTCCCCTGCCTCTCCCTAGTCTGAAGTGTGTCCCCTGCCTCTCCCTAGTCTGAAGTGTGTCCCCTGCCTCTCCTAGTCTGAAGTGTGTCCCCTGTCCTCTCCCTAGTCTGAAGTGTGTCCCCTGCCTCTCCTAGTCTGAAGTGTGTCCCCCTGCCCTCCCTAGCCTCTGCCTAGTCTGAAGTGTGTCCCCTGCCTCTCCCTAGTCTGAAGTGTGTCCCCTGCCTCTCCCTAGTCTGAAGTGTGTCCCCTCTCCCTAGTCTGAAGTGTGTCCCCTGCCTCTCCCTAGTCTGAAGTGTGTCCCCTGCCTCTCCCTAGTCTGAAGTGTGTCCCCTGCCTCTCCCTAGTCTGAAGTGTGTCCCCTGCCTCTCCCTAGTCTGAAGTGTGTCCCCTGCCTCTCCCTAGTCTGAAGTGTGTCCCCTGCCTCTCCCTAGTCTGAAGTGTGTCCCCTGCCTCTCCCTAGTCTGAAGTGTGTCCCCTGTCTCTCCCTAGTCTGAAGTGTGTCCCCTGCCTCTCCCTAGTCTGAAGTGTGTCCCCCTGCCTCTCCCTAGTCTGAAGTGTGTCCCCTGCCTCTCCCTAGTCTGAAGTGTGTCCCCTGCCTCCCTAGTCTGAAGTGTGTCCCCTGTCTCCTAGTCTGAAGTGTGTCCCCTGCCTCTCCCTAGTCTGAAGTGTGTCCCCTGCCTCTCCCTAGTCTGAAGTGTGTCCCCTGCCTCTCCTAGTCTGAAGTGTGTCCCCTCTCCCTAGTCTGAAGTGTGTCCCCCTGCCTCTCCCTAGTCTGAAGTGTGTCCCCTGCCTCTCCCTAGTCTGAAGTGTGTCCCCTGCCTCTCCCTAGTCTGAAGTGTGTCCCCTGCCTCTCCCTAGTCTGAAGTGTGTCCCCTGCCTCTCCCTAGTCTGAAGTGTGTCCCCTGCCCCTAGTCTGAAGTGTGTCCCCTGCCTCTCCCTAGTCTGAAGTGTGTCCCCTGCCTCTCCCTAGTCTGAAGTGTGTCCCCCTGCCTCTCCCTAGTCTGAAGTGTGTCCCTGCCTCCCTAGTCTGAAGTGTGTCCCCTGCCTCTCCCTAGTCTGAAGTGTGTCCCTGCCTCCCCTAGTCTGAAGTGTGTCCCCTGCCTCCCTAGTCTGAAGTGTGTCCCCTGCCTCTCCCTAGTCTGAAGTGTGTCCCCTGCCTCTCCCTAGTCTGAAGTGTGTCCCCTGCCTCTCCCTAGTCTGAAGTGTGTCCCCTGCCTCTCCCTAGTCTGAAGTGTGTCCCCTGCCTCTCCCTAGTCTGAAGTGTGTCCCCCTGCCTCTCCCTAGTCTGAAGTGTGTCCCCTGCCTCCCTAGTCTGAAGTGTGTCCCCTGCCTCTCCCTAGTCTGAAGTGTGTCCCCTGTCTGAAGTGTGTCTCTCCCTAGTCTGAAGTGTGTCCCCTGCCTCTCCCTAGTCTGAAGTGTGTCCCCTAGTCTGAAGTGTGTCTCCCTGCCTCTCCCTAGTCTGAAGTGTGTCCCCTGCCTCTCCCTAGTCTGAAGTGTGTCCCCCTCTCCCTAGTCTGAAGTGTGTCCCCTGTCTCCCTAGTCTGAAGTGTGTCCCCTGCCTCTCCCCTAGTCTGAAGTGTGTCCCCTGCCTCTCCCTAGTCTGAAGTGTGTCCCCTGCCTCTCCCTAGTCTGAAGTGTGTCCCCTGCCTCTCCCTAGTCTGAAGTGTGTCCCCTGCCTCTCCCTAGTCTGAAGTGTGTCCCCTGCCTCTCCCTAGTCTGAAGTGTGTCTGCCCTCCTAGTCTGAAGTGTGTCTCCCTAGTCTGAAGTGTGTCCCCTGCCTCTCCCTAGTCTGAAGTGTGTCTCCCTGCCTCCCTAGTCTGAAGTGTGTCTCCCTAGTCTGAAGTGTGTCCCCTGCCTCTCCCTAGTCTGAAGTGTGTCTCCCTAGTCCTCTCCTAGTCTGAAGTGTGTCCCCTGCCTCTCCCTAGTCTGAAGTGTGTCCCCTAGTCTGAAGTGTCTCCCTAGTCTGAAGTGTGTCTCCCTAGTCTGAAGTGTGTCTCCCTAGTCTGAAGTGTGTCTCCTAGTCTGAAGTGTGTCCCCTAGTCTGAAGTGTGTCTCCCTAGTCTGAAGTGTGTCCCCTGTCTGAAGTGTGTCTCCCTAGTCTGAAGTGTGTCTCCCTAGTCTGAAGTGTGTCTCCCTAGTCTGAAGTGTGTCCCTAGTCTGAAGTGTGTCTCCTAGTCTGAAGTGTGTCCCCTGCCTCTCCCTAGTCTGAAGTGTGTCCCCTGCCTCTCCTAGTCTGAAGTGTGTCCCCCTGCCTCTCCCTAGTCTGAAGTGTGTCTCCTGCCTCTCCCTTGTCTGAAGTGTGTCCCCTGCCTCTCCCTAGTCTGAAGTGTGTCCCCCTGCCTCTCCCTAGTCTGAAGTGTGTCCCCTGCCTCTCCCTAGTCTGAAGTGTGTCCCCTGCCTCTCCCTAGTCTGAAGTGTGTCCCCCCCTGCTGAAGTGTGTCTCCCTAGTCTGAAGTGTGTCTCCCTGTCCTCTCCCTAGTCTGAAGTGTGTCCCCTGCCTCTCCCTAGTCTGAAGTGTGTCCCCTGCCTCTCCCTAGTCTGAAGTGTGTCCCCCTGCCTCTCCCTAGTCTGAAGTGTGTCCCCTGCCTCTCCCTAGTCTGAAGTGTGTCCCCTGCCTCTCCCTAGTCTGAAGTGTGTCCCCTGCCTCTCCCTAGTCTGAAGTGTGTCCCCTGCCTCTCCCTAGTCTGAAGTGTGTCCCCTGCCTCTCCCTAGTCTGAAGTGTGTCCCCTGCCTCTCCCTAGTCTGAAGTGTGTCCCCTGCCTCTCCTAGTCTGAAGTGTGTCCCCTGCCTCTCCCTAGTCTGAAGTGTGTCCCCTGCCTCTCCTAGTCTGAAGTGTGTCCCCCTGCCTCTCCTAGTCTGAAGTGTGTCCCCTGCCTCTCCCTAGTCTGAAGTGTCCCCTGTCTCCCTCTCCTAGTCTGAAGTGTGTCTCCTAGTCTGAAGTGTGTCTCCCTAGTCTGAAGTGTGTCCCCTGCCTCTCCCTAGTCTGAAGTGTGTCCCCTGCCTCTCCCTAGTCTGAAGTGTGTCCCCTGCCTCTCCCTAGTCTGAAGTGTGTCCCCTGCCTCTCCCTAGTCTGAAGTGTGTCCCCTGCCTCTCCTAGTCTGAAGTGTGTCCCCTGCCTCTCCCTAGTCTGAAGTGTGTCCCCTGCCTCTCCCTAGTCTGAAGTGTGTCCCCTGCCTCTCCCTAGTCTGAAGTGTGTCCCCTGCCTCTCCCTAGTCTGAAGTGTGTCCCCTGCCTCTCCCTAGTCTGAAGTGTGTCCCCCTGCCTCTCCCTAGTCTGAAGTGTGTCCCCTGCCTCTCCCTAGTCTGAAGTGTGTCCCCTGCCTCTCCCTAGTCTGAAGTGTGTCCCCTGCCTCTCCCTAGTCTGAAGTGTGTCTCCCTAGTCTGAAGTGTGTCCCCTGCCTCTCCCTAGTCTGAAGTGTGTCCCCTGCCTCTCCCTAGTCTGAAGTGTGTCCCCTGCCTCTCCCTAGTCTGAAGTGTGTCCCCTGCCTCTCCCTAGTCTGAAGTGTGTCCCCTGCCTCTCCCTAGTCTGAAGTGTGTCCCCTGCCTCTCCTAGTCTGAAGTGTGTCTCCTGCCTCTCCTAGTCTGAAGTGTGTCCCCTGCCTCTCCCTAGTCTGAAGTGTGTCCCCTGCCTCTCCCTAGTCTGAAGTGTGTCCCCTGCCTCTCCCTAGTCTGAAGTGTGTCCCCCTGCCTCTCCCTAGTCTGAAGTGTGTCCCCTGCCTCTCCCTAGTCTGAAGTGTGTCCCCTCTCCCTAGTCTGAAGTGTGTCTCCCTAGTCTGAAGTGTGTCCCTCTGTCCCTAGTCTGAAGTGTGTCCCCTGCCTCTCCCTAGTCTGAAGTGTGTCCCCTGCCTCTCCCTAGTCTGAAGTGTGTCCCCTGCCTCTCCCTAGTCTGAAGTGTGTCTCCTAGTCTGAAGTGTGTCTCCCTAGTCTGAAGTGTGTCTCCCTAGTCTGAAGTGTGCCTCTCCCTAGTCTGAAGTGTGTCTCCCTAGTCTGAAGTGTGTCCCCTGAAGTGTGTCTCCCTAGTCTGAAGTGTCCCCCTGTCTCCCTAGTCTGAAGTGTGTCCCTGCCTCTCCCTAGTCTGAAGTGTGTCTCCCTGCCTCTCCCTAGTCTGAAGTGTGTCTCCCTGCCTCTCCCTAGTCTGAAGTGTGTCCCCTGCCTCTCTGAAGTGTGTCCCCTGCCTCTCCCTAGTCTGAAGTGTGTCCCCTGCCTCTCCCTAGTCTGAAGTGTGTCCCCCTGTCTCCCTAGTCTGAAGTGTGTCCCCTGCCTCTCCCTAGTCTGAAGTGTGTCCCCTGCCTCTCCCTAGTCTGAAGTGTGTCCCCTGCCTCTCCCTAGTCTGAAGTGTGTCCCCCTGCCTCTCCCTAGTCTGAAGTGTGTCCCCTGCCTCTCCCTAGTCTGAAGTGTGTCTCCCTAGTCTGAAGTGTGTCCCCCTGCCTCTCCCCTAGTCTGAAGTGTGTCCCCTGCCTCTCCCTAGTCTGAAGTGTGTCTCCCTAGTCTGAAGTGTGTCTCCCTAGTCTGAAGTGTGTCCCCTAGTCTGAAGTGTGTCTCCCTAGTCTGAAGTGTGTCCCCTGTCTGAAGTGTGTCTCCTAGTCTGAAGTGTGTCTCCCTAGTCTGAAGTGTGTCTCCCTAGTCTGAAGTGTGTCTCCCTCTCCTGAAGTGTCCCTAGTCTGAAGTGTGTCTCCCTAGTCTGAAGTGTGTCTCCCTAGTCTGAAGTGTGTCTCCCTAGTCTGAAGTGTGTCTCCCTAGTCTGAAGTGTGTCCCTAGTCTGTGTCTCCCTAGTCTGAAGTGTGTCTCCTAGTCTGAAGTGTGCCTCTCCCTAGTCTGAAGTGTGTCCCCTGCCTCTCCCTAGTCTGAAGTGTGTGTCTCCCTAGTCTGAAGTGTGTCCCCTGCCTCTCCCTAGTCTGAAGTGTGTCTCCCTGCCTCTCCCTAGTCTGAAGTGTGTCCCCTGCCTCTCCCTAGTCTGAAGTGTGTCCCCTGCCTCTCCCTAGTCTGAAGTGTGTCCCCTGCCTCTCCTAGTCTGAAGTGTGTCCCCTGCCTCTCCCTAGTCTGAAGTGTGTCCCCTGCCTCTCCTAGTCTGAAGTGTGTATCCTAGTCTGAAGTGTGTCTCCCTGCCTCTCCCTAGTCTGAAGTGTGTCTCCTAGTCTGAAGTGTGTCTCCCTAGTCTGAAGTGTGTCTCCCTAGTCTGAAGTGTGTCCCCTGCCTCTCCCTAGTCTGAAGTGTGTCCCCCTGCCTCTCCCTAGTCTGAAGTGTGTCCCCCTGCCTCTCCCTAGTCTGAAGTGTGTCCCCTGCCTCTCCCTAGTCTGACGTGTGTCCCCCTGCCTCTCCCTAGTCTGAAGTGTGTCCCCCTGCCTCTCCCTAGTCTGAAGTGTGTATCCCTGCCTCTCCCTTGTCTGAAGTGTGTCTCCCTAGTCTGAAGTGTGTCTCCCTGCCTCTCCCTAGTCTGAAGTGTGTCTCCCTAGTCTGAAGTGTGTCTCCCTAGTCTGAAGTGTGTCTCCCTAGTCTGAAGTGTGTCTCCCTAGTCTGAAGTGAGTCCCCTGCCTCTCCCTAGTCTGAAGTGTGTCTCCCTGCCTCTCCCTAGTCTGAAGTGTGTCTCCCTAGTCTGAAGTCTGTCCCCTGCCTCTCCCTAGTCTGAAGTGTGTCCGCCTGCCTCTCCCTAGTCTGAAGTGTGTCCCCCTGCCTCTCCCTAGTCTGAAGTGTGTCCCCTGCCTCTCCCTAGTCTGAAGTGTGTCTCCCTAGTCTGAAGTGTGTCTCCCTGCCTCTCCCTAGTCTGAAGTGTGTCCCTGTCTGAAGTGTCTCCCTAGTCTGAAGTGTGTCTCCCTAGTCTGAAGTGTGTCCCCTGTCTGAAGTGTGTCTCCCTAGTCTGAAGTGTGTCTCCCTAGTCTGAGTGTGTCTCCCTAGTCTGAAGTGTGTCCCCTGTGTCTCCCTAGTCTGAAGTGTGTCTCCCTAGTCCTCCCTAGTCTGAAGTGTGTCTCCTGCCTCTCCCTAGTCTGAAGTGTGTCCCCTGCCTCTCCCTAGTCTGAAGTGTGTCCCCTGCCTCTCCCTAGTCTGAAGTGTGTCCCCTCTCCCTAGTCTGAAGTGTGTCCCCCTGCCTCTCCCTAGTCTGAAGTGTGTCCCCTGCCTCTCCCTAGTCTGAAGTGTGTCCCCCTGCCTCTCCCTAGTCTGAAGTGTGTCCCCTGCCTCTCCCTAGTCTGAAGTGTGTCCCCTGCCTCTCCCTAGTCTGAAGTGTGTCCCCTGCCTCTCCCTAGTCTGAAGTGTGTCCCCTGCCTCTCCCTAGTCTGAAGTGTGTCCCCTGCCTCTCCCTAGTCTGAAGTGTGTCCCCTGCCTCTCCCTAGTCTGAAGTGTGTCCCCTGCCTCTCCCTAGTCTGAAGTGTGTCCCCTGCCTCTCCCTAGTCTGAAGTGTGTCCCCTGCCTCCCTAGTCTGAAGTGTGTCCCCTGCCTCTCCCTAGTCTGAAGTGTGTCCCCTGCCTCTCCTAGTCTGAAGTGTGTCCCCTGCCTCTCCTAGTCTGAAGTGTGTCCCCTGCCTCTCCCTAGTCTGAAGTGTGTCCCTAGTCTGAAGTGTGTCCCCTGCCTCTCCCTAGTCTGAAGTGTGTCCCCCTGCCTCTCCCTAGTCTGAAGTGTGTCCCCTGCCTCTCCTAGTCTGAAGTGTGTCCCCTGCCTCTCCTAGTCTGAAGTGTGTCTCCCTAGTCTGAAGTGTGTCCCCTGCCTCTCCCTAGTCTGAAGTGTGTCCCCTGCCTCTCCCTAGTCTGAAGTGTGTCCCCTGCCTCTCCCTAGTCTGAAGTGTGTCCCCTGCCTCTCCCTAGTCTGAAGTGTGTCCCCTGCCTCTCCCTAGTCTGAAGTGTGTCCCCTGTCTCCCTAGTCTGAAGTGTGTCCCCTGCCTCTCCCTAGTCTGAAGTGTGTCTCCCTGCCTCTCCCTAGTCTGAAGTGTGTCTCCCTGCCTCTCCCTAGTCTGAAGTGTGTCTCCCTAGTCTGAAGTGTGTCTCCCTAGTCTGAAGTGTGTCTCCCTAGTCTGAAGTGTGTCTCCCTAGTCTGAAGTGTGTCTCCCTGCCTGAAGTGTGTCTCCCTAGTCTGAAGTGTGTCTGAAGTGTGTCTCCCTAGTCTGAAGTGTGTCTCCTGCCTCTCCCTAGTCTGAAGTGTGTCTCCCTGAAGTGTGTCTCCCTAGTCTGAAGTGTGTCCCCTGCCTCTCCTAGTCTGAAGTGTGTCCCCTGCCTCTCCTAGTCTGAAGTGTCTCCCTGCCTCTCCCTAGTCTGAAGTGTGTCCCCTGCCTCTCCCTAGTCTGAAGTGTGTCCCCTGCCTCTCCCTAGTCTGAAGTGTGTCCCCTGCCTCTCCTAGTCTGAAGTGTGTCCCCCTGCCTCTCCCTAGTCTGAAGTGTGTCCCCCTGCCTCTCCCTAGTCTGAAGTGTGTCCCCTGCCTCTCCCTAGTCTGAAGTGTGTCCCCTGCCTCTCCCTAGTCTGAAGTGTGTCTCCCTAGTCTGAAGTGTGTCTCCCTAGTCTGAAGTGTGTCTCCCTGCCTCTCCCTAGTCTGAAGTGTGTCCCCTGCCTCTCCCTAGTCTGAAGTGTGTCCCCTGCCTCTCCCTAGTCTGAAGTGTGTCCCCTGCCTCTCCCTAGTCTGAAGTGTGTCCCCTGCCTCTCCCTAGTCTGAAGTGTGTCCCCTGCCTCTCCCTAGTCTGAAGTGTGTCCCCTGCCTCTCCCTAGTCTGAAGTGTGTCCCCTGCCTCTCCCTAGTCTGAAGTGTGTCCCCTGCCTCTCCCTAGTCTGAAGTGTGTCCCCTGCCTCTCCCTAGTCTGAAGTGTGTCCCCTGCCTCTCCCTAGTCTGAAGTGTGTCCCCTGCCTCTCCCTAGTCTGAAGTGTGTCCCCTGCCTCTCCCTAGTCTGAAGTGTGTCCCCTGCCTCTCCCTAGTCTGAAGTGTGTCCCCTGCCTCTCCCTAGTCTGAAGTGTGTCCCCTGCCTCTCCCTAGTCTGAAGTGTGTCCCCTGCCTCTCCCTAGTCTGAAGTGTGTCCCCTGCCTCTCCCTAGTCTGAAGTGTGTCCCCCTGCCTCTCCCTAGTCTGAAGTGTGTCCCCTGCCTCTCCCTAGTCTGAAGTGTGTCCCCTGCCTCTCCCTAGTCTGAAGTGTGTCCCCTGCCTCTCCCTTGTCTGAAGTGTGTCCCCTGCCTCTCCCTAGTCTGAAGTGTGTCCCCTGCCTCTCCCTAGTCTGAAGTGTGTCCCCTGCCTCTCCCTAGTCTGAAGTGTGTCCCCTGCCTCTCCTAGTCTGAAGTGTGTGTCCCTGCTCTCCCTAGTCTGAAGTGTGTGTCCCTGCCTCTCCCTAGTCTGATGTGTGTCTCCCTGCCTCTCCCTAGTCTGAAGTGTGTGTCCCTGCCTCTCCCTAGTCTGAAGTGTGTGTCCCTGCCTCTCCCTAGTCTGAAGTGTGTGTCCCTGCCTCTCCCTAGTCTGAAGTGTGTCTCCCTGCCTCTCCCTAGTCTGAAGTGTGTCCCCTGCCTCTCCCTAGTCTGAAGTGTGTCTCCCTGCCTCTCCCTAGTCTGAAGTGTGTCCCCTGCCTCTCCCTAGTCTGAAGTGTGTCCCCCTGCCTCTCCCTAGTCTGAAGTGTGTCCCCTGCCTCTCCCTAGTCTGAAGTGTGTCCTCCTGCCTCTCCCTAGTCTGAAGTGTGTCCCCTGCCTCTCCCTAGTCTGAAGTGTGTCCCCTGCCTCTCCCTAGTCTGAAGTGTGTCTCCCTAGTCTGAAGTGTGTCCCTGCCTCTCCTAGTCTGAAGTGTGTGTCTCCCTAGTCTGAAGTGTGTCTCCCTAGTCTGAAGTGTGTCTCCCTGCCTCTCCCTAGTCTGAAGTGTGTCCCCTGCCTCTCCCTAGTCTGAAGTGTGTCTCCCTAGTCTGAAGTGTGTCCCCCTGCCTCTCCCTAGTCTGAAGTGTGTCCCCCTGCCTCTCTCTAGTCTGAAGTGTGTGCCTCCCCTAGTCTGAAGTGTGTCCCCCTGCCTCTCCTAGTCTGAAGTGTGTCTCCTGTCTGAAGTGTGTCTCCCTGCCTCCTAGTCTGAAGTGTGTCCCCTGCCTCTCCTAGTCTGAAGTGTGTCCCCTGCCTCTCCCTAGTCTGAAGTGTGTCCCCCTGCCTCTCCCTAGTCTGAAGTGTGTCTCCCTGCCTCTCCCTAGTCTGAAGTGTGTCCCCTGCCTCTCCCTAGTCTGAAGTGTGTCTCCCTAGTCTGAAGTGTGTCCCTGCCTCTCCCTAGTCTGAAGTGTGTCTCCCTAGTCTGAAGTGTGTCTCCCTAGTCTGAAGTGTGTCTCCCTAGTCTGAAGTGTGTCCCCTGTCTGAAGTGTGTCTCCCTAGTCTGAAGTGTGTCTCCCTAGTCTGAAGTGTGTGTCTCCTAGTCTGAAGTGTGTCTCCCTAGTCTGAAGTGTGTCTCCCTAGTCTGAAGTGTGTCTCCCTAGTCTGAAGTGTGTCTCCCTAGTCTGAAGTGTGTCTCCCTAGTCTGAAGTGTGTCTCCCTAGTCTGAAGTGTGTCTCCCTAGTCTGAAGTGTGTCTCCCTAGTCTGAAGTGTGTCCCCTGCCTCTCCCTAGTCTGAAGTGTGTCCCCTGCCTCTCCCTAGTCTGAAGTGTGTCTCCCTGCCTCTCCCTAGTCTGAAGTGTGTCTCCTGCCTCTCCCTTGTCTGAAGTGTGTCCCCCTGCCTCTCCCTAGTCTGAAGTGTGTCCCCTGCCTCTCCCTAGTCTGAAGTGTGTCCCCTGCCTCTCCCTAGTCTGAAGTGTGTCCCCTGCCTCTCCCTAGTCTGAAGTGTGTCCCCTGCCTCTCCCTAGTCTGAAGTGTGTCTCCCTAGTCTGAAGTGTGTCTCCCTAGTCTGAAGTGTGTCTCCCTGCCTCTCCCTAGTCTGAAGTGTGTCCCCTGCCTCTCCCTAGTCTGAAGTGTGTCCCCTGCCTCTCCCTAGTCTGAAGTGTGTCCCCTGCCTCTCCCTAGTCTGAAGTGTGTCCCCTGCCTCTCCCTAGTCTGAAGTGTGTCCCCTGCCTCTCCTAGTCTGAAGTGTGTCCCCTGCCTCTCCCTAGTCTGAAGTGTGTCCCCTGCCTCTCCCTAGTCTGAAGTGTGTCCCCTGCCTCTCCCTAGTCTGAGTGTGTCCCCTGCCTCTCCCTAGTCTGAAGTGTGTCCCCTGCCTCTCCCTAGTCTGAAGTGTGTCTCCCTGCCTCTCCCTAGTCTGAAGTGTGTCCCCTGCCTCTCCCTAGTCTGAAGTGTGTCCCCCTGCCTCTCCCTAGTCTGAAGTGTGTCTCCCTGCCTCTCCCTAGTCTGAAGTGTGTCTCCCTAGTCTGAAGTGTGTCTCCCTAGTCTGAAGTGTGTCTCCCTAGTCTGAAGTGTGTCCCCTGCCTCTCCCTAGTCTGAAGTGTGTCCCCTGCCTCTCCCTAGTCTGAAGTGTGTCCCCCTGCCTCTCCCTAGTCTGAAGTGTGTCCCCTGCCTCTCCCTAGTCTGAAGTGTGTCCCCTGCCTCTCCCTAGTCTGCAGTGTGTCCCCTGCCTCTCCCTAGTCTGAAGTGTGTCCCCTGCCTCTCCCTAGTCTGAAGTGTGTCCCCTGCCTCTCCCTTGTCTGAAGTGTGTCCCCTGCCTCTCCCTAGTCTGAAGTGTGTCCCCCTGCCTCTCCCTAGTCTGAAGTGTGTCCCCTGCCTCTCCTAGTCTGAAGTGTGTCCCCTGCCTCTCCCTAGTCTGAAGTGTGTCCCCTGCCTCTCCCTAGTCTGAAGTGTGTCCCCTGCCTTTCCCTAGTCTGAAGTGTGTCTCCCTAGTCTGAAGTGTGTCTCCCTGCCTCTCCCTAGTCTGAAGTGTGTCCCCTGCCTCTCCCTAGTCTGAAGTGTGTCTCCCTGCCTCTCCCTAGTCTGAAGTGTGTCCCCCTGCCTCTCCCTAGTCTGAAGTGTGTCCCCCTGCCTCTCCCTAGTCTGAAGTGTGTCCCCCTGCCTCTCCCTAGTCTGAAGTGTGTCTCCCTGCCTCTCCCTGTCTGAAGTGTGTCTCCCTGCCTCTCCCTTGTCTGAAGTGTGTCCCCTGCCTCTCCCTAGTCTGAAGTGTGTCCCCCTGCCTCTCCCTAGTCTGAAGTGTGTCCCCTGCCTCTCCCTAGTCTGAAGTGTGTCCCCCTGCCTCTCCCTAGTCTGAAGTGTGTCTCCCTGCCTCTCCCTAGTCTGAAGTGTGTCTCCCTAGTCTGAAGTGTGTCTCCCTAGTCTGAAGTGTGTCTCCCTAGTCTGAAGTGTGTCTCCCTAGTCTGAAGTGTGTCTCCCTAGTCTGAAGTGTGTCTCCCTAGTCTGAAGTGTGTCTCCTAGTCTGAAGTGTGTCTCCCTAGTCTGAAGTGTGTCTCCCTAGTCTGAAGTGTGTCCCCTGTCTGAAGTGTGTCTCCCTAGTCTGAAGTGTGTCTCCCTAGTCTGAAGTGTGTCTCCCTAGTCTGAAGTGTGTCTCCCTAGTCTGAAGTGTGTCTCCCTAGTCTGAAGTGTGTCTCCCTAGTCTGAAGTGTGTCTCCCTAGTCTGAAGTGTGTCTCCCTAGTCTGAAGTGTGTCTCCCTAGTCTGAAGTGTGTCTCCCTAGTCTGAAGTGTGTCTCCCTAGTCTGAAGTGTGTCTCCCTGCCTCTCCCTTGTCTGAAGTGTGTCCCCTGCCTCTCCCTAGTCTGAAGTGTGTCCCCCTGCCTCTCCCTAGTCTGAAGTGTGTCCCCCTGCCTCTCCCTAGTCTGAAGTGTGTCCCCTGCCTCTCCCTAGTCTGAAGTGTGTCCCCTGCCTCTCCCTAGTCTGAAGTGTGTCCCCTGCCTCTCCTAGTCTGAAGTGTGTCCCCTGCCTCTCCTAGTCTGAAGTGTGTCCCCTGCCTCTCCCTAGTCTGAAGTGTGTCCCCTGCCTCTCCCTAGTCTGAAGTGTGTCCCCTGCCTCTCCCTAGTCTGAAGTGTGTCTCCCTAGTCTGAAGTGTGTCCCCTGCCTCTCCCTAGTCTGAAGTGTGTGCCTCCCTGTCTGAAGTCTGTCCCTAGTCTGAAGTGTGTCTCCCTAGTTTGAAGTGTGTCTCCTAGTTTGAAGTGTGTCTCCCTAGTCTGAAGTGTGTCCCCTGTCTGAAGTGTGTCTCCCTAGTCTGAAGTGTGTCTCCTAGTCTGAAGTGTGTCTCCCTAGTCTGAAGTGTGTCTCCCTAGTCTGAAGTGTGTCTCCTAGTCTGAAGTGTGTCCCCCTCTCCCTAGTCTGAAGTGTGTCTCCCTAGTCTGAAGTGTGTCTCCTAGTCTGAAGTGTGTCTAGTCTGAAGTGTGTCTCCCTAGTCTGAAGTGTGTTTCCCTAGTCTGAAGTCTGTCCCCTGCCTCTCCCTAGTCTGAAGTGTGTCCGCCTGCCTCTCCCTAGTCTGAAGTGTGTCCCCCTGCCTCTCCCTAGTCTGAAGTGTGTCCCCTGCCTCTCCCTAGTCTGAAGTGTGTCTCCCTAGTCTGAAGTGTGTCTCCCTAGTCTGAAGTGTGTTTCCCTAGTCTGAAGTGTGTCTCCCTAGTCTGAAGTGTGTCCCCTGCCTCTCCCTAGTCTGAAGTGTGTCCCCCTGCCTCTCCCTAGTCTGAAGTGTGTCTCCCTGCCTCTCCCTAGTCTGAAGTGTGTCTCCTGCCTCTCCCTTGTCTGAAGTGTGTCCCCCTGCCTCTCCCTAGTCTGAAGTGTGTCCCCTGCCTCTCCCTAGTCTGAAGTGTGTCCCCTGCCTCTCCCTAGTCTGAAGTGTGTCCCCTGCCTCTCCCTAGTCTGAAGTGTGTCCCCTGCCTCTCCCTAGTCTGAAGTGTGTCTCCCTAGTCTGAAGTGTGTCTCCCTGCCTCTCCCTAGTCTGAAGTGTGTCTCCCTAGTCTGAAGTGTGTCTCCCTAGTCTGAAGTGTGTCTCCCTAGTCTGAAGTGAGTCCCCTGCCTCTCCCTAGTCTGAAGTGTGTCCCCCTGCCTCTCCCTAGTCTGAAGTGTGTCCCCCTGCCTCTCCCTAGTCTGAAGTGTGTCCCCTGCCTCTCCCTAGTCTGAAGTGTGTCCCCCTGCCTCTCCCTAGTCTGAAGTGTGTCCCCTGCCTCTCCCTAGTCTGAAGTGTGTCTCCCTGCCTCTCCCTTGTCTGAAGTGTGTCCCCCTTCCTCTCCCTAGTCTGAAGTGTGTCCCCTGCCTCTCCCTAGTCTGAAGTGTGTCCCCTGCCTCTCCCTAGTCTGAAGTGTGTCCCCCTGCCTCTCCCTAGTCTGAAGTGTGTCCCCCTGCCTCTCCCTAGTCTGAAGTGTGTCCCCTGCCTCTCCCTAGTCTGAAGTGTGTCTCCCTAGTCTGAAGTGTGTCTCCCTGCCTCTCCCTTGTCTGAAGTGTGTCCCCTGCCTCTCCCTAGTCTGAAGTGTGTCCCCCTGCCTCTCCCTAGTCTGAAGTGTGTCCCCTGCCTCTCCCTAGTCTGAAGTGTGTCCCCTGCCTCTCCCTAGTCTGAAGTGTGTCCCCTGCATCTCCCTAGTCTGAAGTGTGTCCCCCTGCCTCTCCCTAGTCTGAAGTGTGTCCCCCTGCCTCTCCCTAGTCTGAAGTGTGTCTCCCTAGTCTGAAGTGAGTCCCCTGCCTCTCCCTAGTCTGAAGTGTGTCTCCCTGCCTCTCCCTAGTCTGAAGTGTGTCTCCCTAGTCTGAAGTGTGTCTCCCTGCCTCTCCCTAGTCTGAAGTGTGTCTCCCTAGTCTGAAGTGTGTCTCCCTAGTCTGAAGTGTGTCCCCTGCCTCTCCCTAGTCTGAAGTGTGTCCCCTGCCTCTCCCTAGTCTGAAGTGTGTCCCCTGCCTCTCCCTAGTCTGAAGTGTGTCCCCTGCCTCTCCCTAGTCTGAAGTGTGTCCCCCTGCCTCTCCCTAGTCTGAAGTGTGTCCCCTGCCTCTCCCTAGTCTGAAGTGTGTCCCCTGCCTCTCCCTAGTCTGAAGTGTGTCCCCTGCCTCTCCCTAGTCTGAAGTGTGTCTCCCTAGTCTGAAGTGTGTCCCCCTGCCTCTCCCTAGTCTGAAGTGTGTCCCCTGCCTCTCCCTAGTCTGAAGTGTGTCTCCCTAGTCTGAAGTGTGTCCCCTGCCTCTCCCTAGTCTGAAGTGTGTCCCCTGCCTCTCCCTAGTCTGAAGTGTGTCCCCTGCCTCTCCCTAGTCTGAAGTGTGTCCCCTGCCTCTCCCTAGTCTGAAGTGTGTCTCCCTAGTCTGAAGTGTGTCTCCCTGCCTCTCCCTAGTCTGAAGTGTGTCTCCCTAGTCTGAAGTGTGTCTCCCTAGTCTGAAGTGTGTCTCCCTAGTCTGAAGTGTGTCTCCCTAGTCTGAAGTGTGTCTCCCTAGTCTGAAGTGTGTCTCCCTAGTCTGAAGTGTGTCTCCCTAGTCTGAAGTGTGTCTCCCTAGTCTGAAGTGTGTCTCCCTAGTCTGAAGTGTGTCTCCCTAGTCTGAAGTGTGTCTCCCTAGTCTGAAGTGTGTCTCCCTAGTCTGAAGTGTGTCTCCCTAGTCTGAAGTGTGTCTCCCTGCCTCTCCCTAGTCTGAAGTGTGTCTCCCTGCCTCTCCCTAGTCTGAAGTGTGTCCCCTGCCTCTCCCTAGTCTGAAGTGTGTCCCCTGCCTCTCCCTAGTCTGAAGTGTGTCCCTGCCTCTCCCTAGTCTGAAGTGTGTCCCCTGCCTCTCCCTAGTCTGAAGTGTGTCCCCTGCCTCTCCCTAGTCTGAAGTGTGTCCCCTGCCTCTCCCTAGTCTGAAGTGTGTCCCCTGCCTCTCCCTAGTCTGAAGTGTGTCCCCTGCCTCTCCCTAGTCTGAAGTGTGTCCCCTGCCTCTCCCTAGTCTGAAGTGTGTCCCCTGCCTCTCCCTAGTCTGAAGTGTGTCCCCTGCCTCTCCCTAGTCTGAAGTGTGTCTCCCTGCCTCTCCCTAGTCTGAAGTGTGTCTCCCTAGTCTGAAGTGTGTCCCCTGCCTCTCCCTAGTCTGAAGTGTGTCCCCTGCCTCTCCCTAGTCTGAAGTGTGTCCCCCTGCCTCTCCCTAGTCTGAAGTGTGTCCCCTGCCTCTCCCTAGTCTGAAGTGTGTCTCCCTAGTCTGAAGTGTGTCCCTGCCTCTCCCTAGTCTGAAGTGTGTCCCCTGCCTCTCCCTAGTCTGAAGTGTGTCCCCTGCCTCTCCCTAGTCTGAAGTGTGTCCCCTGCCTCCCTAGTCTGAAGTGTGTCCCCTGCCTCTCCTAGTCTGAAGTGTGTCCCCTGCCTCTCCCTAGTCTGAAGTGTGTCCCCTGCCTCTCCCTAGTCTGAAGTGTGTCTCCCTAGTCTGAAGTGTGTCCCCCTGCCTCTCCCTAGTCTGAAGTGTGTCTCCCTAGTCTGAAGTGTGTCCCCCTGCCTCTCCCTAGTCTGAAGTGTGTCTCCCTAGTCTGAAGTGTGTCTCCCTAGTCTGAAGTGTGTCTCCCTAGTCTGAAGTGTGTCTCCCTAGTCTGAAGTGTGTCTCCCTGCCTCTCCCTTGTCTGAAGTGTGTCTCCCTGCCTCTCCCTAGTCTGAAGTGTGTCTCCCTAGTCTGAAGTGTGTCCCCTGCCTCTCCCTAGTCTGAAGTGTGTCTCCCTGCCTCTCCCTTGTCTGAAGTGTCTCCCTGCCTCTCCCTAGTCTGAAGTGTGTCCCCCTGCCTCTCCCTAGTCTGAAGTGTGTCCCCTGCCTCTCCCTAGTCTGAAGTGTGTCCCCCTGCCTCTCCCTAGTCTGAAGTGTGTCCCCCTGCCTCTCCCTAGTCTGAAGTGTGTCTCCCTAGTCTGAAGTGTGTCTCCCTAGTCTGAAGTGTGTCCCCTGCCTCTCCCTAGTCTGAAGTGTGTCCCCCTGCCTCTCCCTAGTCTGAAGTGTGGGCTATTCACGTTCAAGCAGGAAGGAAATACATCTAGTATGATGAGTTTTGCATCATATGCCCTCTGCCTCCTGGTGTTAAGTATGTCCACTGTCCCTCTCCGTAGGCCATCGTCTCCCAGCAGGACAGCCACATTGAGCTCCAGCGTGCCTCTCATTTGGTGCGTGAGCGTCCGGTTCGCAACCGAGGCAACATGCTCCTGGAGCAGGAGAAACAACGTAACCTGGAGAAACAGAGAGAAGAGGTGGCCAACTTCCACAAGCTGCAGACACAGCACCGTCAAAACCAGGTACAATACAGTTTATTGTGGTAGGGAAACGGAGGTAGGGAAATTCAAATTCAACTCTGGACCTCGAAGTCAGATCCACAGTTTTTTTCCCATGGTTCCCCTTTAATCAGGGACTGGTTTAGCCCTAGGACACCAGGTGGGTGATTCCCCTCTAATCAGGGACTGATTTAGCCCTAGGACACCAGGTGGGTGATTCCCCTTTAATCAGGGACTGATTTAACCATAGGACACCAGGTGGGTGATTCCCCTTTAATCAGGGACTGATTTAGCCCTAGGACACCAGGTGGGTGATTCTCCTCTAATCAGGGACTGATTTAGCCCTAGGACACCAGGTGGGTGATTCTCCTCTAATCAGGGACTGATTTAGCCCTAGGACACCAGGTGGGTGATTCCCCTCTAATCAGGGACTGATTTAGCCCTAGGACACCAGGTGGGTGATTCCCCTCTAATCAGGGACTGATTTAGCCCTAGGACACCAGGTGGGTGATTCCCCTCTAATCAGGGACTGATTTAGCCCTAGGACACCAGGTGGGTGATTCCCTTCTAATCAGGGACTGATTTAGCACCTAGGACACCAGGTGGGTGATTCTCCTCTAATCAGGGACTGATTTAGCCCTAGGACACCAGGTGGGTGATTCCCCTCTAATCAGGGACTGATTTAGCCCTAGGACACCAGGTGGGTGATTCCCCTCTAATCAGGGACTGATTTAGCACCTAGGACACCAGGTGGGTGATTCCCTTCTAATCAGGGACTGATTTAGCCCTAGGACACCAGGTGGGTGATTCCCCTCTAATCAGGGACTGATTTAGCCCTAGGACACCAGGTGGGTGATTCCCCTCTAATCAGGGACTGATTTAGCCCTAGGACACCAGGTGGGTGATTCCCTTCTAATCAGGGACTGATTTAGCACCTAGGACACCAGGTGGGTGATTCCCCTCTAATCAGGGACTGATTTAGCCCTAGGACACCAGGTGGGTGCAATTCATTATCTGGTAGAACAGAAATCCAGCAGGCTCCGGACCTCATAAGTTAAGAGTTGAATACCCCTGATGTAGTGGATCTATCTCATCTCTCTTTCCATCTCATCTCTCTTTCCATCTCATCTCTCTTTCCATCTCATCTCTCTTTCCATCTCATCTCTCTCTCCATCTCATCTCTCTCTCCATCTCATCTCACTCTCCATCTCATCTCTCACTCCATCTCATCTCTCACTCTCCATCTCATCTCTCACTCTCTATCTCATCTCTCACTCTCTCTCCATCTCATCTCTCACTCTCCATCTCATCTCACTCTCTCTCTCTCCATCTCTCCATCTCCATCTCCATCTCATCTCATCTCCATCTCATCTCTCTCTCCATCTCATCTCTCTCTCCATCTCATCTCTCACTCCATCTCATCTCTCTCTCCATCTCATCTCACTCTCTCTCTCTCTCCATCTCATCTCACTCTCTCTCTATCTCTCTCTCTCCATCTCATCTTTCATCCATCTCTATCCCCAGGCTCGCTGGGAGAAGGAGCGGGAGCGTCACCGGCTGCAGGCGGAGGTCCTAGAGGCGGAGCTAAGACAGAGAGAGGAGGAGTGTAGGAGACTGGAGAAGAAACTAGAGATGGAGAGAGAGGAGCTGGAGAGACAGAGAGAGACATACCAACAGGTTGCTGCTTCCTTACAATATAATAATATACAGGAGAAAATCTGACCTCTCTGAAATGAAAATGGATGGCCCTCCCTTCAGTGAAAATATATTTTTACCCTCCCTGAACGCTTGAAAAAGTGATCCTCCCCTATACCCCAAATAATAATTAAAACATAAAATGAATAGCAGAGAACATGCCAATCATTTACCCTCATTCCTAGGACAAACCAGAGTCTTAGATATTCAGTTTTAGAAACTGTTCTTCGTTTTGTAAGCATTACATGGCAAAGTACCCAGAAGGTTGTCAATTCACAGACTACCGCGGACAAGAGTAGGGGTGAAGAGACTGACTTGCTTCCATTGTAATAAAAGCACTAAATCCATCTTTTTTTTTTTACCTTTATTTAACCAGGCAAGTCAGTTAAGAACAAAATCTTATTTTCAATGACGGCCTAGGAACAGTGGGTTAACTGCCTGTTCAGGGGCAGAACGACAGATTTGTACCTTGTCAGCTCGGGGATTTGAACTTGCAACCTTCCGGTTACTAGCCCAACGCTCTAACCACTAGGCTACCCTGCCGCCCCTACGCTCTAACCACTAGGCTACCCTGCCGCCCCTACGCTCTAACCACTAGGCTACCCTGCCGCCTCTACGCTCTAACCACTAGGCTACCCTGCCGCCCCTACGCTCTAACCACTTGGCTACCCTGCCGCCCCTACGCTCTAACCACTTGGCTACCCTGCCGCCCCTACGCTCTAACCACTAGGCTACCCTGCCACCCCTATTCAGCTCTAACCACTTGGCTACCCTGCGTTTTGTACGCCTAACGCTAGGCTACCCTGCCACCCCTACACTCTAACCACTAGGCTACCCTGCCGCCCCCGCTCTAACCCTAAAGGCTACCCTGCCACCCCTACGCTCTAACCACCAGGCTAAGCCTCACGCTCTAACCACTAGGCTACCCTGCCGCCTCTGACGCTCTAGGACCACTAGGCTACCTGCCTCTACACTCTAACCACTAGGCTACCTGCCTCTACACTCTAACCACTAGGCTACCTGCCTCTGACACTTCTAACCACTAGGCTACCTGCCTCTACACTCTAACCACTAGGCTACCTGCCTCTACACTCTAACCACTAGGCTACCTGCCTCTACACTCTAACCACTAGGCTACCTGCCTCTACACTCTAACCACTAGGCTACCTGCCTCTACACTCTAACCACTAGGCTACTCTGCCGCCCCTACGCTCTAACCACTAGGCTACCCTGCCGCCCCTACGCTCTAACCACTAGGCTACCCTGCCGCCCCTACGCTCTAACCACTAGGCTACCCTGCCGCCTCTACGCTCTAACCACTAGGCTACCCTGCCGCCCCTACGCTCTAACCACTAGGCTACCCTGCCGCCCCTACGCTCTAACCACTAGGCTACCCTGCCTCCTCTACACTCTAACCACTAGGCTACCTGCCGCCCCTACACTCTAACCACTAGGCTACCCTGCCACCCCTACACTCTAACCACTAGGCTACCCTGCCCCTACACTCTAACCACCCCTACACTCTAACCACTAGGCTACCCTGCCGCCCCTACGCTCTAACCACTAGGCTACCCTGCCGCCCTACACTCTAACCAGGCTGCCCTAGGCTAACCACTAGGCTACCCTGCCACCTCTACACTCTAAGCACTAGGCTACCCTGCCGCCTCTACACTCTAACCACTAGGCTACCCCCGCCTCTACACTCTAACCACTAGGCTACCCTGCCGCCTCACACTCTAACCACTAGGCTACCCTGCCACCTCTACACTCTAACCACTAGGCTACCCTGCCTCCTCTACACTCTAACCACTAGGCTACCCTGCCTCCTCTACACTCTAACCACTAGGCTACCCTGCCGCCTACCTCTAACCACACTCTAACCACCACTAGGCTACCCTGGCCTCTACACTCTAACCACTAGGCTACCCTGCCCCCTCTACACTCTAACCACTAGGCTACCCTGCCACCTCTACACTCTAACCACTAGGCTACCCTGCCTCCTCTACACTCTAACCACTAGGCTACCCTGCCACCTCTACACTCTAACCACTAGGCTACCCTGCCGCCTCTACACTCTAACCACTAGGCTACCCTGCCGCCTCTACACTCTAACCACTAGGCTACCCTGCCTCCTCTACACTCTAACCACTAGGCTACCCTGCCGCCTCTACACTCTAACCACTAGGCTACCCTGCCTACCTCTAACCACTAGGCTACCCTCTACACTCTAACCACTAGGCTACCCTGCCACCTCTACGCTCTAACCACTAGGCTACCCTGCCGCCCCTACACTCTAACCACTAGGCTACCCTGCCGCCTCACGCCTCTAGGCACCCTGCCGCTACGCTCTAACCACTAGGCTACCCTGCTACCCCTCTACGCTCTAACCACTAGGCTACCCTGCCACCTCTACACTCTAACCACTAGGCTACCCTGCCTCCTCTACACTCTAACCACTAGGCTACCCTGCCACCTCTACACTCTAACCACTAGGCTACCCTGCCGCCTCTACACTCTAACCACTAGGCTACCCTGCCTCCTCTACACTCTAACCACTAGGCTACCCTGCCACCTCTACACTCTAACCACTAGGCTACCCTGCCGCCTCTACACTCTAACCACTAGGCTACCCTGCCACCTCTACACTCTAACCACTAGGCTACCCTGCCACCTCTACACTCTAACCACTAGGCTACCCTGCCGCCCCAGATCATATTTTTGCAGTCTAAGAAAAATGAGCCTTTTTATGAACGCATTTCATGCAATTCTATGTCATTTCTACGTGACTGTAGACGAGCAGAATCTATTTTAATACCACAACAGAGCATGACAACGAATGTGCACATACTGCAGTGGCAGATACATTTTGATCTCTATACAGGCTAGTGTTAAAAAAAAGTGGACAGTCTAACAGTGATAAAGTTGTCTATCAAGTGTAAAAATATATCAGAACAGAACAAGTTACGACTGAAGTATCTGATCATCAATGAATTTCAGAAAAATACATTAATTGTTTAACACAGCAGCCGCATATCATCAGGTAGGCCAATATACACTTGTAACTTTTTTTCATATGCAAAACTAGCATTTTCTAATTCATTCCACGATACTGTTGTTACAAAATAGATTTGTGTTGGCTGTGATTAGGACACGGAAATATAAGAGCCTCTGCTAGACTAAATTGAACAAACTAGGCATGCATAGCTCACCACATGATCCTCAAACCAGAGACTGGCCAAAGGCACTGTAGAATCACTGACTGTATAGCCTAGTAAGACATTTTTCATTAAATTATTATTTAATTCAAAGTATTTTTTAAAATGTAGTATTTCATCATAATAAATACATGTATAGGCATGTTGTTGAAATGCTGAGCGCTCCTGCTAGCTTCTTGCATGTCTCAAATGCTTCACAATGGATTTCTTAAATGGCCTTGAAATAATAATAATAATATAGCCTAAATAATACATTTGTTTGTTCCTTCTTAGGCTACCTGGCTGATTTAGAGTTAATATGTTTGTTCCTTCTTAGGCTACCTGGCTGATTTAGAGTTAATATGTTTGTTCCTTCTTAGGCTACCTGGCTGATTTAGAGTTAATATGTTTGTTCCTTCTTAGGCTACCTGGCTGATTTAGAGTTAATATGTTTGTTCCTTCTTAGGCTACCTGGCTGATTTAGAGTTAATATGTTTGTTCCTTCTTAGGCTACCTGGCTGATTTAGAGTTAATATGTTTGTTCCTTCTTAGGCTACCTGGCTGATTTAGAGTTAATATGTTTGTTCCTTCTTAGGCTACCTGGCTGATTTAGAGTTAATATGTTTGTTCCTTCTTAGGCTACCTGGCTGATTTAGAGTTAATATGTTTGTTCCTTCTTAGGCTACCTGGCTGATTTAGAGTTAATATGTTTGTTCCTTCTTAGGCTACCTGGCTGATTTAGAGTTAATATGTTTGTTCCTTCTTAGGCTACCTGGCTGATTTAGAGTTAATATGTTTGTTCCTTCTTAGGCTACCTGGCTGATTTTAATATGTTTGTTCCTTCTTAGGCTACCTGGCTGATTTAGAGTTAATATGTTTGTTCCTTCTTAGGCTACCTGGCTGATTTAGAGTTAATATGTTTGTTCCTTCTTAGGCTACCTGGCTGATTTAGAGTTAATATGTTTGTTCCTTCTTAGGCTACCTGGCTGATTTAGAGTTAATATGTTGTTTAATAGCGTGTTGAAATATTTGAATGTCAATTGAAAGTGACAGAATCACACATTACTTCCCAAGCCAAGTACATGTTTAGTCTCCTCGGCAACAGAAGGTTGTAGCGAAGACTCTGAATGTGATAGAGACAAACCATATGCATCGGAGTCACGTCTTTCCCAGCATTGTTCAGCTTGTTTCTAGCATGAAGCATTTGATTTTTTTTTTAGATTGAACCTTTATTTAACTAGGCAAGTCAGATAAGAACAAATTCTTATTTACAATGACAGCTTACACCGGCCAAACCCGGATGCTGGGCCAATTGTGCGCCACCCTATGGGACTCCCAGTCACGGCAGGTTGTGATACAGGCTAGATTCAAACCAGGGTATCTGTAGTGTCTTAGACCACTGTGATACAGCCTGAATGGAACCAGGGTGTTAGACCGCTGTGATACAGCCTGAATGGAACCAGGGTGTTAGACCGCTGTGATACAGCCTGAATGGAACCAGGGTGTTAGACCACTGTGATACAGCCTGAATGGAACCAGGGTGTTAGACCGCTGTGATACAGCCTGAATGGAACCAGGGTGTTGGACCACTGTGATACAGCCTGAATGGAACCAGGGTGTTAGACCGCTGTGATACAGCCTGAATGGAACCAGGGTGTTAGACCGCTGTGATACAGCCTGAATGGAACCAGGGTGTTAGACCGCTGTGATACAGCCTGAATGGAACCAGGGTGTTGGACCACTGTGATACAGCCTGAATGGAACCAGGGTGTTGGACCACTGTGATACAGCCTGAATGGAACCAGGGTGTTAGACCGCTGTGATACAGCCTGAATGGAACCAGGGTGTTAGACCGCTGTGATACAGCCTGAATGGAACCAGGGTGTTAGACCGCTGTGATACAGCCTGAATGGAACCAGGGTGTTAGACCACTGTGATGCAGGGTGTTAGACCACTGTGATACAGCCTGGATGGAACCAGGGTGTTAGACCGCTGTGATACAGCCTGAATGGAACCAGGGTGTTAGACCACTGTGATACAGCCTGAATGGAACCAGGGTGTTAGACCACTGTGATACAGCCTGGATGGAACCAGGGTGTTAGACCACTGCGATGCAGCCTGAATGGAACCAGGGTGTTAGACCGCTGCGATACAGCCTGGATGGAACCAGGGTGTTAGACCGCTGTGTTACAGCCTGGATGGAACCAGGGTGTTAGACCACTGTGATACAGCCTGGATGGAACCAGGGTGTTAGACCGCTGTGATACAGCCTGAATGGAACCAGGGTGTTAGACCACTGTGATACAGCCTGGATGGAACCAGGGTGTTAGACCACTGTGATACAGCCTGGATGGAACCAGGGTGTTAGACCACTGTGATACAGCCTGGATGGAACCAGGGTGTTAGACCACTGTGATACAGCCTGGATGGAACCAGGGTGTTAGACCACTGTGATACAGCCTGAATGGAACCAGGGTGTTAGACCACTGTGATACAGCCTGGATGGAACCAGGGTGTTAGACCACTGTGATACAGCCTGGATGGAACCAGGGTGTTAGACCACTGTGATACAGCCTGAATGGAACCAGGGTGTTAGACCACTGTGATACAGCCTGGATGGAACCAGGGTGTTAGACCACTGTGATACAGCCTGGATGGAACCAGGGTGTTAGACCACTGTGATACAGCCTGAATGGAACCAGGGTGTTAGACCACTGTGATACAGCCTGGATGGAACCAGGGTGTTAGACTGCGCCGCTCTGGAAAATTGTGGACTAAAGCGTTGTTCTATAATCAGGTCTCTAAAAAATACCTCTTAGGCTAACAAAGGGGTAGGTCTATGCTTTAAGCCATTTCCTTTAACAACAGCCACAATACCCTCACATACTGTACCCTCACATAACCCCTCAATACCAGATCTGGTTCGAACACACCAAGCTCTTCATTTAAGTCTGAGGTATTTATACGGAGTGCACGGTGACTGACAACATGTATGGATAGTAGCCTAGAAGACCAGAGGGAAGAGTGACCCCTATCTGCCCTCCAACCCCACTTCCAGCAGCATCTGATCTCCCATCCAGGGACCGACCAGGACCAACCCTGCATAGCTTCAGAGGCAAGCCAGTAGTCAGATGTAGTGTGGTATGTTGTTGACAGTGGAAGGTAGCCTAGCAGTCAGAGCAGTGGACCAGTAACCGAAAGGTTGCTGGTTCGAATACTCGAGTCGACATGGTGAAAAATCTGCCAGTGCCCTTGAGCAAGGCACTTATCCCTAATTTGCTTCAGGGTCACCGTGCTACTATGTCTGACCCTGTAAAACAACACATTTCACTGCACCTATCTGGTGTATGTGACCAAATGTGTTCATTTAAAGTAATTTCCCTTTGTCATGTAACGTACCAACAGGATCTGGAGAGGCTGAGGGAGTCAATGAGGACGGTGGAAAAACAGAAGGAGCACCTCAATACACAGATGAAGTTGAAGCAGAACAAGACCGTCACCAACCCTGGGAGTTTTAACTTCAAAGCTCAGCAGGTGGGGATGTGGTGTGGTCGTTAAGAACTGAGGACCAATAGTGTGAGGAGCTGTTGTTGATGTATTTGTAGATGTTTACATAATCCGGACATTCTATTCTTCTCCTCAGGCTCCCCTCTCCCAGTCCTTCCGAGTGGATCCTCCCCTCCTCTCCCAGTCCTTCCGAGGGGATCCTCCCCTCCTCTCCCAGTCCTTCCGAGGGGATCCTCCCCTCCTCTCCCAGTCCTTCCGAGGGGATCCTCCCCTCCTCTCCCAGTCCTTCCGAGGGGATCCTCCCCTCCTCTCCCAGTCCTTCCGAGGGGATCCTCCCCTCCTCTCCCAGTCCTTCCGAGGGGATCCTCCCCTCCTCTCCCAGTCTTTCCGAGGGGATCCTTCCCTCTCCCAGTCTTTCCGAGGGGATCTTCCCCTCTCCCAGTCCTTCCGAGGGGATCCTCCCCTCCTCTCCCAGTCCTTCCGAGGGGACCTGACAGCTGATTGGATGAAGGGAAGAGAGGTGATCCAGATCCCCAAGGTCCTTGTCCCCCCCAGCCTCTCTGTAGCCACCAACATTTTCCTGGAGCAGCCCCCGGAGGTGAGCCACATAGGACGTAATAGGACAGTGCATTCAGAAAGTATTCAGACCCCCTGACTTCTTCCACATTTTTTTACGTTACAGCCTTTTTCTAAAATGGAATACATCGTTTTTCCCTCATCAATCTACACACATTACCCCATAATGACAATGCAAAAATAGGTTTTTAGCTAATTTTATAAAAAATTCAACTGAATTATCACATTTAAATACACATTTCCCTGAGTACAGGGTGTTGAGACCCAGTACTTTATTGGTACACCTGTATTTGTGGAGTTTCTCCCATTCTTCTCTGCAGATCCTCTCAAGCTCTGTCAGGTTGGATGGGGAGTGTCGCTACACAGCTAGTTTCAGGTCTCTCCAGAGATGTTTAATCGGGTTCAAGTCTGGGCTCTGTCTGGGCCACTCAAGGACATTCAGAGACTTGCCCGAACCCACTCTTGCATTGTTTTGGCTGTGTACTTAGGGTTCAGAGACTTGCCCGAACCCACTCTTGCATTGTTTTGGCTGTGTACTTAGGGTTCAGAGACTTGCCCGAACCCACTCTTGCATTGTTTTGGCTGTGTACTTAGGGTTCAGAGACTTGCCCGAACCCACTCTTGCATTGTTTTGGCTGTGTACTTAGGGTCGTTGTCCTGTTAACTTGTTATGGCTGCAATCCCGCTAACGGGATCGATGTGACAACTACCAGTGAAAATAGAGGGAGCCAAATTCAAACCACAGAAATCTCATAATTACAATTATTATTACACGTGTCTTATATCATTTTAAAGTTAATCTTGTTATTAATCCCACCAAAGTGTCCGATTTCAAATAGGCTTTTCAGCGAAAGCACTACAAACGATTATGTCAGCTCTCCACCAAACCACAATAAGCACAGCCATTTTCCAGCGAAATATAGCATTCACAAAAAGCAGAAATAGAGATAAAATTAATCACTAACCTTGAATTATCTGCATCAGATGACACTCATAGGACTTCATGTTACACAATACATGCATGTTTTGTTTGATAAAGTTCATATTTGTATAAAAAAAATTGGAGTTTACATTGGCGTATTAGGTTCACTAGTTACAAAAATATCAAGTGATTTTGCATAGCCACATCGTTTCAACAGAAATACTCATCATAAATGTAGATGATAATACAAGTTATACACATGGAATTATAGATATACCTCTCCTTAATGCAACCGCTGTGTCAGATTTCAAAAAAAGTTTACGGAAAAAGCACACCATGCAATAATCTGAGACGGAGCTCAGAACAGTAGCCAAATTAGCAGCGATGTTGGAGTCAACAGAAATCAGAAAATACATGATAAATGTTTCCTTACCTTTGATGAACTTCATCAGAATACAGTCCTAGGAATCTCAGGTCCACAATAAATGCTTGATTTGTTCGAAGATTTGTCCGTTATTTATGTCCAATTAGCTACTTTGGTTAGCGCGTTTGGTAAACATATCCAAAGTCACAAAGCGCGTCCACTATAACGTGATGAAATGTCCAAAAGTTCCGTAACAGTCAGTAGAAACATGTCAACCGATGTACTGAATCAATCTTTAGAATGTTGTTTACATAGATCTTGAATAACATTCCAACCGGAGAATTCGAATGACTTCAGATGACCGGTGGAACGCAGGTCCTTCCCCTGTGAACGCGCATGGTGAAAGCATGGTCAACTCGTGGCAGTGGTGACTATTTCCTGTCCCATTCAACCCCCCTTCACATTAGAGTCATCAGACATACATTTACATTTAAGTCATTTAGCAGACGCTCTTATCCAGAGCGACTTACAAATTGGTGCGTTCACCTTAAGACATCCAGTGGAACAGCCACTTTACAATAGTGCATCTAAATCTTTTAAGGGGGGGGGTGAGAAGGATTACTTTATCCTATCCTAGGTATTCCTGAAAGAGGTGGGGTTTCAGGTGTCTCCGGAAGGTGGTGATTGACTCCGCTGTCCTGGCGTCGTGAGGGAGTTTGTTCCACCAGACAAAGTTCTATTGACTGTTGACATCTAGTGGAAGGCGTAGGAAGTGAAAACTCATCCATATCTCGCTGTAATTTCAATGAGAGCTTGGTTGAAAATCTGCCACCCCCAGAAAAAATACAAACAGGAAGTGGAATTTCTCAGGTTTTTGCCTGCAATATGAGTTCTGTTATACTCAGACATAATTCAAACAGTTTTAGAAACGTCAGAGTGTTTTCTATCCAATACTAATAATAATATGCATATGTTAGCAACTGAGACTGAGGAGCTGGCCGTTTACAATGGGCACCTTTTCATCCAAGCTACTCAATACTGCCCCTGTAGCCATAAAAAGTTAAAATGTGAACCTTTGCCCAGTCTGAGGTCCTGAGAGCTCTGGAGCAGGTTTTCATCAAGGATCTCTGTTCAGCTTTCCCTTGATCCTGACTAGTCTCCCAGTACCTGCTGCTGAAAAACATCCCCACAGCATGATGCTGCCACCACCATGCTTCACCGTAGGGTTGGTGCCAGGTTTCCTCCTAAAGTTTAAGCTTGGTTTCATCAGACCAGAGAATCTTGTTTCCCATTGTATGAGAATCCTTTAGGTGGGCTGTGGGCTGTCATGTGCCTTTTACTCAGGAGTAGCTTCCGTCTGGCCACTCTACCATAAAGGCCTAATTGGTGGAGTGCTGCACATATGGTTTTCCTTCTGGAAGGTTCTCCCATCTCCGCAGAGGAATTCTGGAGCTCTGTCAGAGTGACCATCGGGACCAGGGCTTTTCTCCCCCGATTGCTTAGTTTGGCCCAGCGGCCAGCTCTAGGAAGAGTCTTGGCGGTTCCAAACTTCTTCCAATTAACGATGGAAGCCACTGTGTTCTTGGGGACCTTCAACAATTCCTTCGACCTCATGGCTTTGTTTTTACTCTGACATGCACCGTCAACTGTGGGACCTTATATAGATAGGTGTGTGCCTTTCTAAATCATGTCCAATCAATTGAATTTACCACATATGGATCCAATCAAGTTGTAGAATCATCTCAAGGATGATCAATGGAACAGGATGCATCTGAGCTCAATTTTTGAGTATCATAGTAAAGGTAGCAAAGGTACTTATGTAAATAAGGTATTTCAGTTTTTTATTTGTTATACATTTGCACAAATTTCTAAAAACCTGTTTTTGCTTTGTCATTATGGGTTATTGTGTGTAGATTGACGAGGGGAAAAAAATGATTGAATCCATTTTAGAATAAGGCTGTAACGTAACAAAACGTGGAAAAGGTTGAGGGGTCTGAATACTTTCCAAATGCACTGTACCGACCATGGTTTTCTAGAAATCCCAGTTAGAGGATTCCTGGAATCAGGAAATAGTACTTTGTCAAGTTACCAGTATTTTTCAACCCTAACCAACTACGTGAATGTGTGCTCACTTCCCAGTGTTTTTCTATTGTAACGTGTTGTTCAATAGTGTATTGATATTGTATATTTTGCATGCTGAATTTCCATGGAAATGGACAGTAATGTTCCCATTCGGTGCACTTGGTACAACACTCTTGCCAGTTAGATCTCCATAGCTGTGTGTTGTAACTCATTTTCCAGTAGTTCATTCACAGTTATATTCATAACTTTACATTATCGTATCTTAGGTGCCCCCTCGCAGGGAGAGCATCAGCCCCGGGCCCCCTAAACCGGAGTTCCCCATCCACCTGATCAGCACAACCAACCAGGTGGTTCACAAACCAGGGGCCGTGCAACAGCAGATACCCACCAAGCTGGCTGTCCTTGGTAACAAGGGCAAGGAGAAGAGCAGTAAGAAGAGGTCCCACCACAAGCGCAATCACAGCGCAGGTAAGAACTCGGCTCAGTAGAACACGGCTCAGTAGAACACGGCTCAGGTCAGAACACGGCTCAAGTCAGAACATGGCACAGGTCCGAGCACGGCGCAGGTCAGTGCACGGCGCAGGTCAGAACAGAACAGAACACGGCGCAGGTCAGAACAGAACAGAACACGGCGCAGGTCAGAACAGAACAGAACACGGCGCAGGTGAGAACAGAACAGAACACGGCGCAGGTGAGAACAGAACAGAACACGGCGCAGGTGAGAACAGAACAGAACACGGCGCAGGTCAGAACAGAACACGGCGCAGGTCAGAACAGAACAGAACACGGCGCAGGTCAGAACAGAACATGGCTCAGTAGAACACGGCGCAGGTCAGAACTGTACACGGCACTCCTATAATCTCAAACGTTCCGTTTATTAGTCATGTACTGATTCACTTGTTTTGAAGTCCTACTCTTTCCTCTTGACCTCAGCTGTGCTAGGGGAAATCATAACATTTACCCCATATTGATATTTTCTATGATCTGTTAAAGCAGTGGGCGTATATCTCCACCACAGGAGGCTTGTGGTAATGGCTGGAGTGGAATCACTGGAATGGTATCAAACACATGGTTTCTATGCATTTGATGCCATTCCATTTGCTCTGTTCCAGACATTATTATGAGCTGTCCTCCCCTCAGCATCCTCCACTGATCTCCATAGTTCTGATGCAGTGTTGTCTTTCCTCCTGCAGCGTCCATAGAAATGTCTCAGGTGGTGCCGATCAGAGTGACAGGAAATCAGAGTCTGAGAGGGAAGAAGACTGTGAGCCCACAGAGAAACTACCAATCAGGTAAGAGCCCTCACTGATACTACCAATCAGGTAAAACCCCTCACTGATGCTACCAATTAGGTAAGAGCCCTCACAGAAACTACATCAGGTAAAACCTGTTACTGATTCTACCAATCAGGTAAGAGCCCTCACTGATACTACCAATCAGGTAAAACCCGTTACTGATTCTACCAATCAGGTAAGAGCCCTCACTTATACTACCAATCAGGTAAAAACCCTCACTGATGCTACCAATCAGGTAAGAGCCCTCACTGATGCTACCAATCAGGTAAGAGCCCTCACTGATGCTACCAATCAGGTAAGAGCCCTCACTGATGCTACCAATCAGGTAAGAGCCCTCACTGATGCTACCAATCAGGTAAAACCCCTCACTGATGCTACCAATCAGGTAAGAGCCCTCACTGGACCTACCAATCATCTAAGACGAGAACCTTGGGAGTTCCAGATACATATTGTCGATTTTTACTGTTTTAACATCTCAGGAACTAAATTAACACACACAATAATTAAGTTAACCGTACTCTGTTATGCCTCTTCAGATGATTTCTTCAGTCCTCCAGAGCCCCTGTCCAGCGCTAAGCCCTCCCAGACCCTGTCGTCCAGCAGCAGCATGAGGACCAATAACCAGAGCCACGTCCCTCCACCCAAACCTCCACCTCCCCCTCCACCCTTCCCCAAAGACATAGCAAGCAAACCAACCAAGGAACACGTTATCTACCTGTAAGGACACAGGGCGACACCAAAACCCTATAAGCCAGGGCTCTGAAACTGGCGGCCCATGTACTAAAACCGGCCCACGAGTGATTTATATGTGGCCCGCCAAAGCTCTGTCCACAGTAAAGATTATAGATTTTTTTTTTTTACTGATTGGGCTTTCTAATTGCTGGTACTGTTCCTGTTGAATTTCCAAATTTCCAAAATTAATTTCTATTGTTTGGATGAGTGCTTGTCTCTAAACTCTCTCTGCACTCAAGTCTTTATGTTTTTAAGCCTTTTAAAGATGATTTAAATTCATGTTAGGAAGCTGGTTATTACTTTGAATTGTTTACAGGTCTGAGGTGCCAAGCACGTTACTTCAGAGCGCATTAGAAACTCTTTTAAATCTGATTTGACCTGTTCCTCGTTTTGTATTTCTTCATGTCATAGAATGTATGGAAGTAAATGTTCATTTAGCTGTGAGGTGTAAAACTGACCAGTTTACCAGACGCAGATTAAGTTTAGTCCAGGACTAAAAAAAGATTCTCAATTGAGATTCTCCCAGTTTAATTTTTTTTTTTTTTTTTTGTCCAAGACTAGGCTTAATCTGTGTCTGGGAAATGGGCCCTTATGGTATGGGAATTATGGTGTATTTTAACACTGTGAATAATAATGACTACTGTACTAAATTATGCCAATTCTACTGTGGTTTATGCCATTTTGTGATTTTTGTTATGAAGTTTACAGGAGAGGGTTTCATGACATTTTGTCAGCATTTCGTCAGACAGCTTCTCCACACCCATATCAACATGGATTGTTGTCAGTCAAGTTTTAGATTAGTTTTACGACAGGAAAGTTTGTGTGTGAGAGTGAAATGTTAGAACTATCGTATGTGTGTACTTTGAACAAGAGGCAAAGCGTTTTGCCAGATGGTTTTCTTCATTGTGTAACTGTCAAAAGGTTATGTTCTGGGAACCAAGGAACTTTTTGAACAATGTTCTATCGGGAAGATGTTCTGTTCTGTTCATGGTTACACAGTTTCCAGTGAACACAGTCTGGGAATAGAATTAGAACACGTATGACAAAACAATTGTTTTTACTGCTTCTAATTACGTCGGTATTATCTTCAAAATGGAATCTCCCTATAACACATGTTCTATTGTTTCTACTATGCTGTTGTTACTTATAACCTGGGTGATTCCAGCCCTGAATGCTGATTGGCTGATATAGCCGTGGTATATCACACTGTGTGCCACGGGTATGACGAAACATTTGTTTTTACTGCTCTAATTACGTCGGTAACCAGTTTATAATAGCAATAAGGCACCTCTGGGGTTTGTGGTATATTGCCAATATACCACGGCTAAGGGCTGTGTCCAGGTACTCCGCGTTGCGTCGTTCGTAAGAACAGCCCTTAGCCGTGGTATATTGGCCATATACCACACCTCCTCTGGCCTTATTGCTTAAATATATATATTTATATATATATATATATATATATATATATATATATATATATATATGGTCTGGACATTCTGCTGTGATGTTGATGTCCTGGTGAACTATTGCGGTTCCCATCCACAGCCGATGGGAGGAATAAAACATCATTCTGATGCCTGTAATCAGCCTCGCCTGTTTGTTTCTAGAAGGGCTCAGTCAAGTCAGGCCGGGATTCTATCCAATAGTTTCCTTTAAAATCTGCATTGGCGTAATCGGATTGAATCCCCGGCCTCAATGTCACCTCCGCATGACTCACTTCCTCCCATCCCATGTCCAGTCTGAAATAGCAGTGAACCAGAGCAAGGACAAAGCAGTTCTGTCGTCCCCCACCAGAATAGAACAGTGACCTGTAATAGTTAGTCGTGTATGTTTTGCCTCCAGTTCAGCCCCTCAATGGATGAATCCCAATTGTATTTCCTTGATTCCTTTCATCCTCTCGCTTCAAAACACTTGGATGAGGTCAGAGGTCAAAACCCCTCTGACCAGCAACCTCAGAATTATAGTCACCATTCTTCTGTTGCTAATATAAAACATTCAGTTGGTGGTATATGACCTGGCAGTAGCTTGAGTTCTGAATGGAGAGTCTGTCTGACTGGGAGAGTCACTCCAGGAGCCGGTGGAGACTTGATGCCCTGTCACTTCCTGGTTGCCTGGTCCTGGTTGCCAGGTCCTGGTTGCCAGGTCCTGGTTGCCAGGTCCTGGTTGCCAGGTCCTGGTTGCCTGGTCCTGGTTGCCTGGTCCTGGTTGCCTGGTCCTGCCCGTTAGCGCTGATAAAGTCTCCTCTGGCTCCCAGAGTGACTCTCCCAGTCAGACAGACTCTCCATTCAGAACTGATGATTCACACAGCACCTTGGCTCTCATCTCATCAGCAAGGCAGGCACACATTGTGGAGAGAAGGCTAGAGAGTCTGACTGCTGTGAGAGTGTAATTTGAGACGGGGCCAGAATGAAAAGGGTCATTCATATTCAGTTGCAGTACAACTCTTGCTACTGCCAGGTCATATACCACCAACTGAATGTTTTATATTAGCAACAGAAGAAGAATGGTGACTATATTTCTGAGGTTGGCAATGATGAAGCCATGTTGAGGATGAAATGAATTGTTTATTTATTTTGGCGTATTCCTCCTCAGATGTTTAAAAACCACCTGGTGACGTCATCAAATAACCCTGGTGAATATCTCATCTCATTGGCTGCAAAATAGTGTGCAGATGAATCTGACAAGGCACTCTCCCTGACCAACCAGCTTCTTCCGTCAAGACTCTTGACGACTTATCTCTAACCCCTATCCTTTGACCTCTAGCAGACTGTTAAAATAGTGGTGTTCCTCTGCTAATATGTTGGTGACACATGCCAGATCTTAGGTATAGGTATTTTATGCATCAGCTAACCGCATGTTATAGCAATCTGGTGCCCGACGGCACAGTCGATGACTGTTGGAGGAAATTATAGTTGAAATGATTAATAATGTATGCATTTCAATTAGAACCATTTATTCTAATACTATTATGTTATGGTATGAAATGTATGGGTTCTTGGTTAAGCTGTTACTGAAAATGTAAGGAAAACAAATTAATTGTCTGTACCTTGCGGGAGGTTTAAGGGAGAGGGATGATATATCTTTTCTGACAGATAAGAATGGTCCTTGATATTCCATTAGTGGAGGAGAAGATATATTTTAGACAGATTGGAATGTCTGGTTTATGAGGGGAGTAGAAGACATCTCCAGACCTGAAAACACTGTGCTATTGTGTGGATCGGAGAGAGTGAGAAACTGATGATGTCATTTCATGTCCTCTCTTTAAATGTAAGGTTCGTTGTATTTTTAGTTAGTACTCTCTTGAATTAAACACTGTTACCTGGCTTTTAAGACTGGTCTCGATCTACTTCATGCATAATTAATGAACTTACAAATCATTAATGAAATAGAAAGAGTGCGAATTTGGTTTTGGCTACAAAACAAAACAATGACGTGGCACGCAACCATTGGTTGATGCAGGGGAACACCACCTATATTTCCAGTACTGACCAGGTCCTTCCTGTGTTTATGGACTCGTGGCTGTGATGAAATGAACGGGAACAACAAAACTAAAATCTACTTTGTTTAGCTACGGAATATACAGTGGGGTCAGGAATTATTGGCACCCTTGATAAAGATTAGCAAAAAAGACTGTATAAAATAAATTATGCAAATACTGAGCTATGTTGTATGCTCAAACTATCCTGAACAAAAATATAAATGCAACATGTAACAATTTCAAAGATTTTACTCAGTTACAGTTCATATAAGGAAATCAGTCAAATTAAATGAATAAATGTGTCCCTAATCTATGGATTTCACCTGACTGGGTGGGGGTGCAGCCATGGGGTGGGCCTGTGCACACCCAATCAGAATGGCCCGCAAAAGGGCATAGGCCCCGCAAAAGAGCTTTATTACAGACAGAAATACTCCTCAGTTTCATCAGCTGTCCGGGTGTCTGGTCTCAGACGATCCCGCAGGTGAAGAAGCCGGATGTGGAGGTCCTGGGCTGGTGTGGTTACACGTAGTCTGTGGTTGTGTGGCCGGTTAGACGTACTGCAAATTCTCTGCAAATGACGGAGGCGGCTTATGGTAGAGAAATTAACATTCTTTGGCAATAGCTCTGGCGGACAGTCCTGCAGTCAGCATGCCAATTGCACGCTCCCTCAACTTTATCTGTGGCATCGCGTTGAGTGTCAGAACTGCACATTTTTCATGATTACTGATCAATTTCTTCATACATTTATAATTAGTAGGTTTTATGTTTTAACAAATATTTTTTATTTTGTACGTATGTATTGTATATCGTGGTGTGGTGTTCATATAAGCCTACATCTGCACACTGTTTTTTATTTCATTTGTTTTTTTGTATTTATCTCTTGTTTTCTTTGGTGCAAATTATTATTTTTGACTGGCCTTTTATTGTCCCCAGCACAAGGTGCACCCCTGTAATGATCGTGCTGTTTAATCAACATATTGATATGCCACACCTGTCGGGTGGATGGATTATCTTGGCAAAGGAAAAATGCTCACTAACAGGGATGTAAACAAATTTTGTGCACAACTTTTTTTGAGAAATAAGCATTTTGTGTGTATGAAATATTTCTGGTTTCTTTTATTTCAACTAATGAAACACGGGACCAACACTTTAAATATTGCGTTTTTATATATTTTTTTGTTTAGTATAGGTGCCGGTACTGTTTATATTTAGGTGCTGGAACTCAACAATACTTTTAACCTAATTTTTTATCAGAGGTTAAGGAACTGTTTATATTGAGGTGCAGGAACTGAAACAGTAGAAACATCTGAGGTGCCGGTATTCAGAGAGCTCCTGCCCAAGTCAAGCACAGGTTTGAGTCCCAAATGGACCCTGGTTCAAAAGTAGTGCACTATAAAGGAAACGGGGTGCCATTTGGGATGCACCCCAACAAATATTTAACAAATGTATTAAGTAAAAAAATATTTTAAAAAGTTACTGGAGAATTGAGACAATTGATTATAAGCTCAGCAAAAAAAAAGAAACGTCCCTTTTTCAGGACCCTGTCTTTCAAAGATCATTCATAAAACATCCAAATAACTTCAAATCTTCATTGTAAAGGGTTTACACACTGTTTCCCATGCTTGTTCAATGAACCGTAAACAATTAATGAACATGCACCTGTGGAACGGTCGTTAAGACACTAACAGGTTACAGACGGTAGGCAATTAAGGTCACAGTTATGAAAACTTAGGACACTAAAAGAGGCCTTTCTACTGACTGAAAAACACCAAAAGAAAGATGCCCAGGGTCCCTGCTCATCTGTGTGAACATGCCTTAGGCATGCTGCAAGGAGGCATGAGGACTGCAGATGTGGCCAGGGAAATAAATTGCAATGTCTGTACTGTGAGGTGAGACGTCTAAGACAGCGCTACAGGGAGACAGAACGGACAACTGATCGTCCTCGCAGTGGCCGACCACGTGTAACAACATCTGTACAGGATCGGTACATCCGAACATCACACCTGCGGGACAGGTACAGAATGGCAACAACAACTGCCCTAGTTACCCCAGGAACGCACAATCCCTCCATCAGTGCTCAGACTGTCCGCAATAGGCTGAGAGGCTGGACTGAGGGCTTGTAGGCCTGTTGTAAGGCAGGTCCTCACCAGACATCACCGGCAACAACGTTGCCTATAGGCACAAACCCACCGTCGCTGGACCAGACAGGACTGGCAAAAAGTGCTCTTCACTGACGAGTTGCGGTTTTGTCTCACCAGGGGTGATGGACGCATTTGTGTTTATCGTCGAAGGAATGAGCGTTACACCGAGGCCTGTACTCTGGAGCGGGATCGCTTTGGAGGTGGAGGGTCCATTGTGGTCTGTGGCGGTGTATCACAGCATCATCGGACTGAGCTTGTTGTCATTGCAGGCAATCTCAACGCTGTGCGTTACAGGGAAGACATCCTCCTCCCTCATATGGTACCCTCCCTGCAGGTTCATCCTGACATGACCTTCCAGCATGACAATACCACCAGCCATACCGCTCGTTCTGTGCGTGATTTCCTCAAAGACAGGAATGCCAGCGAAGAGCCCGGATCTCATTCCCATTGAGCACGTTTGGGACCTGTTGGATCGGAGGGTGAGTGCTAGGGCCATTCCCCCCAGACATGTCCGGGAACTTGCAGGTGCCTTGGTGGAAAAGTGGAGAAACATCTCACAGGAAGAACTGGCAAATCTGGTGCAGTCCTTGAGGAGATGCACTGCAGTACTTAATTCTGTTGGTGGCCACACCAGATACAGACTGTTACTTTTGATTTTGACCCCCCCCCCCCCTTGTTCAGGGACACATTATTCAATTTCTATTAATCACATGTCTGTGGAACTTGTTCAGTTTGTCTCAGTTGTTGAATCTTGTTATGGTCATACAAATATTTACACATGTTAAGTTTGCTGAAAATAAACACAGTTGACAATGAGAGGACGTTTTTTTTTTTTGCTGAGTTTATTATCATGAGACAACCCCCAAACAACATAAAGTATCACTTATCAGTTTAAGAAACATAATCAACTAACACATGAATACAGAACTCTGTCTTCATAAAGCACTATGCACAGAGACATTCCAATTGTAACCATGGACACCAGTAAGGCCAAAACCCATTAAGACAATATGAATTATATAACCAAAATTGGCCGCTCTACATTAGGTCTCCTTATAACCCATGTGTTCACATGGTAGCTACATACCAGTAAGTAGTTAGTGTAATTAGTTACAACTTTAAAAACTCTTAAACATGTTTAAGTACTATTTGAACCTAGCTGCCTACAATGTAATTACACCTATATACTACTGTATGTATCTACCACATAAATACATGGGTTTTACACCTAATGGAAAATGGGACCACAAAATCTACTAGAGAAACGGCGTGGACAACATTAACTGTTGCACCCTTAGTATTATATAAAGACAGTGTGTAAGCTACTATATAAACCACACACTATTGTTGACAGCCTGGTTTAAACCAAACCCATAGCATGCAAAAACAATAAAAAGGTCAAAAGGTCAGATTTAAACCAAATCAAAAAAACTATTGGAGAAGGTTTCCCGGGCACGGATTAAGCCTTATCCAGGATTTATAACAATTTACAAGGAGATTCTCCATTAAGCTTTTTTTTTAGTTCACTAGGAAACCGCCCTTTGACCCCCTGCCCTTTGACCCCCCAAATCGATAATTATTCTATACCGTTTAGGTCGTTGAGAATCCATGATAGCACCACATGATATAGGGTATGTAGTACGGTAGATACTTCATCTGTCATAAACATAGAGACAAGCCGTAGTGTGGTTCTTCTTCTTCAAGGTACTTAATAAAGGAGATGGGGAACAAGCTAACCGACAGAGCTTCTGATGGTTGGACTGCAAACACATTGACCTTCTAGTTGTGGAGATTGTTGACTGCTATTTTGCATAGGACTGGTGGGATAAATGATGAACTGGAGGACAGGAGAGTTTGGAGACAAAACGTCTATTTTATGTGACAGGATGATAAAACTCATGAGAGGGGCGTTAAGTCAGCGTAGGTCGCAGTCGGGGCTGTGTATGTTGTGCTCTTTGACCTGGGTCTACAGCGCATCATCCAGGACTCTCAGCCAGTGCTGACCCTGCTGACCCCAGGACTCTCAGCCAGTGCTGACCCTGCTGACCCCAGGACTCTCAGCCAGTGCTGACCCCTGCTGACCCCAAGGTGTTTCACACGTTACAGAACTGCCACTGTAGGTTGAGTGCCCTCCCTCTCTCACGTCTGTCCTTTTCTTACCCCTTTTCACACCAAGTGCACTGAAATGTTTATCATTTGTTTAAGAACTTATAGTGTTCCATTGAGATCCTATGTGTCAAAAATAAAATGAAATGAATAAGAAATTGGCATCCTAGAAGTCCTTTACTCTGATTTGCTGGCCTCTTTCTCTGGAAGGGGAGTGTCCTCACTCTGATTGGTTGCATCAGGACCTTGTGGCTCAGGATTGGTGAGGGGGTCATCTGTGGGTGGTCCTGGGGTTTGCATACAGTTGATTGGTTGCAGAACTATGGGAGGCTGAGAGGGATATACAGAGTGGAGACATCAGACCACTGTGGAGCAAGTCTGGGAGACAGACTATTGCCAACAATAGGCACACAGATAAGATTGTTTATGCAGGATGACAACAAAATATACAGCCATTCCTCTCAACAAGTGGATCAATCGGCTTGATGGTTTTTCTACCATGAGGTTGTTGTCCTTCACTAGAATCACCACTGACTGGAGGAGTGTGTTAGCCAGCCTGGTAGACCGTTAGCAGAGGTATGGCTGTACATTGAGCTTGAAAACACCTCAGATAAAACTGGTGCCCTGGGTTGGCCTTATAGCACAAACATATTTGGGGACCAGGCTACCTCAGACACACAGTGGGGAAAAGCATTCTCAGGAAGGAAAGTTGCTTCAGAGCACCTCGTTTCACACCACATTCAAACCCAGTAGCTTATAGAAGCATCTTCACAATTTGCAGTTCAGAGAAAATGGGTGAGAGACAGTTCAGAACACTCCCCTTGTCATCGCCAGATACAATTCATGTTGTCAATGTGTGAATTCATCACGACTCTACCTACCAATAGTGTTTAATGACCCTCAAAGTATCTATTCTAACACCACAGGACAATCTATTAAGACAATATGACACTTATCTAGGAGCAGAGGAATACAATGGGAGAATCCAGGCGGGTGGCAGACACAGACCCTGGAGCCCTCAGCAGCAAAGCAGAGAACCCACAGTAAAATGACAGTAGAGGACAGGAAGGGGCGGAGCACAGCAGGGGGAACAGCAAACAGAAACAGCATGTTGGAATGCGATTTATATCTAGTTTGTTTTCGGGGTTACGGTACTCAACTTTAAATTCTAGGTTTACTTTGTGGTACAAAACACTAGAAATGTTTCTTTCCGTAGAAGAAGAAGGCACTCAAATCAAACTGGTAATCACCACAAATCCACTTCCTGTCCAGAATAATGGCAGCTCTTTGCGCCACAGCGCCACCGCCAGGCTGGAGAGGAGGGTGCAAGGCACCAGGTATAACAGGGCCGGCTGACCCATCTGCATCAGGGCCAGAGCTACGAAGGTGATGAGCAGCCCGATACCATAACCTTCATGGGGGAGAGAGAGGAGGGAGAGGAGAGTGGGTGGAGGGGGAGAGAGAGGAGTGTGGGTGGAGGGGGAGAGAGAGGAGGGAGAGGAGAGTGGGTGGAGGGGAAGAGAGAGGAGTGTGGGTGGAGGGGGAGGGAGAGGAGAGTGGGTGGAGGGGAAGAGAGGAGTGTGGGTGGGAGGGGAGGGAGAGGAGTGTGGGTGGAGGGGAAGAGAGGAGGGAGAGGAGAGTGTGTGGAGGGGGAGAGAGAGGAGTGAGAGGAGAGTGGGTGGAGGGGGGCGAGAGAGGAGGGAGAGGAGAGTGGGTGGAGGGGGAGAGAGAGGAGGGAGAGGAGAGGAGAGTGGGTGGAGGGGGAGAGAGAGGAGGGAGAGGAGAGTGGGTGGAGGGGAAGAGAGAGGAGTGTGGGTGGAGGGGGAGGGAGAGGAGAGTGGGTGGAGGGGAAGAGAGAGGAGTGTGGGTGGAGGGGGAGGGAGAGGAGAGTGGGTGGAGGGGAAGAGAGAGGAGTGTGGGTGGAGGGGAGAGAGAGAGGAGGGAGAGGAGTGGGTGGAGGGGGAGAGAGGAGTGTGGGTGGAGGGGAGAGAGGAGTGTGGGTGGAGGGGAGAGAGAGAGGAGGGAGAGGAGTGGGTGGTGTGGGTGGAGGGGGAGAGAGAGGAGGGGGAGGAGAGTGGGTAGAGGGGTAGAGAGAGGAGGGAGAGGAGAGGAGAGTGGGTGGAGGGGGAGAGAGAGGAGGGAGAGGAGAGTGGGTGGAGGGGGAGGAGAGTGGGTAGAGGGGTAGAGGAGAGTGGGTGGAGGGGGAGAGGAGAGTGGTTAGAGAGAGGAGGGAGAGGAGAGTGGGTGGAGGGAGAGGAGAGTGGGTGGAGGGGGAGGGAGAGGAGAGGAGGGGGGGGGGGAATGAAGCAGGTATGTTACTGCTTGTTTGGAACAAATACTAGTTGTTATAAAAGACTCTACACACAAATGACGTTTTTGACTATCAAAAAGACAATGTGTCGCTCTTACCGATAGTGCAGGCCAGGAAATAGAACCGTGAGGACTGCATTAGGATGTCAAACCTGTGACAGTAGGCTATCAGCAGACCTGAGAAAGAAAGAACATGCTCAACAGGGACGAGTACAGATATCTCGCCACAGAAAGATACGATAACAAGAGTTAGATATTGTACGACAACAAGAGGTAGATATTATACGATAACAAGAGGTAGATATTATACGACAACAAGAGGTAGATATTATACGACAACAAGAGGTAGATATTATACGACAACAAGAGGTAGATATTATACGACAACAAGAGGTAGATATTATACGACAACAAGAGGTAGATATTATACGACAACAAGAGGTAGATATTATACGACAACAAGAGGTAGATATTATACGACAACAAGAGGTAGATATTATACGATAACAAGATGTAGATATTATACGACAACAAGAGGTAGATATTATACGACAACAAGAGGTAGATATTATACGACAACAAGAGGTAGATATTATACGACAACAAGAGGTAGATATTATACGACAACAAGAGGTAGATATTATACGACAACAAGAGTTAGATATTATACGATAACAAGTTAGATATTATACGACAACAAGAGGTAGATATTATACGACAACAAGAGGTAGATATTGTACGATAACAAGAGTTAGATATTGTACGATAACAAGAGGTAGATATTATACGATAACAAGAGTTAGATATTGTACGATAACAAGAGGTAGATATTATACGACAACAAGAGGTAGATATTATACGACAACAAGAGTTAGATATTGTACGATAACAAGAGGTAGATATTATACGACAACAAGAGGTAGATATTATACGACAACAAGAGTTAGATATTGTACGATAACAAGAGGTAGATGTTATACGACAACAAGAGGTAGATATTATACGACAACAAGAGGTAGATATTATACGACAACAAGAGTTAGATATTGTACGATAACAAGAGTTAGATATTGTACGATAACAAGAGTTAGATATTGTATGATAACAAGAGTTAGATATTGTACGATAACAAGAGTTAGATATTGTACGATAACAAGAGGTAGATATTGTACGATAACAAGAGTTAGATATTGTACGATAACAAGAGTTAGATATTGTACGATAACAGGAGCAGAGTACAGTACAGTAGGAGACTACAGGAGTTTTGTACAGTAGTGGAGTACACAGTACAGTAGTAAAATACAGTCCAGTAGTAGACTATAGTACAGTAGTAGAGTACAGTAGTAGACTATATTACAGTAGTAGACTATATTACAGTAGTAGACTATTGTACAGTAGTAGAGTACAGTAGTAGACTATATTACAGTAGTACACTATAGTACAGTAGTAGAGTACAGTAGTAGACTATAGTACAGTAGTAGACTATAGTACAGTAGTAGAGTACAGTAGTAGACTATAGTACAGTAGTAGAGTAAAGTAGTAGAGTACAGTAGTAGAGTATAGTAGTAGAGTACAGTAGTAGACTATAGTACAGTAGTCGAGTACAGTAGTAGACTATAGTATAGTAGTAGAGTACAATAGTAGAGTACAGTAGTAGACTATAGTACAGCAGTAGAGTACAGTAGTAGAGTACAGTACAGTAGTAGGGTACAGTAGTAGACTATAGTACAGTAGTACACTATAGTACAGTAGTAGAGTATAGTAGTCGACTATAGTACAGTACTAGAGTACAGTAGTAGACTATAGTACAGTAGTAGAGTATAGTACAGTAGTAGAGTACAGTAGTAGACTATAGTACAGTTGTAGACTATAATACAGTTGTAGACTCTAGTACAGCAGTAGAGTACAGTAGTAGACTCTAGTACAGTAGTAGAATAAAGTACAGTAGTAGACTATAGTACAGTAGTAGACTATGGTACAGTAGACTACAGTAGTAGAATACAGTACAGTAGTAGACTATAGTACAGTCTTAGACTATAGTACAGTCGTAGACTACAGTACAGTAGTAAAATACAGTACAGTAGTAGAATACAGTACAGTAGTAGACTATAGTATAGTCGTAGACTATAGTACAGTAGTAGACTATAGTACAGTAGTAGACTACAGTACAGTAGTAAAATACAGTACAGTAGTAGACTATAGTACAGTAGTAGACTATAGTACAGTAGTAGATTACAGTACAGTAGTAGACTATAGTACAGTAGTAGACTACAGTACAGTAGTAGACTACAGTACAGTAGTATAGTAGAGTAGTAGACTATAGTACAGTCGTAGACTACAGTACAGTAGTAGAATACAGTACAGTAGTAGACTACAGTACAATAGTAGACTATAGTACAGTAGTAGACTATAGTACAGTCGTAGACTACAGTACAGTAGTAGAATACAGTACAGTAGTAGAATACAGTACAGTAGTAGACTATAGTACAGTCTAAGACTACAGTACAGTAGTAAAATACAGTATAGTAGTAGACTATAGTAGAGTAGTAGACTATAGTACAGTAGTAGACTATAGTACAGTAGTAGAATACAGTACAGTAGTAGACTACAGTACAATAGTAGACTACAGTACAATAGTAGACTACAGTACAGTAGTAGACTACAGTACAGTAGTAGAATACAGTACAGTAGTAGACTACAGTACAGTAGTAGAATACAGTACAGTAGTAGACTATAGTACAGTAGTATAGTACAGTAGTAGACTATAGTACAGTAGTATAGTACAGTAGTAGACTATAGTACAGTAGTAGACTATAGTACAGTAGTATAGTAGAGTAGTAGACTATAGTACAGTAGTAGACTATAGTACAGTAGTATAGTAGAGTAGTAGACTATAGTACAATAGTAGACTATAGTACAGTAGTAGACTACAGTACAGTAGTAGACTACAGTACAGTAGTAGACTATAGTACAGTAGTATAGTAGAGTAGTAGACTATACTAGAGTAGTAGACTACAGTACAATAGTAGACTATAGTACAGTAGTAGAATACAGTACAGTCGTAGACTACAGTACAGTAGTAGACTATAGTACAGTAGTAGACTATAGTACAGTAGTATAGTAGAGTAGTAGACTATAGTACAGTAGTAGAGTATAGTACAGTAGTAGAGTACAGTAGTAGACTAGAGTACAGTAGTAGAGTACAGTAGTAGACTAGAGTACAGTAGTAGAGTACAGTAGTAGAGTACAGTTGTAGACTATAATACAGTTGTAGACTATAGTACAGTAGTAGACTCTAGTACAGTAGTAGAATAAAGTACAGTAGTAGACTATAGTACAGTAGTAGAATAAAGTACAGTAGTAGACTATAGTACAGTAGTAGACTATAGTACAGTAGTATAGTAGAGTAGTATTGCCTGGTAATAAGATGTCGCTGACTATAGTACAGTAGTAGACTATAGTACAGTTGTAGACTATAGTACAGTAGTAGACTATAGTACAGTTGTAGACTATAGTACAGTAGTAGACTATAGTACAGTCGTAGACTACAGTACAGTAGTAAAATACAGTACAGTAGTAGACTACAGTACAGTAGTAGACTACAGTACAGTAGTAGACTACAGTACAGTAGTAAAATACAGTACAGTCGTAGACTACAGTACAGTAGTAGACTATAGTACAGTAGTAGACTACAGTACAGTAGTAAAATACAGTACAGTAGTAGACTATAGTACAGTCTAAGACTACAGTACAGTAGTAAAATACAGTATAGTAGTAGACTATAGTAGAGTAGTAGACTATAGTACAGTAGTAGATTACAGTACAGTAGTATAGTAGAGTAGTAGACTATAGTACAGTAGTAGACTATAGTACAGTCGTAGACTACAGTACAGTAGTAGAATACAGTACAGTCGTAGACTACAGTATAGTAGTAGACTACAGTACAGTAGTAGAATACAGTACAGTAGTAGACTACAGTACAGTAGTATAGTAGAGTAGTAGACTATAGTACAGTAGTAGACTATAGTACAGTAGTAGACTACAGTACAGTACTATAGTAGAGTAGTAGACTATAGTACAGTAGTAGACTATAGTACAGTAGTATAGTAGAGTAGTAGACTATAGTACAGTAGTAGACTATAGTACAGTAGTATAGTAGAGTAGTAGACTATACTAGAGTAGTAGACTATAGTACAATAGTAGACTATAGTACAGTAGTAGACTACAGTACAGTAGTAGACTATAGTACAGTCGTAGACTACAGTACAGTAGTAGACTATAGTACAGTCGTAGACTACAGTACAGTAGTAGAATACAGTACAGTAGTAGACTACAGTACAGTAGTAGACTACAGTACAGTAGTATAGTAGAGTAGTAGACTATAGTACAGTAGTAGACTATAGTACAGTAGTAGAGTACAGTAGTAGACTAGAGTACAGTAGTAGACTATAGTACAGTAGTAGACTATAGAACAGTTGTAGACTATAATACAGTTGTAGACTATAGTACAGCAGTAGAGTACAGTAGTAGAATAAAGTACAGTAGTAGACTATAGTACAGTAGTAGACTATAGTACAGTAGTATAGTAGAGTAGTATTGCCTGGTAATAAGATGTCGCCAACTATAGTACAGTTGTAGACTATAGTACAGTAGTAGACTATAGTACAGTAGTAGACTACAGTAGTAGAATACAGTACAGTAGTAGACTACAGTACAGTAGTAGACTATAGTAGTCGTAGACTACAGTACAGTAGTAAAACACAGTACAGTAGTAGACTACAGTACAGTCGTAGACTACAGTACAGTAGTAGAATACAGTACAGTAGTAGACTACAGTACAGTAGTAGACTATAGTACAGTAGTAGACTATAGTACAGTCGTAGACTACAGTACAGTAGTAAAATACAGTACAGTAGTAGAATACAGTAAAGTAGTAGACTATAGTACAGTAGTAGAGTATAGTACAGTAGTAGACTATAGTACAGTAGTAGACTATAGTACAGTCTTAGACTACAGTACAGTAGTAAAATACAGTATAGTAGTAGACTATAGTAGAGTAGTAGACTATAGTACAGTAGTAGATTACAGTACAGTAGTATAGTAGAGTAGTAGACTATAGTACAGTAGTAGACTATAGTACAGTAGTATTGTAGAGTAGTAGACTATAGTACAGTAGTAGACTATAGTACAGTAGTATAGTAGAGTAGTAGACTATAGTAGAGTAGTAGACTATAGTACAATAGTAGACTATAGTACAGTAGTAGACTATAGTACAGTAGTATAGTACAGTAGTAGACTATAGTACAGTAGTAAAATACAGTACAGTAGTATAGTAGAGTCGTATTACCTGGGACTAAGATGTCTCCAAATCCCAGCAGAGAAAAGGGCCTGTCACACAGAGCCAGAGGGGAGGAGTTGAGGCGGGGCACTTTGAGCACCATAGGAAGCTGGAGGAAGGCCAGCAAGGACAGGGAGCATCCTTTATTAGTTACATTATCACAGCCTTCTACTGTTACATCACTTCAAGAGAACGAACAACTGTCATAATGAGACCAAATCAAATCGATGCCTACTGTACCTTTTCATGTGTGGAGGAGTCAGAGGGCCCCGCCGCCACCTCCACCATAATACTATGGCCACTCTGAGGAGACAAACACAGGACAACAACATGGTAGTGGCTTAATGCAGGGTTTCCCAAACTTGGTCCCGGAGCCCCACTAGGTGCACGTGTTGTTTTTTGCCCTAGCACTACACAGCCGATTCAAATAAACAAAAGCTTGATGATGAGTTGGTTATTTGAATCATCTGTGTAGTACTCGGGCAACAACAAAAAACCTACATGTTCACCCAAGGACTGAGTTTGGGAAACACTGATAATGTAGTCCATTTATCTAGCCAGTTAGTTACTGCTTCATGTATAGAACATACAGTGCGTTCAGAAAGTATTCACACCCTTTTGTTATAGCAAGCCTAAATAAATAAGTTCAGGAGTAAAAAAGTGCTTTACAAGTCACATAATAAGTTGCTTGGACTCACTCTGTGTCCAATAATAGTGTTTAACATGATTTTTGAATGACTAACTAATCTCTGTACTCCACACATACAGTTATCTGTAAGGTCCCTCAGTCGAGCAGTGAATTTCAAAGACATATTCAAGCACAATAACCAGGGAGGTTTTCCAATACCTCGCAAAGAAGGGCACCTATTGATAAGATGGCTAAAAATAAATTGACATTGAATATCCCTTCGAGCATGGTGAAGTTATTAATCATCTATACAACCCAGTCACGACAAAGATAAAGGCATCCTTCCTAACTCAGTTGCCGAAGAGGAAGGAAACCACTCAGGGATTTCATCATAAGGCCAATGGTGACTTTAAAACCGTTTCAGAGTTTATTGGCTGTGATATGAGAAAACTGAGGATGGATCAACAACATTGTAGTTACTCCACAATACTGTATAGCACCGCCTGTGTCTTATCTTTTTTCACTAATTCAGATCAGCTTTTTGCCAATAATTGGTGAAAATATCAGAAATTTGTCCTGTAACAAAAAGCGCTTTAGGATTAAATAGGTATCAATATTTCCTATTCAAAAGGAGGGGCTCCACTGTGACGTACCTTGGTGAAGAGAGGAGTAATAAAAACAAAGAAAACATCGTAGACAAACAGGGTCACCAGCAGCATGGTGCAGGCCTGGAGCAGAACACATGGAAGAACAAGAAGACATTAATACGACTTCTCCAGCTTATGGATGTTGTTCAACGAGGTTAGATACAGAGGTCACTGCATGTCATAGGGGGTCGGGGAAAAAAACTCTTGGTCATTAAACACGCACATGCATGATCATCAGTACAACTCCTGGCCCTACGTAGTTAATGTGGTCGGTAACACTTTAAAATGACAGACAAATCCACTGACTTGAATGGGATAGTCCAGTTCTAGTGATTCTACTTTTATTATAGAATCATTTAGTTAGTGCTTGCAATTCGTCCTATTTCACACATGTACAAGTGTGTACTAATACGCCTGTGTGAATTGGAAATGTTTTTGTTGTGTTTGTAAATATCACAACTTGGAGAGTGGGGTCACAGCCAGGAACTGCCATTATCAATGGAGATCCAGGAGCAATTAGGGATAAGTGCCTTGCTCAAGAGCACATAAAGATTTTTTTTCTACCTTGTCGGCTCTGGGATTCGAACAAGCGAGATTTTGGTTGCCGGCCCACCGCTCGGCTACCTTCCGCCCTGTTACGCTATAATCCATCTACGTGTATCGATTGAATTACAGTTGAGGTCGGAAGTTTACATACACTAAGTTGACTGTGCCTTTAAACAGCTTTGGAAATTCCAGAAAAGTATGTTATGGCATTAGAAGCTTCTGATAGGCTAATTGACATAATTTGAGTCAATTGGAGGTGTACCTGTGGATGTATTTCAAGGCCTACCTTCAAGGCCTAAACTTAGTTCCTTTTCGCTTGACATCATGAGAAAATCAAAAGAAATCAGACAAGACCTCAGAAAAGACCATCCACAAGTCTGGTTCATCCTTGGGAGCAATTTCCAAATGCCTGAAGGTACCACGTTCCTCTGTACAAACAATAGTACGCAAGTATAAACACCATGGGACCACGCAGCCGTCATACCGCTCAGGAAGGAGATGCATTCTGACTCCTAGAGATGAGCATACTTTGGTGCGAAAAGTGAAAATCAATCCCAGAGCAACAGCAAAGGACCTTGTGAAAATGCTGGAGGAAACAGGTACAAAAGTATCTATATCCACAGTAAAACGAGTCCTATATTAACATAACCTGAAAGGCCGCTCAGCAAGGAAGAAGCCACTGCTCCAAAACCGCCATAAAAAAGCCAGACTACGGTTTGCAACTGCACATGGGGACAAAGATCGTACTTTTTGGAGAAATGTCCTCTGGTCTGATGAAACAAAAATAGAACTGCTTGGCCATAATGACCATCGTTATGTCTGGAGGAAAACGGGGGAGGCTTGCAAGCGGAAGAACACCATCCCAACTGTGAAGCACAGGGGTGGCAGCATCATGTTGTGGGGTGCTTTTCTGCAGGAGGGACTGGTGCACTTCACAAAATAGATGGCATCATGAGGTAGGAAAATTATGTGGATATATTGAAGCAACATCTCAAGACATCAGTCAGGAAGTTAAAGCTTGGTCACAAATGGGTCTTCCAAATGGACAATGACCCCAAGCATACTTCCAAAGTTGTGGCAAAATGGCTTAAGGACAACCAAGTCAAGGTATTGGAGTGGCCACCACAAAGCCCTGACCTCAATCCTATAGAAAATGTGTGGGCAGAATTGAAAAAGCGTGAACGAGCAAGGAGACCTACAAACCTGACTCAGTTACACCAGCTCTGTCAGGAGGAATGGGCCAAAATTCAACCAACTTATTTTGGGAATCTTGTGGAAGGCTACCAGAAACGTTTGATCCAAGTTAAACAATTTAAAGGCAATGCTACCAAATACTAATTGAGTGTATGTAAACTTCTGACCCACTGAGAATGTGATAAAAGAAATCATTCTCTTTACTATTATTCTGACATTTCACATTCTTAAAATAAAGTTGTGATCCTGACTGACCTAAGACAGTGAATTTTTACTAAGATTTGTGAAAAACTGAGTTTGCATATGTATTTGGCTAAAGTGTATGTAAACTTTAGACTTCAACTGTACATATAGAATCATACTGACTATACAATTATAGGATCTCTATACTGGTGGGCTCCCGCACTGCATCTCAGTGCTAGAGGCGTCATTACAGACAACCTGATTCGAATCCAGGCTCTATCACAACCGGCTGTGATTGGGAGTCCCATATAGAGGTACACAATTGGCCCAGCGTCGTCCGGGTTTGGCAGGTGTAGGCTGTCATTGTACATAAGAATTTGTTTTATAACTGACTTGCCTAGTTAAATAAAATACAAATGAGGCGAATAGGCCTGGCATTAAAACGGTGTATGCACCTTAAACGTGGGCAGTCTGATAGTCTTGAGCATGTAGAGACAGAAGGCTATGCCCAGGGCGTCTTGTAACACCCACGCCCACCTAGGAGAGGACACAGCAGATGGCAGGAACAACAGTTAGCCAGCACAAACAAAACACCTCAAGTAGCAATGCAAATATCACAGTACAGCTATATGGACACTGGTACTTTTTAATGGTGAGTTTACAAAACACAGATTTGAAACTTGTATCTCATTATGTTGAAATAAGTATAGCCAGTTGTAAGTGTAATGGCTTAGCAGATAATAAGAAAAGACGATCAGTATTTACCTGACTAAAAGAGAAGGAATATATCTATTGTTTACAGGAAACTCATTCAGCAATGTTAGATGAAGCTGTGTGGAAAAAGGCCTGGGAGTGAAATATACTTCTCCCAATGGGCAAAGAAATTTAAAAAGGGGTGATATTAATTAACAGTAATTTTGATCTGAATGCAAATTGTCCAAACAGATCCTCAAGGTAGATGGATGATTTTAAATAGGTTATTTGACCATAAACAGACATGGCTCATTAACCTATACAGTCCGAATAATGAAGATCCACACTTCTTTGAAAATATATATATTCTGTTAAAGGTCCCCAAAGCCCACACATCCCTGGGTCGCTTGTCTTTTCAGTTCGCTTGCAGCTAGTGACTGGAACGAGCTACAACTAACACATCTCTTCATTCAAAGGCTCAATCATGGACACTCTTACTGACAGTTGTGGCTGCTTTCTGTGAGGTATTGTTGTCTCTACCTTCTTGCTCTTTGTGTTGTTGTCTGTGCCCAATAATGTTTGTACCATGTTTTATGCTGCTACCATGTTGTGATGCTACCATGCTGTGTTGTCATGTGTTGCTGCTTTGCTATGTTGTTGTCTTAGGTCTGTCTTTATGTAGTGTTGTCTCTCTTGTCATGATGTGTGTTTTGTCCTATATATATATATTTTATTACTTTTGTTTGTATTTTTAATCCCCCGTCCCCCGTAGGAGGCCTTTTGCCTTTTGGTAGGCCGTCATTGTAAATAAGAATTGGTTCTTAACTGACTTGCCTAGTTAAATAAAAGGTTAAATAAAATAAAAATTAAAAATAAAATAAATTATTATGGTGGGAGATTATAATATAGTTTTAAATATCTCTATGGACCGTAAAGGAAATCACACTACATCCTATCAACCTCATGCACTTAAGGAAATCACACTACATCCTATCAACCTCATGCACTTAAGGAAATCACACTACATCCTATCAACCTCATGCACTTAAGGAAATCACACTACATCCTATCAACCTCATGCACTTAAGGAAATCACATCCTATCAACATCCTAAGGAAATCAACCTCATCAACTTAAGGAAATCACACGACATCCTATCAACCTCATGCACTTAAGGAAATCACACTACATCCTATCAACCTCATGCACTTAAGGAAATCACACTACATCCTATCAACCTCATGCACTTAAGGAAATCACACTACATCCTATCAACCTCATGCACTTAAGGAAATCACACTACATCCTATCAACCTCATGCACTTAAGGAAATCACACTACATCCTATCAACCTCATGCACTTAAGGAAATCACACTACATCCTATCAACCTCATGCACTTAAGGAAATCACACGACATCCTATCAACCTCATGCACTTAAGGAAATCACACGACATCCTATCAACCTCATCCTATCAATCCTCATGCACTTAAGGAAATCACACTACATCCTATCAACCTCATGCACTTAAGGAAATCACACTACATCCTATCAACCTCATGCACTTAAGGAAATCACACGACATCCTATCAACCTCATGCACTTAAGGAAATCACACTACATCCTATCAACCTCATGCACTTAAGGAAATCACACTACATCCTATCAACCTCATGCTCTTAAGGAAATCACAAATGTCATGGATATATTAGAACTAGTGGATACATGGAGGTTAAATATCCTGACCTAGTGAGATATACATGGAGGAGGTTTAGTATCCTGACCTAGTGAGATATACATGGAGGAGGTTTAATATCCTGACCTAGTGAGATATACATGGAGGAGGTTTAATATCCTGACCTAGTGAGATATACATGGAGGAGGTTTAATATCCTGACCTAGTGAGATATACATGGAGGAGGTTTAGTATCCTGACCTAGTGAGATATACATGGAGGAGGTTTAATATCCTGACCTAGTGAGATATACATGGAGGAGGTTTAGTATCCTGACCTAGTGAGATATACATGGAGGAGGTTTAATATCCTGACCTAGTGAGATATACATGGAGGAGGTTTAGTATCCTGACCTAGTGAGATATACATGGAGGAGGTTTAATATCCTGACCTAGTGAGATATACATGGAGGAGGTTTAGTATCCTGACCTAGTGAGATATACATGGAGGAGGTTTAATATCCTGACCTAGTGAGATATACATGGAGGAGGTTTAATATCCTGACCTAGTGAGATATACATGGAGGAGGTTTAATATCCTGACCTAGTGAGATATACATGGAGGAGGTTTAGTATCCTGACCTAGTGAGATATACATGGAGGAGGTTTAATATCCTGACCTAGTGAGATATACATGGAGGAGGTTTAGTATCCTGACCTAGTGAGATATACATGGAGGAGGTTTAATATCCTGACCTAGTGAGATATACATGGAGGAGGTTTAGTATCCTGACCTAGTGAGATATACATGGCGGAGGCACACCTGTACACCTGTATTTAGCGAGTTTCTCACATTCATCTCAGAAGATCCTCTCAAGCTCTGTCAGGTTGGAAGAGGGGAGTTGCTGCACAGCTATTTTCAGGTCTCTCCAGAGGTGTTAAATTGGGTTCAAGTCTGGCTGGGCCACTCAAGGATATTCAGAGACTTGTCCCGAAGCCACTCCTGCGTTGTCTTGGCTGTGTGATTAGGGTCGTTGTCCTGTTGGAAGGTGAACCTTCGCCCCAGTCTGAGGTTCTAAGCGCTCTGGAGCAGGTTTTCATCAAGGGTCTCTGTACATTGCTTTGTTCATCTTTCCCTCGATCCTGACTAGTCTCCCAGTCCCTGCTGATGAAAAACATCCCCAAAGCATGATGCTTCCGCCACCATGCTTCACCGTAGGGATGGTACCAGGTTTCCTCCAGGCGTGACGCTTGGCATTCAGGTCAAAGAGTTCAATCTTGGTTTCATCAAACCAGAGAATCTTGTTTCTCATGGTCTGAAAGTCCTTTAGGTGCCTTTTGGCAAACTCCAAGCAGGCTGTTATGTGCCTTTTACTGAGGAGTGGCTTCCGTCTCGCCAATCTACCATAAAGGCCTGATTGGTGGAGTGCTGTAGAGATGGTTGTCCATCTGGAAGGTTCTCCCATCTCCACAGAGGAACTCAATTGCTCAGTTTGGCCGGGCGGACAGCTCTAGGAAGTCTTGGTGGTTCCAGACTTCTTCCATTTAAGAATGATGGAGGCCACTGTGTTCTTGGGGACCTTCAAATGGTACCCTTACCTAGATCTGTGCCTCAAAACAATCCTGTCTCTGAGCTCCAAGGACAATTATTTTGTCATCTTAAATACAGAAATGCTACCAAAAATTATTTACTGAAACTTGTTACAAATGAGAGTCACCCATGATTCACCAAATTACATTTTGAAAGAGGAAGTGAAGGACTTTAAGCATATGTTTTTGTTTCAGTCTCCTCCATCTCCACTAACCAAAGTGAAGTATGTAGATTTGTTTTATATTAATATATAAAAATAAAATAAAATATCGGGCCTCTCGTGTGGCGCAGTGGTCTAAGGTACTGCATCGCAGTGCTAGCTGTGCCATCAGAGATTCTGGGTTCGAGCCCAGGCTCTGTTGCAGCCAGCCGCGACCGGGTTGCCCAACGCTGTCCGGGTTAGGGATGGTTTGGCTGGCAGGGATATCCTTGTCTTGTTTCTCAAACTAGACACTCTAATGTACTTTCCTCTTGCTAAGTTGTGCATCGGGGCCTCCCACTCCTCTTTCTATTCTGGTTGGAGCCAGTTTGAGCTGTTCTGTGAAGGGAGTAGATCTTCAGTTTCTTGGCAATTTCTCGCATGGAATTATAGCCTTCATTTCTCAGAACAAGAATAGACTGACGAGCTTTAGAAGAAAGTTCTTTGCTTCTGGCCATTTTGAGCCTGTAATCGCACCCACAAATGCTGATGCTCCAGATACTCAACTAGTCTAAAAAAGGCCAGTTTTATTGCTTCTTTAATCAGGACAACAGTTTTCAGCTGTGCTAACATAATTGCAAAAGGGTTTTCTAATGATCAATTAGCCTTTTAAAATTATAAACCTGGATTAGCAAACACAACGTGCCATTGGAACACAGGAGTGATGGTTGCTGATAAATGGGCCTATGTAGATATTCCATTTTTTTTTTTAACTGCAGTTTCCAGCTACAATAGTATTTCTGATCAATTTGATGTTATTTTAATGGACAAAAAAATGTGCCTTCCTTTCAAAAACAAGGACAATTCTAAGTGACCCCAAACTTTTGAACGGTAGTGTACATGTGATATGAGTAATGTAAGACATGTAAACATTATTAAAGTGGCGTTATTTAGAGTGGCTTTGTATAAAGTGACGAGTGAGCCATTTATTAAAGTGGCCAGTGATTGGATCTCAATGTAGGCAGCAGCCTCTCTGAGTTAGTGATTGCTGCTTAGCAGTCTGATGGCCTTGAATATAAGGTGATTTCAGTCTCTCGGTCCCAGCTTTGATGCACCTGTACTGACCTCGCCTTCTGGATTGTAGTGGTGTGAACAGGCAGTGGCACGGGTGGTTGATGTCCTTGATGATCTTTTTGGCCTCCCTGTGACATTGGGTGCTGTATGTGTCATGGAGGGCAGGTAGTTTGCCCCAGGTGATGCTTTGTGCAGACCACATCACCCTCTGGAGAGCCTTGCGGTTGAGGGCGGAGCAGTTGCCGTACCAGGCTGTGATACAGCCCGCCAGGATGCTCTCGATTGTGCATCTGTAAAAGTTTGTCAGGGTTTTGGGTGACAAGCCACATTTTTTCAGCCTCCTGCGGTTGAAGAGTCGCTGTTGCGCCTTCTTCACCACACTGTCTGTGTGGGTAGACAATTTCAGTTTGTCCGTGATGTGTACGCCCAGGAACTTAAAACTTTCCACCTTCTACACTGCTATCCCTTCGATGTGGATAGGGGGGTGCTCCCTCTGCTGTTTCCTGAAGTCCACAATCACCTCCTTTGTTTTGTTGATGTTGAGTGAGAGGTTGTTTTCCTGACACCACACTCCGAGTGCCCTCACATCCTCCCTGTAGGCTGTCTTATCGTGGTTGGTAATCAAGCCCACTACTGGTGTGTCGTCTGCAAACTTGATGATTGAGTTGGAGGCGTGCATGGCCAAGTAGTCGTGGGTGAACAGGGGGTACAGGAGGGGGCTGAGCACGAACCCTTGTGGGGCCCCAGTGTTGAGGGTCAGTGAAGTGGAGATGTTGTTTCCTACCTTCACCACCTGGGGGCGGCCCATCAGAAAGTCTAGGACCCAGTTGCACAGGGCAGGGTTAAGACCCAGGGCCTCCACCTCGATGATGAGCTTGGATGGTACTATGGTGTTGAATGGTGAGCTGTAGTCAATGAACAGCATTCTTACATAGGTATTCCTTTTGTCCAGATGGGATAGAGCAGTGTGCAGTGGGATGGCGATTGCATCGTCTTTGGACCTGTTGGGACGGTATGCAAACTGAAGTGGGTCTAGGGTGGCCGGTAAGGTGGAGGTGATATGATCCTTGACTAGTCTCTCAAAGCACTTCATGATGACAGAAGTGAGTGCTACGGGGCGGTAGTCATTTAGTTCAGTTACCTTTGCCTTCTTGGGTACAGGAACAATGGTAGCTATCTTTAAGCATGTGGGGACAACAGACTGGGATAGGGAGCGATTGAATATGTCCGCAAACATACAAGCCGGCTGGTCTGTGCATGCTCTGAAGACACGGCTAGGGATGGCATCTGGGCCAGCAGCCTTGCGAGGGTTAACACGTTTAAATGTTTTACTCACGTCACCCACGGAGAAGGAGAGGCGCAGGCCTTGTTAGCGGGCCGCGACGGTGGCACTGTGTTATCCTCAAAGCGGGCAAAGAAGGTGTTTAGCTTGTCTGGAAGCTTGACGTTGGTGTCCGTGAAGTGGCTGGTTTTCTTTTTGTATTCCGTGATTTCCCGTAGACCCTGCCAAATACGTCTCGTGTCTGAGCCGTTGAATTTCGACTCCACCTTGTCCCTGTACTAGTATTTCACTTGTTGGATTGCCTTGCGGACGGAATAACTACATTCTTTATATTCAGTCATATTCCCAGACCTCTTTCCATGGTTAAATGCGGTGGATCGCGCTTTCAGTTTTGCGCGAATGCCGCCATCCACGGTTTCAGGTTAGTGATTTATTTAGAATTCAAGGCACACTTAACCAGCATGGCTACGACAGCATTCTGCAGCGATACACCATCCCATCTGGTTTGCGCTTAGTGGGACTATCATTTGTTTTTCAATAGGACAATAACCCAACACACCTCCAGGCTGTGTAAAGGCTATTTGGCCAATGATGGAGTGCTGCAACCGATGACCTGGCCTCCACAATCACCCGACCTCAACCAAATTGATATGGTTTGGGATGAGTTGGACCTCAGAGTGAAGGAAAAGCAGCCAACAAGTGCTCAACATATGTGGGAGCCCCTTCAAAGTGAAGCTCGTTGAGAGAATGCCAAGAGTGTGCAAAGCTGTCATCAAGGCAAACGGTGGCTACTTTGAAGAATCTCAAATATATTTTTATTTGTTTAACACTTTGTTTGTTACTACATGATTCCATATGTGTTATTGTATAGTTTTGATGTCTTCACTATTATTCTACAACGTAGAAAATAACAAAAATAAAGAAAAACCCTTGAATGAGTAGGTGTGTCCAAACTTTTGACTGGTGCTGTATACAAAACATTTTTTTATATACTCAGAGGACCATTATTAGCATGTTTTAACCACTCCTATATAAAATGGTAGATTATCGGACATGCAACAAGAAGGTCTGATTTCATTATTACTGAAACAGAATCCAGGTGGTAAATATAAAGATCCAGTCCACTTCAAAAATTGGAGGCCTCTTACACTTCAGTGTTGTGATGCAAAAATTCTAGCAAAATGCATAGAGCATATAATTAAAAGGTATTGTCAGATATTATGATAAGCTTACTATATTACATATTGGATCACAGAAAAATACAACTTTTACATTACCGTGTAGTTTACCAATAAAATGGTCTGACGGTGATGTGGACACACATATCCCGAAAGAAAGAAATGATCTCACTCCAATAAATTTGTATAGAAAGTTAGCAAAAATAGATAAGATCTTGCTACCTTGGAAAGGAAAATACCTGTTTATTTTTGTCATATCTCAGTTTAAAGTTGTTGTTCATTAGTTTACTCCCATTAGAGGAGGGGTGGTAGGGTTAGTTGAAAATGATAAAGGAAAATATATTTTTAAAAGATATGTACGTATATACATTAAAAAAAATGTATATGGGGGATTGAAAATTATGCAGACAATTACATTGATGGAGGCTACAATGTATCTGCAATATTAAATCTGATCTACCACCTAAGAACAAAATAAACGCCTCAGGAAGACTATGTTGACCACGGAGCTGAAACCTGATGCCTAAGCATTCATTAGATCTGGGAGCTAAAGGCTCAAGCCAGTCTTCAGGTCTCAGGCAACATTACTCATCCCTCCAGTGTAGACAACCAGTAAAACGGTTGGAAGATTCCAGGAATAAGCAGGAAATCCGGGAATCCTCTAACTGGGATTTATGGAAAACCTGGGAATTTTATAGAAGTTACTTTCCGAATATTCCGGAATTTTATAGAAGTTACTTTCCGAATATTCCGGAATTTTGTAGAAGTTACTTTCCGAATATTCCGGAATTTTGCCACCCTAATACTCACTGGTCTTCGTTGCGGAACACACCCCAGGTGATGCTGACTCCGATGCAGAAGGCTGACAACAGCAGCATGCGGACCTGAGGCCTCTTGTGGCAGTAAGGCAAGTTGTTCTCAGGGATCCTGCACACACACACACACATCAGGAAGAAGTTGGAAAAAGTAAATCAATTTAAAAAATACAACAATAGATGGAGGAGAGTAAACTATTTGCTTTGATTCAATTTCTGTTTTATTTTTTGGGATTGATTGTGTAATCCTCTTGTGATTTGTGTTGTTGTTAGGTTGATTGTGGGCTACTTCCTGGTGATTATGAACAGATATTTGTTAGGTTGATGGTAAGTCTCTCACCTGCACTTCCCGAAGGGGAGTCTCCTAACAAAGGGCCAGAGACAGCTGTACAGGCCAACAGACGAGGCCAGGCAGAATATCCCAATGATCATATAAACTACACAGACAGAGAGGATAGAATACAACAATGATCATAGACACTACACAGACAGAGGATAGAATACAACAATGATCATAGACACTACACAGACAGAGAGGATAGAATACAACAATGATCATAGACACTACACAGACAGAGATAAGTGAATGTAGACCAGTGAGAAAGGCAGAGAGACAGGTATAGACAGGTATAGATGGGTACAGGTTTGTATACAGGTGGTCATAGACTAGATTAAGAGACAGGTAGAGACAGGTAGAGACAGGTAGAGATGGGTACAGGTGTATATACAGATGGTCAGACTAGATTAAGAGACAGGTAGAGACAGGTATAGACAGGTAGAGATGGGTACAGGTGTATATACAGATGGTCAGACTAGATTAAGAGACAGGTATAGACAGGTAGAGACAGGAATAGACAGGTAGAGAGAGGTGGGTATAGACAGGTAGAGATGTATATACAGGTGGTCATAGACTAGATTAAGAGACAGGTAAAGGCAGAGAGACAGGTAAAGGCAGAGAGACAAGTAAAGGCAGAGAGACAGCTAGTGACAGGTAGAGAAGGGTACAGGTGTATATACAGATGGTCATAGACTAGATTAAGAGACAGGTATAGACAGGTATAGATGGGTACAGGTGTATATACAGGTAGTCAGACTAGATTAAGAGACAGGTAGAGACAGGTAGAGACAGGTATAGATGGGTACAGGTGTATATACAGGTAGTCAGACTAGATTAAGAGACAGGTAAAGGCAGAGAGACAGGTAAAGGCAGAGAGACAAGTAAAGGCAGAGAGACAGGTAAAGGCAGAGAGACAAGTAAAGGCAGAAAGACAGGTATAGACAGGTAGAGACAGGTAGAGATGGGTATAGACAGGTAGAGATGTATATACAGGTGGTCATAGACTAGATTAAGAGACAGGTATAGACAGGTATAGACAGGTAGAGATGTATATACAGGTGGTCATAGACTAGATTAAGAGACAGGTATAGACAGGTATAGACAGGTAGAGACAGGTATAGAGAGGTAGAGATGGGTATAGACAGGTAGAGATGTATATACAGGTAGTCATAGACTAGATTAAGAGACAAGTATAGACAGGTAGAGACAGGTATAGAGAGGTAGAGATGGGTATAGACAGGTAGAGATGTATATACAGGTGGTCATATACTAGATTAAGAGACAGGTATAGACAGCTAGTGACAGGTAGAGATGGGTACAGGTGTATATACAGGTGGTCATAGACTAGATTAAAAGACAGGTAGAGACAGGTATAGACAGCTAGTGACAGGTATAGATGGGTACAGGTGTATATACAGGTGGTCATAGACTAGATTAAAAGACAGGTAGAGACAGGTATAGACAGCTAGTGACAGGTATAGATGGGTACAGGTGTATATACAGGTGGTCATAGACTAGATTAAGAGACCGGTATAGACAAGTAGAGACAGGTAGAGACAGGTAGAGGCAGGTAGAGACAGGTAGAGACAAGTAGAGACAGGTAGAGACAGGTAGAGACAGGTAGAGGCAGGTAGAGACAGGTAGAGACAGGTAGAGACAGGTAGATGCAGGTAGAGACAGGTAGAGACAGGTAGAGACAAGTAGAGACAGGTAGAGACAGGTAGAGACAAGTATAGACAAGTAGAGGCAGGTAGAGACCGGTATAGACAAGTAGAGACAGGTAGAGGCAGGTAGAGACCGGTATAGACAAGTAGAGACAGGTAGAGGCAGGTAGAGACAGGTATAGACAGCTAGTGACAGGTATAGATGGGTACAGGTGTATATACAGGTGGTCATAGACTAGATTAAGAGACCGGTATAGACAAGTAGAGACAGGTAGAGACAGGTAGAGGCAGGTAGAGACAGGTAGAGGCAGGTAGAGGCAGGTAGAGACAGGTAGAGGCAGGTAGAGACAGGTAGAGACAGGTATAGACAAGTAGAGACAGGTAGAGACAGGTATAGACAAGTATAGACAAGTAGAGACAGGTAGAGACAGGTAGAGACCGGTATAGACAAGTAGAGACAGGTAGAGGCAGGTAGAGACCGGTATAGACAAGTAGAGACAGGTAGAGGCAGGTAGAGACAGGTAGAGACAGGTATAGACAGCTAGTGACAGGTATAGATGGGTACAGGTGTATATACAGGTGGTCATAGACTAGATTAAGAGACCGGTATAGACAAGTAGAGACAGGTAGAGGCAGGTAGAGGCAGGTAGAGACCGGTATAGACAAGTAGAGACAGGTAGAGGCAGGTAGAGACAGGTAGAGGCAGGTAGAGACAGGTAGAGACAGGTAGAGACAGGTATAGACAAGTAGAGACAGGTAGAGACAGGTAGAGACAGGTATAGACAAGTATAGACAAGTAGAGACAGGTAGAGACAGGTAGAGGCAGGTAGAGACCGGTATAGACAAGTAGAGACAGGTAGAGGCAGGTAGAGACCGGTATAGACAAGTAGAGACAGGAGACAGGTAGAGACAGGTAGAGACAGGTATAGACAGCTAGTGACAGGTATAGATGGGTACAGGTGTATATACAGGTGGTCATAGACTAGATTAAGAGACCGGTATAGACAAGTAGAGACAGGTAGAGACAGGTAGAGACAGGTAGAGACCGGTAGAGACAGGTAGACACAGGTAGAGACTGGTAGAGACAAGTAGAGACAGGTAGAGACAGGTATAGAGACAGGTAGAGGCAGGTAGAGACCGGTAGAGACAGGTAGAGACAGGTAGAGACCGGTAGAGACAGGTAGAGACAGGTAGAGACCGGTAGAGACAGGTAGAGACAGGTAGAGGCAGGTAGAGACAAGTAGAGACAGGTAGAGACAGGTAGAGGCAGGTAGAGACCGGTATAGACAAGTAGAGACAGGTAGAGGCAGGTAGAGACAGGTAGAGACAGGTATAGATCCAGGTCGTACCCAGTTGGTCGTAGAAGAAGTAGAGCAGCACCAGCATGGAGCAGCACATGACAACGAACACAGAGATCATGATGGGTGTCACGTCCACCGTCTCCTCGTCCTGCTTCTCCACGCTGTCATCACGCTTGTGCTTCAGGTAACGCCTGCAGACAGAGGGACACCACAGGGACACGTGAGGGAGGCCCCTGGGGACTGTCGTCAGTAACAGACCCCTCTCCATCCTGAGGCAACTGGTCTTCACCCTTCATCCTAAAGCTAGAGCCTCCCCCTCCAGGTAGAAGATCTAAGATAAGCTGTAATACCCTCCCCAAATCCTGGAGAGGCTTTAACTGTAGGATGAAGGGGGGTCTGTTACTGACAGTGGGAGGGTAAAGGGGGGTTGATGCACGGACCGGTTTGTGTTGTTTTATTTACCTTGTATAACAGTATTTCAACGTTTGGTTTGTTAAAATGTGTTACGCTTCTCCGCCATGTTTAGTAATGTCAGTTTTTATGGTTTACTCCATTCGCTATTTGTCGTCACTCTCCCTCTCTCTTCCACACACACACATTTTCAAATGTGTCTACTCTGGTCTGGACACGTGCTCTCTAGCCAAACGCTCAAAGATACAATGCGGGTAGTCTAGTGTATTATAATGAGACTTTTATGGATAAGATAAAAAATATTTGTATTTGTCAAACGGCAGTCAAGCATCGATCATCATATCACTCAGACCCTTTATATTTATTGGAAAGGAGCGTCAAGATCACTGTGCGCTTTCATCACCTTGTAAATTCAAAAGTAACAACTACTTCAGTGACAATCTGCATGTTGGTGACAACGATGCTGCTTTCCACTTTGCATCGCAATATAAATCCACAAGTGTTCTATAATTACACTATCAGTGTGTGTATCTTTTCTTAGCAAGTTGTGGCTAAAATAAATTGTGTTAGCTAATGCTAATCGCTAGTTAGCTGGCTAGCTAAATGTACTTATTTCAGAGCAGACGTAGCTAGCTAGCTAATACAGCCTGATACCAGTAGTGTTGTCGGCCTAGATCAGCATGTTGTTTGTGCAATGGTACGGTATATTCTAAATCAGAGAGGAATAGGCGAAGAATGAATATTTTCCCTACATCAAAGCTACAGTAAGAGAACACATTTAATGTAACATGATTTAGGGTCCACTGGAAAACACTGACCAACACTTTGGTTCCTACAGTGCCACAAGAGCCCCTCCCTGGCCTTTTCATTCGTTGTCATGTCAAACATTGTATTCAAAGTGCCCACTAAATTCCAACTTTTGGTTGAAGTTTCATTAAACAGTATAAAACAATCAGAATGGACAAGGCCCCATTGAAATCACTTATTTACATTTAACTTATAATGTATGTGTTGCCACCCTAAGGTCATGAGCTACTCATAAAGCATATTTAGAACTTTTTAAATTCAAAAACATTAAAAAAACATCAAACATATTGTGATATGATATTTTGCCCATATCGCCCAGCCCCTGCCGAACTGAACTCTGCTCAGTATCTAGACTAGAGGCAACTTCACTCTTCCCCTCTCTCTCTACCCTGCCCAAAGCACTCTCTTTTCCCCAGAGATAACCCTTGATAATTTAACCCACGGTCTAAATTAAGCCACTACTATGTGGCCTTGCAAGACTCCCCCTCCCACACTAGCTTTCATTGTAGTCTCAGACCACGCTGCTATCCACAAATGTCTGTTGGAGTGGCCTATGGTTGTCTAGCTGTCTAAGCCGTTGCCTCCGGATCACATATACCACTGCAGCGTGAATTCGAATCTGGCCCCTGCCATTTCAGCAAACTCTCTCCATCTTTTGTGTCTACCTCTGTCCTACCAACAAATCAAAAAGTCAGGTGTCCTTTTGTGAGGGAATACTTTTTACTGTCTGTCAGACTTCTTGATGTCCTTACTACTACCACCACCACTACTAGTAGTACTACCACCACTACTACTACTACTACTACTACTACTACTAGTACTACCACCACCACTACTAGTACTACTACCACCACTACTAGTACTACTACCACCACTACTAGTACTACTACTACTACCACCACTACTAGTACTACTACTACCACCACCACTACTACCACCACTACTAGTACTACTACTACCACCACTACTAGTACTACTACTACCACCACCACTAGTACTACTACTACTACTACCACCACTACTACTACCACCATCACTACTAGTACTACTACCACCACTACTAGTACTACTACTACTACCACCACTACTAGTACTACTACTACCACCACTACTACTAGTACTACTACTACTACCACCACTACTAGTACTACTACTACCACCACCACTACTAGTACTACTACCACCACTACTAGTACTACTACTACTACCACCACTACTAGTACTACTACTACCACCACCACTACTAGTACTACTACTACCACCACTACTAGTACTACTACTACCACCACCACTAGTACTACTACTACCACCA